>NW_006921664.1:6643274-6646020 GCF_000298275.1 Orycteropus afer afer | reverse complement strand
ACTTCATACATTCCATGTTCTGATTATTAATGGATGTTTGCATCTGTTCCTACTCATTTTGAGTTGTGCCACCTCAGCCAATAGAGGTCCCGAAAGCTTTACTCTATCCATATTGCCAAGGTCATCTCAACTCGGAGGAGTCAGCTCTTCCCCAGTGAAATTTTGAGTACTTTCTGACTTGATGGGCTCGTCTTCTGGCATTATATTGGACAATGTTTTAGGGCTATTCATAAGGTTTTCACTGGCCGATTGTTTGAGAAGTGGATGGTCTCCTCCTTCTTCTATCTTAGCCCAGAAGCTCTGCTGAAAACTGTCCACCATGGGTAACCCTGCTGGCATTTTGCAACACTGGTGGCATAGCCTCCAGCCTCACAGCAACATGTAAGCTGCCACAAGATGACAAACTGACAAACAAGTTCATTTCCCTTGTTGTTGTTGTTGTTATGTGCCCTCGAGTCGGACCCAACTCATAGTGAACTCTCCTTGGGTTTCCAAGGCAGTATCACTACAGAAGTAGATTGCCCAAACTTCCTTAGTTGTTCCTTACCACTCTGCGCCTGGCTATCTTGGGCCCTGGCCTTAAAATAGAGCTGCTCTCAAGTGAAGTAGCCCCAATCCCTGTGCCCTGCTTTTGTATATATGCCCTTAATTATGTTGAGGAACTTCCCTTCTATTCCTATTAGGCTGTGAGTTTTTTTGAGGAAAAAGGTGTTGGATTGTACTGAATGTCTTTTCTGCATCAATTGAGATGGTCTGGGGATTTTTTTCCTTTGTTTTATTTATGTGGTGAATTATACTGATTGATTTTCTAATGTTGAACTACTCTTGCATTATCTGATCATGATGAATTTTTTTTTTTTGGTATGTTTTGAATTGGTTAGAATTTTGTTGAGAAATTTTTGTCTGTATTTATGAGGGATATTGGTTTCTAATTTTCTTTTTTTGTGATACCTTTGCCTAGCTTTGGTATCAGAGTTATACTGGCTTTGTAGAATGAATTAGGGAGTATTCCTTCCTTTTCTACATTCTGGGGGAGCTCTGGTAGCGTAGTGCCTAAGGCACTTGACTGCTAACCAGAAGGCTGGCGGTTCAAATTCACCAGCCTCTCCTCGGAAGGAAGATGAGGCAATCTACTTCTGTAGTGATACTGCTTCAGAAACCCATGGAGGGGTCGCTATGAGTCAGATCTGACTCCTCGGAACATAACAACAACAGCATACATTCTGGAATAGTTTGATAAAATTGATGTAAACTCTTCTTTGAATGTGTGGTATGTGCTGCCACTTTGCCAGTGAAGCCATCTATGCTTGGGCTTTTTTTTTTTTTTTAATGACACCTTCAATTTCTTCCTTTGTTATAGATCTATTTATGTTTTTTACCTCTATTTGTGTTAATTTAGGTAGATAGTCTGTTTCTAGATATGTCCATTGCTTTTAGGTTTTCAAATATTTTAAAGTGCAGTTTTTATACATTCTGAAATGATCCTCTTTATCTTGATTGATTCTGTTGTTATGTCTCCCATTTCATTTCTATTTTGATTATGTGCATCTTCCCATTTTTTTCCTTTATCAATTTGGCCAGGGGTTTATCAATTTTCTTGATTCTCTGAAAAAATAACTTGCAGTTTTCTTGACTTTCTATTTTTTTTCCCCTCTATTCTAGGTCATTTATTTCTGCTCTAATTTTTATTATTTCCTTTCTTCTAGTGAATATGGAGTTATTTTGCTGTTCCTTTTCTATTTGTTCATGTAGTCTGGTTAAGTTACAGATTTTGGATCTTTCTTCTTCTTTTTTCTAATTGTGCTTTGGGCACAAATTTACAAAGCAGATTTGTTTTACATTCAACTGTTCATGCGTATTTGATTTCATGGCCCCGATTACCATGACTAACCATAAAAATCATTCCTTCCCTCCCCTCTCCTCCCTGTGCACTTCTTTTCTATGCATTCCTGTCTGTCCAGCTTTCCCTCTATGTGAATATTGCCCCTCTGATGTCTCATGACTGGTTGATCTAAGGGGTGCAACTCCCTAGAGTAGGGTGTGCATCTCCCTGGGGTGGGTGTTCTGCATTAGGTCTTTCTACTGTTGCACTGAGAACCAATCCACAGAAGTGAGTCCAATTCTAGGCCTGAAGGATAACCCAGGACCATAGTCTATGGGGTTCCACCAGTCTCTATCTGACCAGTAATTCTGGTCATTTTTGTGGTTTTGAATTTTGTTCCACATTTTTCCTTCCACTCTATCCAGGATCTACAGTTTTGATCCTTTTCTGAGTGGTTGGCATTGTTAGCTGGGTGCCATCTAGTTCTTCAAGTCTCAGGGTCATAAAGGCTGGGGTCCTTGTGGTGCATCATATCTTCGGACAAATTGTTTCCAGATGACTGATTTTCTTCACTTCTCTTTGCTCCAGACAAGAGCAGATGAATAGTTGCATCTTAGGTGGTCACTCAAAAGCTTTTAAGACCTCAGTTGCTACTCACCAAAGTAGGAGGTAGAGCAAGATTTTTATGTACTATGTTTTGCCAATAGAGTATCATGTCCCCTGGGACTATGGTCCTGAGTCTGCAGACCTGGTGATTCTCTCTCTGAAGGTGCTTGATTGTCTCTGAAAAGCTACCCCAACCCTATCTTCTTTTCCTTCTGTATGTGGATAATTTTGTAGCACAAGTGCATATATAAGAGTGTCTTCAGCCAAATGTATCTTTGGTCTTGGATATATTCCTGTTTGCCTACTCCCACCTGATCT
>NW_006921664.1:6641583-6642549 GCF_000298275.1 Orycteropus afer afer | reverse complement strand
TTGAACTTTGCTATTATTACTGGGGCAAGATGATATCTCATTTTTGTTTTGATTTGCATCTCTCGAATAGCAATTGACTGTGAGCATCTCATCATATGTTTGTTGGCCGTCTGTATATCATCTTTATTGATGTGTTTATTTATGTCCTTTGCCCATTACTGAATTGGGCTGTTTATCTTTTTTGGTGTTGAGGTGTGAAAGTTTTCTATAAATTTTGAGATAAGTCCCTTGTGAGATATATGATAGCCAAATACTTTTTTTTTTTTCTAATCTATAGGTTCTCTTTTTACTCCTTTGGAGAAGTCTTTTGGTACATTAACTTTTGAATGCCTCCAGTCATCTATTTTCTCTTTTGTTGTTTGTGCATTTTGGGTTATGCTTGATAGTCCATTTATGGCATAAATTAAGCTCCCAAGATTTGTCCCTATTTTATCTTGATGAACTTTATACTTTGGGGGTCTTGTTTCATTTTTTTTGCAAATGGATGTCCAATTTTGCCAGCACCATTTCTTAAACAGACTATCTCTCCCCCCATTTAATGGGTATTAGCCCTTTGTCAAAGATCAGCTACCGATAGATGGATGGGTTTATTTCTGGGTTTTTGGTTCTGCTCCATTGGTCTGTCTATCATTGTACCAGTACCATGCTGTTTTGACGACTGTGGTTGTATAGTAGGTTTTGAGATCTGGGAGTATGAGACCTCTTATTTATTTTCTTCAGCAGTGTTTTGCTAATCTGAGGTCTTTTTCATCTCCATATGAAATTAGTAATGGTTCTTCCATGTCTTTAAAAATCATTGATGGTATCTGTATTGGGACTGAATTGAATGTGTAGATTGCTTTAGGTAATATTGACATTTTCACAATATTCACTCTTCCTATCCATGAACAAGGACCTCTGGTGGCGTAATGCTTAAGGCATTTGACTGCTAAGCAGAAGGGTGGTGGTTCAAACCCACTCACCACT
>NW_006921664.1:6604401-6640390 GCF_000298275.1 Orycteropus afer afer | reverse complement strand
TTCTATGTTCTGGAATAGTCTGAGTAGTATAAGTTTCAGCTCTTTCCTGAACATTTGGAAGAATTCTCCAGTGAAGCCATCTGGGCCAGAACTTTTTTTTGTAGGGAGTTTTTTTTATGACTTGCTCATTTTTTTCTTTTGTTATGTGTCTATTCAAGTATTCTATCTCAGACTGGGTTAGTTTAGGTAAGCCTTGTGTTTCTAGAAATTTCTCCATCTCTTCTAGGTTCTTGAATCTGTTGGAGTACAGATTCTGTTATCTTTTTTATTTCATTGGTTCTGTTATAATATTGCCCTTTTCATTTATTATTTGTGTTATTTGCATCCTCTCTTTCTTTGCTGTTGTCAAATTTGCCAGTAGTTTGTCAATTTTGTTAATCTTTTTGAAGAACCAGCTTCTTGTCTTGTTGAGTTTCTCTACTTTTTTTTTTTTTTTTGGTATTCTGCTTAATTTATTTCTGCTCTGATATTTACTATTTCCTTACATCTGGATACTGTAAGTTTCTTTTGTTTCTCTTTTTCTAATTGTTGGAGTTGTTGAGTTAAATTGTTGATTTTGATTCTTTCTTCTTTTTAGATGTGTGCATTTATCAGTTGACCTCTGAGTACTGTTTTCTTTGTGTCCCAAAGGTTTTGGTAATTTGTATTTGCATTTTCTTTTGTTTTTAGGAATTATTATTATTTCACACTTCTTTTTCTTCTGTTACCCAGTAGTTCTTGAGCAGTGTATTATTCAGTTTCCACATATTTGATTTTTCTTCTTTGGTCTTCCTATTATTGATTTCTAATTTTATAGCACTGTGATCCAAGAAGATGTTTTGTAGCATTCCAAAAAAAAAGTAAAAAAAAAAAAAACAACTTGAATTTATTGAGGCTTGTTTTGTGTCTTAAAGTATATGGTCTATTCTGGAGAATGATCCATGTGCAGTGGAGAAGAATTTTTCCTTTCAATTCAGTTAATATTTGCTTTATGAATTTTGGAGCTCTTTCATTGGGTGCATAGATATTTATTATGGTAATGTTCTCTTGGTCAATTAACCCTTTCAACATCATATTGTGTTCTTCTTTGTCCCTTATGCTGGAGAAGTTTATTTGATCAGAAATTAATATTGACATTCCTGTTCATTTTAGGTTGCCATTAGCTTGATATATTTATTTCACCCCTGATTTTTAATTTATTTTTATCTTTGTGTCTAATGTGGGTCTCTTGTAGACACCATATCAATAGGTCTTCTTTTCTTATCCAATCTGCTGTTCTCTTTCTCTTAACTGGTGCATTTAGTCCATTCACATTGAGTGTAATTAGTGATAGGTATGGATTTATTGCTGTCATTATATTGTGTTATTTTTGTTGTGGTGTTGGTGAATTCCTTGTTCCAAATATTTTTGTGCTGAGTTCATTTTGTTATCAAGTGTTTTTTTTTTTTTTTCTTTTGTTCATTACTGTTGGTTATGTGTTTACTAAGCCCTTGTGATTTTCTTCTTTCTTACTTTGGTTAGGAGAATAGTTAATTTTCTCTGTGATCATCCTGAAGTAAATTCTTATCTCTCTAAGTTTGCAACAGTCTGTTCTATAAAGACATTGCCCTGCTTTCCTCTCCATTTGGAACCTTTGTATTTCAAACTTTCATGCTCTCTATTGGCTCTGTTGCTGGTGTTTTCTGCAGATTGACTCTATTTCTCTATGTACACATTGTTTTTTGGGTGTGCGTGAATTTATTTTGAGAATCTTTTTCTGGTTTGGTTTAAGTGGTGGTGTCAAGTGTTTTGATTTTAATTTGTTGTTCTCTGTTGTGGGTTCTGTATTGGAAGACTCCCTTTAGCATTTCTTGTAGGTTAGTCTGGTTCCCATATATTCCCTTCATTTCTGTTTGTCTGAGAATATCTTGATTTCACCCTCATATTTGAGGGACAGATTGGCTGGATATATAATTCTTAATTGGCAATTCTTTTTTTTTTCAAGGTTTTGTATATGTCATCCCATTGCCTTCTGGCCTGCATAGTTTTTGCTGAGAAATCACAGCTTAGTCTCCTTGGCTCTTCATTGCAGGTCACATTTTATTTTTCCTGAGCTGCTCTTAAGATTATTTCTTTGTCTTTGGTTTTGGAAAAGTTTGATTATGATATGTTTTGGTGACTTTCTCTTGGGATCTTTCCTGTATATGGTTTATTGAGCTTCTTGAATAGATGTCTTTTCTTCCTTCATGATATGGAGAAATGTTTCTGTTAGCAAGTTTTTGGCAATTTTCCCTGTATATATATATATATTTTTTTTTTTCCTAAACGAAGTCAGGAGCTTTGCTGTTGCTGTTGCTGTTGCTGTTGTTTGCCATCGAGTCGGCCCCAACTCATAACAACAACAACAACAACAACAACAACTATATATATATATTTGCCTTTTCCTGTTCTGGTATTCCAATCAGGCATATGTTGTTTCTTTTCATGTCATCCCATATAACTCTTAGGTTCTCATCATTTTTTGTGTTTTGTGTTTATGTTTTTTTTTTTTTTCTTCTCCTTTACTTTGGTGACTAAATTTATTACTTTTGTTTGTGACTACCCTGAAGTTTATTTTAATCTTAAACTCAGAACAGTCTGTTATATCTTGAAATTGCCTTAATTTCCTCCTCATATGGAAGTTCTATAACTATATCTTTTATTACTAGTTTTTGTTTCAAAGTTGTAGTCATTTACAGTTTAACTTCTTTGGTTGTCTGTATTTTTGTAGCTTTATTTTTCTTTTGAGAAGTCTTTATATGAGTTGATATCTGGATGATCTTGTGGTATTTTTATTTCATGTTGTTGTGTGAAGGCATTGATTCTCTATCCAAAGTACTCCATTTAATATTTCTTGTAAGGTCGGTCTGGGTTTTACAAATTCCCTTAGTTTCAATGTTTCTAGGGATTCCAAGTTTTGACATCATATTTGAAAGACAATTTTGCTGGATATATGATTCTTTATAGGCAATTATTTTCCTTCAAGATTTCATATATGCCATCCCATTGGCTTCTTGGCTGCATGGTTTCTGACAAAAAGTTAGCACTTAATCTTATTGGTGTCCCTTTGTAAGTGATATATACTTATTTTTTAAATAAGTAGCTTTTAGAACTTTTTCTTTGTCTTTGGTTTTGGAAAATTTTGTTATGCTACATCTTGATGATTTTTTTTTTTTTTTTTTGTAAGAGTCTAACCTGTATGGGGTTCTTAGAATTTCTTGCATAGTACCTTCTCATTTCTTATATTTGGAAAGTTTTCAGCCAATGCATCTTCAAAAATACTCTCTGTACTTTTCTTATTTTCTTCCCTCTTCAGCAATTTCTATTATGTGTAAATTATTCCTCCTGAAAGAGTCCCACATAGCTCTTAACTCTTAATTTTTCTTCATTTTATTTTCTGATTATTTCTCAAACAAATTAGTATCAAGGGATTATCTTCTATTCCACAGATTCTTTCTTCTATTGATTCAAATCAACTTCTGTGTCCTTCCATTGAATTATCTATTTATGATATTTTATTGTTAATCTTCTTAATTTCTATTTGTCTTTCTCTCTCTTTCATTATGGTTTCTAATTGCCTATTGAGCCTGTCATTTGCTCTTGAATTGCTTTCCTACATTCTTGTAAGATTTTTTTCTGTCTTTTCCTTGATCTCTTTGAGGATCCTAAATTATAAGTTTTTCAATTCCTTCTCAGGTAGTTCTATTATTGTTTCTTCCTCTGGAAGCATTTCTTTCCCTTTATTTTGTTCATTTGTTTGAGCTGTCTTATCTTCTTTTTTCATATGGTTTTTTATTGTCTGATTTCTCTGAGGCATTCAGGTGTTATTTTATTATATTATACACTCATTTATTTATTGTATATTTGTTTTGCCCTGATTTTTTGTTTTGTTTTGATAATGAGTGAGGAAGGTGTGTTCTGCTGATTGCTGTTCTGTCAGGAAAAGAGCATGCACTACCTATTACCTGGTAGGTGGGGCAGCTGCTGGCAAGGAGAGTGTGTGTTGTTGCTAACTGGGCATGTGTGGCAGGTGATGGTGGGCTGGATGAATGCAGGTCCAGTGGTGTATGAGCATGCTATGATATTTGTCAGGTGGGTGGGACAGTGGGTGGAATGGATGTAGTGGGTGAGCAGCGGCAGTGAAGTTTACTGCTGCTCATCAGGTCAGCAGGGTAATGGGGGTGGGGTGGACTTTATTAGGTGAAGGGAGGAAAGTGGAGCTTGTACTGCATTCTTCATGTAGGCAAGGTGGCAGTGGGGGTTCACAGCACTAGTCTCCAGGAAGGAGATGTGGGGGGAGTATGCTCCTCTGGTTACCAGGCATGGTTATCTGGGCATTTCACATTGGCTGATGCCAGCAATCAACATCTAGCCCTGACCAAGTGGAATGATGGGGACACCACATTCCAATCCCCTGTAATTATCAATGCATCTTGATTACATGTTTGGTTAATTTCAGACTGCAGAAATTGGTAAAAATCTTCAATTAATCCATCTTTGGCTTTACTATTGGTGTGCACCACCCACCAAAATGGTCAGGAATGGGCATTGGAGATTAGTGCTGTCTCTGAATCTTGGCTCCCTCCACACTCTGTGGACATCAGGGTGCTTGGAGTTCTCACTGTCCTTCCAGTACTTTCCTTCCTTAGATCCAGTTCATGTCCTACTCACCTTGCTTTACTCCGTGCTTGTCTAAAAAGTTTCCTCTATCTCCTGTTGGGAATACTGTGAAGTTGCTTATCTGTGATCCTCAGCTAGGATAGCTGCTGGCTTTACCTCAAGACAGGTGGCTGGCAGAACACTTCTGCTCATTATCTCTTTGTTCACGGTTTTTGTTCAGTTTCTTCTTCCAGCTGGTGTTTGATCTAACTATCCTTCCATTTGATCTCAGGGTTCCAAGATCGTTACCTGTATCTGTTTCACTTGGTTTCTCAGGCATTTGCTGTAGAGGGACAACATAGTGTGTCTGAATAAGCTGCAGTCTTGGACCATCTCCTATTTTTCTTTTATTTTTAGTTGTATTTTTTTACCTCCATAGTAAATCATATTTCTTTTTTGGGGGGGAGGAGGTTACATTTGTGATGCTTTATTATTAACGTACAAGCATATGACTGATTTTTGTATGTGGATCTTGTATCTAGACACCTGACTTAACTGTCTTATTATTTAAATAATTTGTCTGTGGAAAAAGGCAACTTTGTTTTCTTCCTTTTTTTTTTTTTTTTAATAATTAGTTCTCTTACATTGCCAAGAACTCTAATTAAATGAAGATAACAGGCAATGATACTGGGCATTCTTTAAAAAAAAAAAAAAAATGTGATTTGCGTGTAAGTTTACAGAGCAAATTCATATTCTATACAGCAGTTCACATACACTTTGTCTCATGACATTGACTGCAATTTCCCACAGATACTGGGCATTCTTGTCCTTGTCTGGATACTAAGGGATTACTTCTAAGTTTTCGTATGTATGTTGTTTCATATATATTTTTTGTAGATTTTTTTTTTTTTTTAATTTGCCATTGAGTTTATTGAACTCATGATAACCTTACATGTTACAGAGTAGAACTGCTCCATAGGGTTTTATTGGTTATAACCTTAACAGAAGCAGATAGTCAGGCCTTTTCCTTAGCAGCACTTCTTGGTGGGTTTCAAACTGTTGGACTGCATCACCTAAGGACCTGATTTTGTTTTCTAAAACCCTTAATCAAGTCAAAGAAATTCCCTTCCCATTCTAGTTTCTTAGAGAAAAAGGGAATATCTGAAAACATTTTAATTTACCCAAATCCCAGTTTGTCTGAAGCTATTTTGAATCTCATTCAGACTGAGTTACAAAAGAGCTTCACTAAAGAGCTTTCATATTTGCTTTTTCTAGGTGTTCCACAAGCATCAACTACACTGAACCAATTCTTACCTTAATTCCTTGCCTTGCAATTTTTTACCCCTTCAGTGTTAGGATTCCAACTCAGGTGCAGGTCCAGGAATTCAATTTCTCATAAGAATTTGTTTTTCCAAGTGAAAATTTATGGCACAAATGACTTCCTTGGTATCCCAAAATCCTGTAATGGACTTTAAGTCCCCCTTTCTCCAGGGCTTCAGGTGTTCTAAATCTTTGTTTTATGCAAGTATTTCCAATGCAGCTCCCATTTTTTTTTTTTTTTTTTGCCAGAACAAGGTCTCACCTCCTAATTTGATATCAGCAATGAAATCCAAAACTATATCCCTGCCTGCATCACAGCTCTGCCTGTGTCATAGCCCCACAGTTTGCAGTGGTTAGCTGTTCTCTGCTCAAACACACTTTGAGTTAGTCATCTTCAAACCTTTTGGTTTCAGGAAATATTTATACTTATAAAATTATTGGGGACTCCAAAAAACTGCCAGTTATATCTATTAATCATTACTATATTAGAAATTAGGAGCTCTGGTAGCATAGTCCCTAAGGCACTTGGCTGCTAACCAGAAGCCTGGCAGTTCAAACCCACCAGCCACTCCTTGGAAGGAAGGTTGAGCAATCTACTTCCATAGTGATAATGCCTTGGCAACCCAAGGAGGGGTCGCTATGAGTCAGGGCCAACTCGATGGCACACAACAACAACATATTAGAAATTAAAAAAAAATTAATATATTAGTGAAATATTTATTCAATAATCTATTATAAAGTAATAATTAATTAATTAAATATAAACATTTAACAATACATAAGTAACCTATTGTTAATTCTTTACATATATTATTATTAATAAATAATTTATTTTTATAAAAATATGTTTTCCAAAAGAAACACATTTGTGAGTAGACTGGCATTGTTTTAGTTTTGCAAATATCCTTAATGCCTGGTTTAATAAAGTATAGCAGGATTTGTATATGTGCTTCCGCATTCAGTCTGATGTGATATGCTGTTTTGGTTAAAGTATATGAAGAACATCCAGCTTCACACAGATACATATTTGGAAAAGGAAATTAACATAGCCTTTTCAGCTAACTGCAGAGATTCTTTGATACCACACTAAAACTCAACAGTAGTAGTTTCTTAAAGGTCGGCAGTAAGTAGTGTGGATTCTGAAACCATGTTGATGAACTTTTCATACTTAATTACATTAAAATCCAGTTGGTCTATTTGACAATTTGATCTTTTCCTCATAGTAGATTCTATATATCACGCATTGGTTTTTTTGAAAATATTGGTTCACTGAGCTTTGCAGATCTTCCAAATGTTAATGCATTTCCTTATACATTATCAAAATACTAAATTTATTTACTTGATCAGCAATCTCATAAATATTATTTTGGAAACAGTTTTAACCTTACAGAACTCTAGAGGCTCCTTAGGGGTTTCTGGATCACACTATATAAAAGACTGTCTTAAATAATATATATATAGTATGCTCATTATCTTTGAGATTTCAACTCTTCCATGTCTGCCATTTTTCCTGGATCAGAAGTAAGAAATCTTTTCTATCACCAAAGAAACATGCCACGTTGGAGAATTACAGAGTGATATTAATGATCTCAACAAAGTCTTCATGTGTGCATAAACTTTCTGTGTGTCCATCTGGGTTGAACACTTTTCCAGGCAACAGTCTAATGGGTAAGGGCTGGTATGAGTTATTTTCTCTCAAAATAGTGTTACTACTATTTATTTGAATAATCATTATTCATCAAATAGTTCACATTATATTTTAAAAATACAAGTTGCTGAGGGAATATATGGGAACTCTCTGTATTACCTTTAGTAATTTCTGAAAATCTAAAATTATCCAACAGAAAACTTCATTTTTAATTAATTAAAACAGTGTGGTTCTGTTATGTTCCTTGAGTCAAAAATATTGCATTAAGAATTGATTGAAGTTGGTGGACTCTCTCTGAGAAAGATAATGCTCTTATGTAGGAAGTTGTTGTCCACAATGTATAAATTTATTCACAAAAGAAGAAATGAGTTTGCAAGGGGTGTAACAATGTATTCTGGAGCATCATAACTTAATGAATACATAATATATTACATTAGTGTGTATCCCAATGCATTTCTTTTTTACACTATTTCAGTCTCTAAATATATTCTGTAACTTTCACCATGTTGTTAACTGACATCTTCATGATCTTTAGCATATTTGAGTTCATTTTCACAACCATTGTGTAGTGCCTTCCAACGTAGGGGGAGCTCATCTTTCAACTCTATGTTGGACAATATTCTGTTATGACCCATAGGATTTTCACTGACTAATTTTCAGAAGTAGATTGCTAAGCCTCTCTTCCTAATCATCTTAGCCTGGAAGCTCCACTGAACCTTGTCCACCATGGTTATCCTGATAGTTTTTGAAATATTGGTGGGTAGAGCTTCCAGCATCATAGAAATACCCAAGCTGCTCCAGTAAGACAAACTGGCAAGTAGATCATGGAAACTGCACAATAACTTATGCACTAAGCAGTATGATTCTCTGCCTTTTGTGGAGCAACTCAAAAAATCCAACTGCTTATTTGCCTGTGACAGAGCCAGACCTAGAAATTTGGTCTCCCTGGATCCAGAACCTCTGCTCAGTCACTTGGCTCTTCTGCTGTTACTGATGTGATTTCCAGAAATGGAAATACTCAGTCATGGATGCCATAGCAGTCAACAGAAAAATGCTTTTATTGTTGTTGGATTCAGTCCTCAAATTTTGCGCTACCTTTACCCTTGAACCAATTATAAATATATGAGTGTAGATGGTGTGGTTGGGTATTTGGAGAAAGATTTTAAACTAAGGTGCCTTATATATACATTGGGTAATAAATCAAAGTTTCCAAGAGCAGAAGCACAGAAACCCAAAGCAGTTCCCAGAGAGAAAAAGCAGATTTAAGGTACTGCACCTATCAAAAGGGAAATTAAATGAACACATTTGTGTGATGCTTATTTCTGCTTATGCAGTGTCTTAAAAATTTTTGTAACTATTTTATTTGGAATACTTTGAATCATACTAGAAAGCAGAGAGAATAGATATAAAAACCCTCCTCAACAAGGGCAATTATCAAATGTTATGCATGGAATTTTGTTCCCCAAAAAATATGTTGTAAATCCTAATTCCTATATTTGTGGGAGTGGGTTTTCTTTACTATGCTGAGATAGTATTAGTGTAAGATGTGTATTAAGTCAAGCTCTTTTGAGATATAAAACAGATTAAAAAAAAAAAAAAAAAAAACAACAAGAGAACAAGCAGAGATGGAGGAAGATAGATGCCATACAACATGAAGATTGTCAAGGAACCAAGGAACAACCAAGGACTTTACTCCAGAGCCAACAGAGAGAGAAAGGCTTCCTCTAGAGCCAGGCCCTAAATTAGCCTCCTGTATTATGAGAAAACAAATTTCTTTTGTTAAAGCCACTTAATTGTGACATTTCTATTATAGCAGCACTAGATAACAAAGACATCAACATTTTGACAATCTCGGTTATCTTTCACCCACACATTTTTTTCTTGGGAAATGTGGTGTAGTGAGTTTCATGGTATGGCTTTCCCAGTCTTTTTAACTCTCATCAGATTACTGGGTGGGACCATGCAAATATATATCAACCTGACTGGGCAGCTGGTAGTAGTTATTTCCTATAATGAGATTGGCAATTTACTTCATAGTGGAATTTGCTGTGAGCAACTGAGTAGCTGCATTTAAACTTCTGATTGTTAAAGTCATCCACCGGGGGAATTTCTGTTAGAGCAGCATGAAGTAATCTTTTGAAAAAGTTTGCTCTCTTTCAGGTGTGTAGACCTCTGATGCTGGGATTGGTTAGTTTTGCCACTCTGCCATGCTTAAAATGAGCCCTTCTAGAGGCAGGAGAGGAATTCCATCATTTGCTAAGAAAGACACTTGGCTGAGAGAGATGCCCAGCTGAGAGATGGCAGTAGTGGAACCAAGGGGCACAGAACAGAGTGACAGGTTTAGCTGGCCCACAGAAGCAGAGGCCAAGCCAAGAGGTCAAGGACCAGAAAGGCATGTCTAAGGGCATAGTAGAGGAGAGACTGTCCTGATCAAGGAATCGTATCCTGCATGTATTCCTGAACTTGAACTGTAGCCTGTTGCTTCCCTGATAAACCCCATAATCTGTGAGTTCTGTGTGGCCACTGTAGTGAATTATCAAACCTGGAAAAGAGGTAAGAGGTGGTGGGTGCTGTAGGAGGGATGGTTGGTGTCAAGGTTGCTAAGAGGGTTGGAGGTTGGAGGCATGTCTGGCTTCATAGGAAAAGGCTATGGGCTGCTGGTGGTGATTCTGTCTTTTTCTTGTGCAGTTAGAGGAGGTAAAAAGATGCCACCTCCTTGCCCCTTTAGAAGGAGGATAGAGTATTTTAAAGCATGTCCCAGATTTTAAATCATTTCACTCAAATAACTCATGATCCTCCAATCAAATAACTACTATTTTAAAGATAATTATGTTATAAAGATTTCAAGGAACAAATGAATAATTACTCAATATTATCTAATACTCAGTTTGTGTTTTATCTCAAAAATAATGTTGTGTGGTTAGTTTATTGAAATCAGGATCCAAATAAGGTTCATAATGCATTTCATTGATATGTCTCTTAGATTTCTTTTAGTCACTAACAGCTTCCCCTCTCTCCATCTTTTTATGTTATTTATCTGTTAAAAAAACAAACAAACAACAACAACAACAAAAAAAACAGAGTCATTATCCTGTTGCATTTCCTACATATTAGATTTGGTTTTTTGCTTCCTTGTAATGTCATTGAACATGTTTCCTATACCTTATATTTCTTCTAAACTAACAATTAGATGAAGAGGCTTGATTAGATGCTGGTTCAATTTTTGGAGGCAAGAATATATCACAGATGTCTTATTTTAGATAATGTTAGATGGTATGATAGAGTCAGCCTGGTGCAGACATTATTGATTTCCCAATTGTACTTCACCTTGTGGTTTTGTCAGGCCATTTTGATGCTTACCAGTAACTCATAAGGGACTGCAAAAAATTATCTATCATTCCTTCTGCATTATTATCTAGAATTCTCTCATAAATAATTCTTCCTTGTCAACTATTTGAAAATGCAATGTAGGATAAATATTTGATTCTGTATATCTTTATTTACCAATTTTTCAGATAATTGAGCTGCTGCCCTAGAAGCTTCCAAAGGTAGCCAATATTTGTTAATATCAGTTTGAATCACAGATTTTCATATATTTGAGATGCTGCAAGCTCTTTGAGTGCTGAAATTATTACTTTAAATGTTGAAATTATCCCACCTTTAGCTAGGAAAGCTACTTCAAATACTTTGCGTCCTTTTGACATAATCTCAAGGTGATCTAGGCTTATCTTGTACATTTCTAGCTGTAGGAACTGGATTTATAGTTGGTGATTACTGTAAAAATGCCTGGTTCCTTGACATGTGAAACAGTATTTTGAGTTCACAATCTAGGTATATTATGATTTAATGATTTCATATTCTTGACCTATTGTTTGGTTTAAAAACAAACAAACAAACAAACAAAAATGGGTTTGGTAAGAAATTATGCTGGCTCTGGTGGCACAGTTCCTAAGGCATTTGACTGCTAACCAGAATGTTGGAGGTTCAAATCCACCAGCCACTCTGTAGAAGGAAGATGGGGTAATCTACTTCCATAAATATTTACCTCCTTAGAAACCCAATGAGGCTCTCTATGAGTCAGAATCGAAGAATTGACTTGATGACAGTGAGATTTTTTTTTTTTTAAATATAAGATTGATTGTTAAAAGACAAATAAGTATGTAGAGAAATAGCTTCATAAGTAACAAACTTGACATTGCTTTAAATAAGTAAGTTAAACTTCTGAACATTTGATAACAGAAAATAGCGATCAAAAAATGGCTACACTTGTCGTTAGTATTCATTGAACTGGCTCCGACTGACAGAGACCTCATATACAATGGAATGAAATGTTGCCTGGTACTGTGCCATCTTGACAATCGCTGGTATGCTTGAATTCCTTGTTGTGTTCCCTGTGTATTTTAAGTGCCTCCCAACCTAGGAGGTTCATCTTCTAGCACTACATTAGAAAACATTATGTTATGGGGTTTTCACTGTCTGAGTTTTGGAAGTAGGTCACAAGGCTTTTATTCCTGTCTGTCTTATTCTGGAAGAGTCAGTTAAACTTGTTCTTCATGGGAATCCCGCTTTTATTTGAAATACCAGTAGTATAGTTTGCAGTATCATAGTCACACATCAGCTACTACAGTGACAAACTGACAGATGGGTGGTAAAATAATTACACAAACTCATTGCCATTGGGTCAATTTGACTAATAGTGACCCTATATGACATAGTAGAAATGACCCCATAAGTTTTCCAAGGCTGTAATCTTATGGAAGCAGAGTGTCACATCTTTCTGCCACACAGTGGTGGATGGGTTTGAACCTCTGATATTTTGGTAAACAGATGAGCAATTTATTACTGTGCCACTAGAATTCCTTAATGGCTATCACACAATGTGAAATTGCTATTTTATTATAGAAATGAAAAGAGAAAATCATCATAGTTATCACATTAGCCAATAAGCTGCACAAGCTGATGTTGTTCTTGTTAGGTGTCTGGTCAGCTCTGATTCTTAGTGATCCCATGTACAACAGAATGAAACACTGCCCAGTCTTGTGCCATCCTCCCAATTGTTGTTATGTTTGATCCCATTGTTGCAGCTTCTGTGTCAATTCATCTCATTGAGGGTCTTCCTCCTTTTTTTGCTGACCCTCTATTTTAGCAAGTGTGATGTCCTTCTCCAGGGACTGGTCCCTCTTGATAACATGCCCAAAGTAAATGAGATGAAGTCTCATCATCCTCACTTCTAAGGAGCATCATGGCTATACTTACTCCAAGACAGATTCATTTGTTCCTCTGGTAGTCCAAGGTATATTTGATTTCTTGCCAACACCATAATTCAAATGCATAAATCCTCCTATGGTTTTCTTTATTCATTGTCCAGTTTCTGCATTTATATGAGGTGACTGAAAATATCATGGCTTGGGTCAGTTGTACTTTATTATTCAAGGTGATGTCTTTGCTATTTAAAACTTTAAAGAAAGCTGTTGCAGCAGAGTCATCCAAAGCAATACGTTGTTTGATTTCTTGACTGCTGTTTCCATGGCTGTTGGTTGTAGATTCAAGTAAAATGAAATCCTTGAAAATATCAATCTTTTCTCCATTTTTCATGATGTTTCTTATTGGTCCAATGTGAGAATTTTTGTTTTCTATGTGATGAAGTATAATCCATACTGAAAAGTGTATTCTTTGATCTTCATCAGTAAGTGCTTCAAGTCCTGTTCACTTTCAGCAAGCAAGGTTGTGTCATCTGTATATCACAGGTTATAAATTAATCTTCCTCTAATCTTGTTGCTACATTCTACATATAGTTCAGCTTCTCAGAGTATTTGCTGAGCATACAGATTGAATAAGGATGGTGAAAGGATAAAACTTTAACATATATATTTTCTGACTTTAAACCATGCGATGTTTCCTTGTTTTAGTTGAATGTCTTGCACTTGTTCTATATGTATATTTTGCATGAGCACACTTAAGTGTTTTGGAATTTCCATTTTTTTGTAATGTTTTCCATAATTTCTTATGATCCACTTAGTAGAATGCCTTTTCACAGTCAAAAAAACCCAGGTAAACTTCTTCCTGGTATCAGCACATGCTGATATTAATACATTTTTCTCCCTGGACACCATGTTCGTGACACAGACTAGTTGTGCATCACTACATTGTCAGACCTTGTGATAGTTGGAGCTGTGTGTCAACTTGGCTGGACCACAATTCTGTGTGGTTTAAACAATTGTGATGTGGGTTGTTCCAATGATGAGATCAGATGTATATGTTTTGAGCAGCCAATCCATTCAAAGGGTGTTTCCCTAGGGGTGTGGCCTGCTTCAAGTATATTTATGGACATCCTGCAAAAACAGACACTCTTCTTTGGATCGGCATTCTGTTGTGCTGCCTATAACTGTCCATGAGTGAACAATCCACCATTCAGCCTGGAGATCTTGGATTCATCATTCATTGGAGTCAATAGTAAGTATACTGCCTGCCAACCTTGAGCTCCTCAGCCCCTGCAGCTGTGTGAGTCGGGAAAAGCCTCTAGCTTGATGTTTGACCCAAGAACTTTGGACTTGCCAGCTTCTATAAGTGTGTGAGCCATTTTGTTAAGATAAATTTCCCTTTCTCTCTATATATAAGCTTTATGATTTTGTTTCTCTAGAGAACCCAGTCTAACACATTTGGAACTGAGAATAGTTCTAGGGAGACAAAATCATAAATATGGGCTACCTAAATTGGTTCTCTAACTTGATTAATTGTAAAGACACTAGTGACCCTGCCTCTGTTAGTAAAGAGGGCCCTGCTAATCCATGGCATGAGATGGCAACATTAATATGCAAAATAGCACCACCAATAGATCAAGTACTTGTGAGAAGTGAGGCTCTGGCTGATCACATATTTGATACTTTTCTGCAATTTTGTCAGCATGAGGAGTATAAAGAAGCTGGTTGGTTGGTCCCACTTAGACTAGACAAAGTGGTGAAAGAGCGAGATGAGCTCAGGGCTGCTGAGTCATGGTTTAAGTGCTGCATAAGAGACTCAATGTTTCCAGTTGTGCTCTGAAAGAAAACCTTATTTCTTCTAGTTGTTGTTGTTATATGCCGTCGAGTTGGCCCCGACTCATAGCGACCCCTCCTTGGGTTTCCGAGGCATTTATCACTACGGAAGTAGGATTGCCCAACCTTCCTTCCAAGGAGTGGCTGGTGGGTTTGAACCGCCAGCCTTCTTGTTAGCAGTCAAGTGCCTTAGGCTGATATTGCTGAAAACCAAACCCAGAGTTTTATTGTAAGGGTAGCTGAACTACAACACCAATTAAATTACAAACCCAGAATGGTGTCTGAAGTTAAAGTGAGGGCATTGATTGAGGGAAAAATGGGATCCTGAAACCTGGAATGGGGACATATGAGCAGATAGCCAGGAAGATCAGGAGATGGAGCCTGTAAATTCTTTTGAATCCCTCCCATCTGAAGGGATTACTGTAAAACCATTATCCCCTCCTCCTCAGTTTGATGGGATTAACTGCACTGTTCCTGCTGAGTCATTGTCTGAGGCAGAGGCCATGGAAAACATTCTTGAATGTTCTCAGGAACTGCCCCAACCACCTATTGTTGCTGCTAGACCTATAACTAAAGTTAAGTCCAAGCAAGCCCCAAAAGGTGAAATACAAAGTGTGATTGAGGAGGTGGTACACTATACCCAAAAAGACCTCCTTGGTTTTGCTAATGTGTACAGACAGAAACCTGGAAAATATGTATGGGAATGGCTACTGAGGGTGTGGGATAATGATGCAAGGAATGTTACATTGGATCAGTCTGAGTTTATTGATTTAGGCCTACTAAGTACAGATTCTTCATTCGATGTTTCAGCTCGAGAGGTTAGGAAAGGCTCTAATAGTTTATTTGGTTGGCTTACTGAAGCATGGATTATGCGGTGGCCTACCTTAAGTCAAGTTGGAAGTACCAGACCTGCCTGGGTATAATGTAGAAGAAGATATCCAGAGGTTTAGGGAAATTGGCCTGTTAGAATGGATTTATCAGATTAGATCCCTAGAGCCAGAGATGGAGAATCTAGAAGACATGCCTTTCACCAGTACAGTGAGGAATAAATTTGTGAAGGGAGCTCAAGCATCCTTGAAGGCTACAGTGATTGCTATTTTATGTAAGCCAAATTTGACAGTGAAAAGTGCCCTAATTGAACTAAGATACTTAACTACGATGGGGCTGATTGGACCCTGTGGTAGTAGGGGCCAAGTGACAGCAGTTCATCGACAAAGGCAAGGTGGGCATGGTTACCATAATGGACAGCAAATTCAGAACAGTAATCAGAATAGTCTGACTTGTGTGGAATTATGGCATTGGCTACTTGCTCATGGTGTTTCTCGTAGTGAAATACATGGCAAGCCTACTAAATATTTACTTGATCTATATAGACAGAAAAACTCTAGGTCACGTGAACAGCAACCTAGATTGAATCATCAGAGTACAGAGTCACAGCCTCTCAATCAATTTCCAGACTTCAGTCAGTTTACAGACCCACAACCCCTTGAATGAAGGGGAGACTGGGTCCCTTTGAGGATGGACCCCACTACATTGTCAAAAATTTATAATGTCAGTCTTTCTCCCAGTCTTCTCCAAAGGGATCTGAGGCCTTTTACAAGGGTGACTGTTCATTGGGGAAAAGGAAATAATCAGATGTTTTGGGGATTACTGGACACTGGTTCTGAACTGATACTAATTCCAGGAGACCCAAAGCATCATTGTGGCCCACCAGTCAGAGTGGGGGCATATGGAGGTCAATTTATTGATGGAGTCTTAGCTAAGGTGTGTCTCACAGTGGGTCCAGTGGGTCCCTGAACCCATCCTGTAGTGATTTTCCCAGTTCCAGAATGCATAATTGGAATAGATATACTCAGCAATTGGTAGAATTCCCACATTGGGTCCCTGACAAGTGGAGTAAGGGCTACTATGGTAGGAAAAGCCAAGTGAAAGCCATTAGAACTGCCTATATGTACAGAAATAGTAAATCAAAAGCAATACTGCATCCCTGAAGGAGTTGCAGAAATTACTGCCACCACCAAGGACTTGAAGGCTGCAGGGGTGATGAGTCCTACCACATCCCCATTTAATCACCTATTTGGCCTGTGCAAATAACAGATGGATCTTAGAGAATGACAGTGTTGTTGTTGTTACATGCCATTGAGTCAGACCTGACTAATAGTGGTCCCTCCTTGGGTTTCCAAGGCAGTATCATTACGGAAGTAGATTGTTCAACCTTCCTTCTGAGGAGTGGTTGGTGGGTTTGAACCACCAGCCTTCTGGTTAGTAGTCAGTGCCTTAGGCACTATGCTAGTGTAAACTACATCAGGTGGTGATTCCAATTGCAGCTGCTGTTCCTGATGTGGTTTCATTGCTTGAGTAAATTAGTACATCTCCTGGTACTTGGTACGCAGCTATTGATCTGGACAATGGCTTTTTCTCAATACCAATTTCAAAGGACCATCAGAAGCAGTTTGCCTTCAGCTGGCAAGGCCAACAGTATACTTTCACAGTGCTTCCTCAAGGGTATATCAACTCCCCAGCACTATGTCATAATTTAGTCCATAGGTATCTTGATCATCTTTCCCTTCCAGAAGACACCACATTGGTCCATTATATTGATGACATTATGCTGATTGAACCTAGTAAGGAAGAAGTATCGATGACTCCAGAGTTATTGGTGAGACATTTGCATGCTAGAGGTTAGGAAACTAACTCAACAAATATTCAAGCACCTTCCACCTCAGTGAAATTTCTAGGAGTCCAATGGTGTGAGGCATGTCAAGATATTCCTACTAAAGTGAAGGATAAGTTATTGTATCTGGCTTCCCCCACAACTAAAAAGGAGGCACAACATCAGGGGGGCCTCTTTGGATTTTGGAGGCAACATGTCCCTCATTTAGTTGTGTTGCTATGGCCTATTTATCAAGTGACTTGGAAAGCTGCTAGTTTTGAGTGGGGCCCAGAACAACAGAAGACTCTGCAACAGGTTCAGGCTGCCATGCAGGCTGCTCTGCCACTTGGGCCATATGACCCAGCTGATCTAATGGTGCTTGAAGTGTCTGTAGTAGATAGAGATGCTGTTTGGAGTCTTTGGCAGGTCCCTATTGGTGAGTCTCAATGCAGACCCTTGGGATTTTGGAACAAAGTCCTGCCATATTCTGCAGATAACTAATCTCCTTTTGAGAAACAGCTTTTAGGCACAAATAAGTTGCATGAGGAAGTGGCCCAAGTGCCTATGATCTCCACTCTAGTCACATTACCTTCCCTCTCCCAGTCTGCACCTATGGCCTCATGAGGAGTTCCTTATGATCAGTTGACTGAGGGAGAGAAGACTCATGCCTCGTTTACAGATGGTTCTGAGAGATATACAGGTACCACTCAAAAGTGGACAGCAGTAGCACTGTAGCCCCTTTCTGGGACTTCCTTAAAGGACAGTGGTGAAGGGAAACCTTCCCAATGGGCAGAACTTCGAGCCATGCATAGTGCTGTTCACTTTGCATGGAACAAGAAATGGCCAGACATGTGATTATACATGGATTCATGGGCTGTGGCTAATAGCTTGGCTGTATGGTCTGGGACCGGGAAGGAGCATGATTGGAAAATTGGTGACAAAGATGTATGGGGAAGAGGTATGTGGATAGATTTCTCTGAATGGGCTAAAGGAGTAAAGATATCTGTGTCTCCGGTGAATGTTCACTAAAAGGTGACCTCAGCAGAGGAGGAGTTTAACAATCAGGTGGATAGGATAAAAGGTTCAGTGGAAACCAGCCATCCTTTATCCTTAGCTACCCCTGTCATTGCTTAATGGGTGCAAGAACACAGTGGCCATGGTGGCAGGGATGGAGGTTATGCATGGACTCAGTAATATGAACTCCCACTTACCAAGGCTGATTTGGTTATTGCCACTTCTCAGTGCCCAATCTGCCAGAAGCAGAGACCAACATTGAGTCTGTGATATGGAATCATTCCTCAGGGTAATTAGCCAGGAATCTGGTGGCAGATTGATTACATTGGACCACTTCCATCAAGGAAAGGACAGCATTTTGTTCTTACTGGATAGATACTTATTCTGGATATGGATTCACCTTTCCTGCATACAATGCTTCTGCCAAAACTACCATCCATGGACTTATAGAATGTCTTACCCACTGTCATGGTATCCCACACAGCATTGCTTCAAATCAAGGGACTCACTTCACGGCAAATCAAGTGCGGCAATGGGCTTATGCTCATGGAATTCACTGGTCTTACCATGTTCCCCATTATCCTGAAGCAGCTGGCTTGATAGAACAATGGAATAGAATGGAATAGCCTTCTGAAAACACAATTATGGCACCAGCTAGGTGGCAATACCTTGAAGGGTTGGGGCAATGTTCTCCAGGAGGCTGTATATGCTCTAAACCAGTGTCCAATATGCGGTTCTGTTTCTCCAATAGCCAGGATTCACTGGTCCAGGAACCAAGGTGTGGACATGGGAGTGGTACCACTCACTATTACCTCTAGTGATCCACTCAAAAAATTTTTGCTTCCTGTCCCTGCCACCCTATGCTCTGTGGGTCTGGAGATCTTAGTCCCAAAGGCAGGAATACTCCTACCTAGAGACACAATACTGATTGCATTGAACTGGAAATTAAGAATGCCACCTGGTCATTTTGGCTTCCTCATGCCTCTGGATCAACAGACAAAGAAGGACATTACTGTACTATCTGGTGTGATAGATCCTGACTACCAAGGGGAAATTGGATTAACATTACATAATGGAGGTAAAGAAGAATACGTCTGGAACACAGGAGATTCTTTAGGACATCTCTTAGTACTTAAAGTCAATGGAAAATTACAGCAACCTAATTCTGATATGAGTAGTAATGGCCCAGACCCTCCAGGAATGAAGGTTTGGTTCACCCCACCAGGTAAAGAACCATGACAGCTGAGGTGCTTGCTGAGGACAAGGGAAATACAAAATGTGTGGGGGGAGAAGGTAGTTCTGAATATCAGCTATGACCACATGACCAGTTGCAGAAACAAGGACTGTGATTGTTATATTTCTTCATTGTATATGGGCATCAAATATTTTTGTTTCCTTCTCTTATGAGCTCTGAAATGTAGATAAGGTTAATGCATTTCAGTTGTAAGTGTGTTAATGTATCATGTCAGGTGCAAATATGCCTTTATAATTGTCGTTGCTTAGAGATTATATATGGTTAAGAAGATGTGTACAAAAGCCAAGTTGACAAGGGGTGGACTGTGATAGTTGGAGCTGTGTGTCAACTTAGCTGGACCACAATTCTTTGTGGTTTAAGCAATTGTGATGTGGGTTGTTCCAATAGTGGGATCAGATGTATATGCTTTGAGAAGCCAATCCATTGAAAGGGAGTTTCCCTAGGAGTGTGACCTGCTTCCAGTATATTTATGGACATCCTGGGAAAACAGACACTTTTCTGTGGATTGGCATTCTGTTGTGCTGCCTACAACTGTCCATGAGCAAACAATCCACCATTCGGCCTGGAGATCTTGGATTCGTCATTCTTTGGAATTAACAGCCAGTATATTGCCTGCTAACATTGAGCTCCTTAGCTCCTGCAGATGAGTGAGTCAGGAAAAGCCTCCAGCTTGATGTTTGATCCAAGAACTTTGGACTTGCCAGCTTCTATAAGTGTGTGAGCCATTTTCCTAAGATAAATTTCACTTTCTCTCTCTCTATATAAGCTTTACTGATTTTGTTTCTCTAGAGAACCCAGTGTAAGACAGACCTTGACTATAGGACTATGCCTTTTTTGGCATTTATTTACTTACCAAATCTGTACCATGTGCTAAATACTTTATTACTAACTGTTTTACTTTTCTAGGGATGCTGTAACAAAGTACTACTAAGTGAGTAACTTAAAACAAGAGAAATTTATTATCTCCCACTTCTGGGAGGTAGAAGTCTGAATTCAAGGTATCAGCAGGGCTGTGATCCCTCTGAAGGTTCTAAAGGAATAGGTTTTCTTGCCTCTTCCAACTTACGTTGGTTCCTGGGAAACCTTGACATTCCTTGACTTATAGATGCATCACTCCAATCTCTGCCACTGTCTTCACATGACTGTCTTCCTTCTGTGGCTCTGTCTGTGTCTACCCATCCTCTTCCAGTGTAACTTCATGTTAACTGGTAACATCTTCAAAGACCCTATTTTCAAACAAGATTGCATTCACAGGTACTAGGAATTAGAGTTTCAACATATCTTTATGTGGGACACAAATCCATCCATAAAACAGCAACTAAATTTGAAGATGGTAATACAAAAAATCTGTTGTTGTTGAATTGATTCCAGCTCTTGATAACCCCACATGCTTCAGCATTGAACTGTGCTCCACAATATTTTCATTGGCAGTCATCTTAAGGAAGTAGATCACCAGGCCTTTCTTCCACAGAGTTGCTGGGTGCATTCGAACCTCAACCTTATGGTCTGTAGCCAAGCCAGTAAGTCGCCTAAAGATCTGAGATATAGCTGTTTGCTATTTTTGGCAAAGCAACTAGCTATCCTTATGGGAAATTTATAGTTTGCTCTATAACTTTTATAAATAATTTATACCCTCTTCAATTTTATATAGTCAAAACTTGCCTACTTCAAGAAATATTTTCATGTATGATTTAGGAAAACAGAAAACAAAGCATAAACATAGACCATTTCAGTTGCAGGATTAAATACTAAAATCATTAAAAGATAAAAATTATTTGAAACAATGATTACTTCTCAGGAAATCCATAACAAATAAAAAGAACAGCAGGGATAGTATTTTAAATATATTGTCTGTTTTTTTTTTTTTTTTCTTTTAATTCTCCAAGTCTTTGTTCTTAAGGAAGCAGGCTGCTGTTTCACTTCCCTGAAGCCACTGATAAAACCATGCAAGAACATCAGAGAAAAAATGAATCCAAGATAGGTGCTGACCCCAAGGGAACGAAGTGCCTCTTTGTTTTATATTTTCATTAGAAATCTAGAGATTTTGCATGCAAACATCTTATTTCATGGCACTGCTTCTCAAATTGAGAGATTAAATCTAGCTCTGCATAAAGGGTTTTTCAATAAAGTAGGTTGCACAGTCTTCTGTTTATGGAAAATTGATGCATCATCTGATATGCTTTCAATTGCTAACTTTTGTTTCACAAAAGCTGGGAGGAATTTCAACCAACCATTATCTAATCAAGACAATATTTTCTACCTATCTTGTCTTCAACATAACTTGCTGCCAAATGTAGTTTGACTATTGTAAATCACCATGCATTTTAACAAGCAAAACAGACTCACTAGGTTTGTTAGAAAATGTACAAATTCTAGAAACTATTTATCATTATCAGTGGAATGCCCCAAATTTAGTGCATATTGAAGAAGGCTCTTCTATGACATAATTTAATGCTATATTGGTTACACTACTTTATTTAAGCAGAATTTTTCAGTCTAGAGATATAAACTGTTAGGTATTATTATAATCTCAAAGTCTTCTGCTGCTTACACCTAATTCTCACTGCAATGTAAAGGCTGCAATTGGGTGTTTATTTAGTTATAATATTCACAATGACTTGTAACATAAAAATTCTACCTGAGTTCATTATAGTACAAAGTGAAGGAGGAAGCCAACTAAATATGTTTTGTTGTTGTTTTTTTTCAAATAAAAAGAAAGTTATGTCAATCCATCCAATTCCTTATGGGCACAAAATAGCTTGAGAAAAGATGCCTTACCATATAAGGTGAAATATTTGTACCTGATCTTCTGGTTTGGTTTGATTCAAGAGGATGGAGATGCATGCTCCACAAAGTGGGCCTGACCTGAGAAAGACTTTCAAAAATACACGCTTGAGTCTTCTGAGATGCATGCTTAGAAAGTATTATGACTTAAATTGTGTCCCTCCAAAATATGTGAAATCCTAACCCCTGTACATGCTTGGAAATAATGGGTTTTTCTTTTGTTATTTTAATGAGGGCATGACAATGTATAGTGGATCCTAAACCTAATCACTTCTGAGTTATAAAAAAAGCAGAATGGACACATGAAGACTCATGCAGAGAGAGAAGACAGGTAACAGAGACAGGTAGATCTGCCAGCCCAGGTACTCCAAGGATCACTGAAAGCTACTAGTATCTGAAATAGATATGGAAGGACCTTTCCATAGAGCCATGCCCTAAATTCAGACATGTAGCCTCCTAAACTATGAGAAAAGGAGCTCTGGTGATGTAGTGCCTAAGCCATTTGACTGCTAACCAGAAGGTTGGTGGTTCAAACCCACCAGCCACTCCACTGAGGGAAGACTGGGCAATCTACTTCCATAAAGATTTACTGCCTCAGAAGCCCAAAGGGGGTCACTGTGAGTTGGAAAAAACTCAACAGAAGTGAGTTTGATTGTTTGGTTAAACAGTGAGAAAATAAATTGCTGTTCTTTAAAGCCCCCCACTTGTGGTACTTTTGATATGGTAGCATTAGGAGACTAAGACAAAAGGACAGTAGAAGACGCAGCTGAATTCTTAGATTCTGGAGCTGACTGCCTGAGTTTATACCTGCCCTCACAGGGGTAGCCTACCTACCCCTGTGACCTTGGGCAAGTCACTTCAACTTCTGTGTTTGCACTTCCTCCTCTTTAGAATGGGGAAATTTTTAGAAAGTCAGAGGTTTGAATGAGAATGTATGCAAAGCCCTTGGAATAAGGACTAGCACCTAAAAAGTATTATCATGATACTTTTGTTATTTATTATGGAAACTTCAGTGCAGGCATGCATTACCATCTGTATATCATTCATTCATTCATTCATTCAACAAAAATCCATTTATACTTACAATGGAGATATACAACATGAGATTTTAGATTATGAGAATGCAGTTAAACAGTCTCACAGAGGGAGAAAGTCATGTAAACCAGTGCAGGCCTCAGCCTGTCACTTCATAAGCAATTTTCCTAGGCAGAACCTGAAAGAGAAAGAAAGATATCTGCTGTTCCCTCAAGTGGCTCACAGTCTGTGTTTCTCCTCATGTGAGCGGCAGGCTGGGACACTCATGTGTGAGTCTCACCATAGTCTCCTTTGAGCACTCTCTAAGCAAAATTCTGCAGGAATTTGCTCCAGAGCCAAGGAAAATTCAGGTTGCATTGAAAGGACACACACACACACACACATACAAACACACTATGGGCTTTCCTGGGGATTTTTAAACTGATGTTACTATTCTTACTGTGTGTCCCCCATTGATTGAGTTATGTCCCTTCTGCCCCCTTAAAAAATATGTGTTGTAAATCCTAATCTCAATGTCTGAGAATATAATCCCATTTGAGAATGGGTTGTCTTTGTTATGTTAATGAGGAAGGATCAGTGTAGGGTGCATTTGAGTCAACCTCTTTTGAGATATACCCACCAAAAAACCAAACACACTGTCATGGAGTTGGATCTGACTCATAGCCACCCCTCCTTGGGTTTCTGAGACATTATCACTACAAAAGTAGATTGCCCAACCTTCCTTCCTAGGAGTGACTGGTGGGTTTGAACCACCAGCCTTCTGGTTAGCAGTCAAATGCCTTAGGCATTACACTTTTGAGATATAAAAGATATTAAACAAGGGAGCAGAATAAAGATGGGGGAAGAGAGATGCCAGACACATTAAGATTGTCCAGGAGAAAAAAATTCAGAAGTGACAAAGACTTTCCTTCAAACCCAACAGACAGAGAGCCTCCCTCTAGAGCCAACACCCTGAATTCAGACTTCTAGACTTCTAAACTGTGAGAAAATAAATTTCTGTTTATTAAAGCCCCATTTGTGGTATTTCTGTTATAGCAGCACTAGATTACTAAGATACTTACCATTCATTTTCCCCTTACACCCTTGCTCTGGAATCTACCCTTTATATGTAGATTCCTGTATAAGGAACTAAATGGTGAAGATACACTTGTCAATAATGCATAGTCTTGGACTTCACAGAATGAACAACCTAGAGCAGATGACCTCATATTTGATGTATTTAAGGATTATCCAGGGTGTCTGTTAAAGTACATTTTCCTATGTCCCACCTCTAGAAATTCTGATTCAGTAGGTGTGGGGTGTGGTCTGGTACCTGATTTGGGGACCCAAGGTCCACAGATGGATCTCATGGTCAGGAAACACTTGGATTACAAGAGATACTTTATGGAAAAGGATATAGGATTAGCCTATAGAACCAGAGAACCAGAAGTATAGCCAGATCTAATAAGGACCTCAAATCAGAAAAGAGAGTAGACACATAGAAAATTCCCATGAGCTGTAGCTGAGATTGTGCTTGAAACACATCACTTAGCAGCTTGCTTTGCTCTAGTTGGCCCTCCATCTGAGAACCTGGGAGCCTCTGGCGGACTTTCTTTCTAGTCCAGGTGTTTTAATGACTAGGAGGTGATCTCACATCTCTGTTCCTCAAGGCAAAGGGGCCCTGTCTTCTTCTTTGTTTGAGGCTCCTGGAGGAGTTCTTGTTGCAAGGGCTGAAGCAGTGCTAACAGCAGAGCAGCAGGATCAGACAAGAGAGAGTCTGACTGGAGCCCTTCACTCTCCTCATTCCTGCACGCAGCCTCACTAGTATGAGGACCTGTGTGCCTGCCATAGGGCCTCTGCTGGTGGGGACAAAGTGATGTCTCCACAAAGACATTGTCAGAGTCCAGCAGGGTATGTAGGAACAGGGACAGCTGAAGGAGGGCCAAGTCCACAGGTCTGGATACCAGACTCTGCACGAGCTGCAAAAGATTGATCCCGAGTTTAACACCTGTAAGACCTAGAAGAGGGCTGACATTTTCTGAAGTGAAAGTAGTTATGGGGACTTGAGCCAGTGATACATTGTTACTTGGACATAAATGACGTGTCCCCTAATTTTTCATCACATGCTGGTAAAGTCAGGTCATTTCTAGGATATATTTAAAATTAAAATCTCAAGTAATTTGTCTCACATTTACATTTTTAACATTTATGTTTTTCTACAATCTTGTTGTTGTGCTTGTTAGTTACCATTAAGCCAGCTCTGACACATGGCAACCCCATATACGACAGAACAAACTTTGTTCGGTCCTGCACCATATTCTCAATCACTGATATGTTTGAATCCATTGTTGTAGTGGTTGTAGAGCTTTCCAACATAGGGACCTCATATTCTAGCATTGTATTGGACAGTATTCTGTGTGGTCCATAGATTTCCACTAACTAAATTTTGAAAATGGACTTTCAGGACTTTCTTCCTAATCTGTCTCAGTGTGAAAGCTCTGCTGAAACCTGTCCACCGTAAGTGAATCTGCTCCTATTTGAAATATGAGTGACATAACTTCCAGGACCATAGTAACACGCAATCTACCACAGTATTACAAATTTACAGATGGGAGGTGGTTTTTCACAGTATCAGACATTATATAGTAAATTAATTTTCATATTTTGCAGTACTCTTCTCTAAAACATAATTCCAATGGTTATATGTCTTGCTATTATGTAGGGTTATTATAATTTAGAGAATGAATGATATATTATTTTTATAAGCAAATTTCACATATATCCTTGCATAATCCAAGATTATTGCTTTAGCATAATCTAGTAAAACTTTCCCAGTCTCTATTCCCCCTTTCTTACAGAACCTGCCCACCTTACCTTCCCAGAGAGTCTGTTCCTGAGGACCTTCAGTTAAAGCAAAGGTTAGAGTAAATATTCCTGGTATCTCCCAATTCATGGTTCTCTCATACATGACCTCTCATATTTTCAACCCTTAGGTTCTGATGAGGTATAATAAATTTCCCTTTTGTTAGATCAGAGTTGCTGGGAAGTACAAATGGTTAATGTGCTCAGCTGCTAACTGAAAGGTTGGAAGTTTGAGTCTCCCCTGAGGTGCCTTGAGGGAAAGGCCTGGTGATCTTCTCAAAAGTCAGCCATTGAACATTCTATGGAGCACTGTTCTATTTTGACGCACATGAAGTGCCATGGATTGAAGCTGACTTGACAGCAACTAGTAGTGGGCATCTGTGCCAAGTAAGTTTCTGGGCTATTTGTTTTTGGCTCTTGTTTATTTCTTCTGAAGGAGACACAGTGGCTCAGTATTAAGCTTGGCTGCAAATCAAAGGGTCTGTGGTTTGATACTACCAGCTATCTGCTCCACACAAGAAAGATGTGGCAGTCTGCTTCCATAAAGCGTTGGAAAGCCTGTAGGGCAGATCTACTCTGTCCTATAGGGTCACTATGTATTGGAATAGATTTGATGGAAATAGCAATAGGATTGGCTTTATTTGTTCTGACAGTGAAATGATCATGATTAGAATACTTATGATTCCTCCATGAGTGGAATTGCTGGATCCAAGTGAATGAAAATATTATACTCAAAAACTCACTGCCATCAAGTCAGATCTAACTCACAGTGACCCTCCTTGGGTTTCCAAGGCGGTATCACTACTGAAGTAGATTGCCCAGTCTTCCTTCTGAGGAGTGGCTGGTGGTTTTGAACTGCCAGCCTTCTGGTTAGCAGTCAAATGCCTTAGGCACTATGCCACCAGAGCTCCTTAAAAATATAGAGAGTACATAAACATGCATATATATACACACACACAACCCACACATATGTATATACAATACCTACACTCATGTTTAGGAGTTCTGGTGGCATAGTGGTTAAGGCACTTGATTGTTAACTGGAAGGTCAGCAGTTCAAACCTGCTAGCTGCTCCACAGAAGAAAGACTGGGTTATCTACTTCCATAAAGATTTACAGCCTTGGAAACCCAATGAAGATTGCTATGAGTTGGAAACAACTCAATGGCAGTGAGTTTTGTTTTTGGTTTTGGCACACATATTTGGACACTGCTTTCCAAAAAGGAGGCACCCTGGTGGAACAGTGGTTAAAGTGCTCAGCTGCTAACCAAAAGGTCAGTTTTTCTAACTCACTAGGCACTCTGTAGCAGAAAGATGTGGCGGCCTGCTTTTGTAAAGGTTCACAGCTTTGTAAACCCTATGGAGGAGTTCCACTCTGTCTTATAGCATTGCTATGAGTTGGAATTGATCTGATGGCAGTAGGTTTTGGTTTCTCCAAACAGGTCTTACCTGTTTTAGTTTCTGTATCTGTTATCTATTCTGTTAGCAAGGAGATCATTTTCCACACTTTTAGGCTTGTCCTTTGTCTATTTTCCTATTTGGGTCTTTTTACCTTCTTATTGATTTCTAAATATCCTCTAAAGTATTTTGCAATTATGTGCCAAATTTGAAATAATAATATGGCAAAATATATCAATAGTTTCATAATTCCTGCCTTAGTGTAATACTGTAAAATAATGTGATAATGATAGTAATATTTATCTCTTTATTTCATATTCTTAATATTCATTTTTACATTTACATCTTTAACTCCTTTGAAATGTTTTTTATAATCTGAATTAGAGAATTAAATTCATATTTTCCAAAATAGTTCACAAGTTATCTCAACACCTTGCATTTATTAAGTATATCTTTTCTTCACTTATTTGAAATTCTACAAATATCATTCTGCGGTGTGATAGATAGTTTTTATATGACCTCTCTAGCCATGCTAGAGTAACTTCCACCCAACGATTAGATGGGACTATGCAAAAAAGGTGCTCGTAGCTTACAAGAGGATTGGACAGCTCACTAATAATACAAATAAAGTGAATGAAACTCTAATGAAGGGATTGATTAGCTTTGCCATCTGCTACCCCTAAAAGAGCAGAGCAGAAGGGGGAACTCTCTAATACCAAGAAAGTAGAACTAGGAGTAGAGTGTGTCCTTTGGACCCAGGATCCCTGTGTTCAGAACCTCTTAGACCCAAGAGACAGAGAGAGAGTTATAACACCAGAGAGAGCAAAAGATTATGAGAAGCAGTGGCAGAGAAATAGCAGCAGCAGAAGTAGGAGACAGGAGACAGTGTGGTGGTCCTTCTGGCCCACAGGGTGAGAAAGGTGAATACCTTTTGGCAGGAGATTTGTTGGTGGATTGCGGTGCTTCTGTGCACTTATTAGTGGAACTAAACAGCTTTGTGACACTTGCCAAAGCAGGGAAGATGCCAGGCCAGCCCATCAGGCCCAAGGGCCAAAGGGGTCATGGGCAGAGAGGCCAAGGGCCAGGGAGAGGTGACCTGGAATCTGTCTTGACTGAAGAAGTATATCCTGATTTTTCCCTCATCCTGAATTATAACGTGCCACATCCCTAATATAAACCCCATAATCATGAGTATTTCCTGTGAGTTCTGTGTGGCCATTGTAAAGAATTATCATACCTATCAGAGAAGTAGAAAGTACCATGGGAGTGATGGTTGGTGTCAGAATTGGTAAAAAGTTCAGAGAGAGCAGGTATGTCTGTCTTCTGCTTCATAGGAATCACCTTTGGGCTGTTGATGCTGATAATGATTTTCTCTTATTCTCAGATGACTCCACCACACCACCATTTTTATGCATACATTGAATTAAAATATATTTTGATCTTTTCTATAGGTCTGTTTTATTTCTTTGATTTGCTATTTTAGTATCATACTCTTTAAAGTTTCTTTGATTTTATAATATGTGTTAAGGTCTTGCTACAGCAAGTTTTCTTCTCCCTCTATTTATTCCCTGATATTTACATTTGATTTTCATATCTATTTATCTTTCCAAGTGAATTTAATATCAAATGCTTAGTGGGTCTTTCCACTTATATGAAAGTTATTGTTGCCTTTTCCTTCTTTTCTTCCTCATTGGTTTAAACATTGTCATCCTGGTGGGCATTTCATTGAATTTATCTTAAATGCTTGGAATTATGAGAGGAGAATTGGCATGGTCATAATAGTTTGTTGTCTCTTACTGGAGCATGATATAATTGGTATTTATTTAATATTTTATGTTCATAAGTAAAGACTTATAATTTTTTTTTCCTTTTTGTCTTAACAACTCTTGCAAATTTTATTCCTGACTAGTTTCTAACTTTTACAACCATTAGAAGCATGGCCTTTTTTGCTCTTAAAATTAGCTTATACATTATTGCTGATACATAAGATAACAAACTCCAAGAGGATGCAAACTGGTGGTCCATAGCACAGCTCAGTCCACAGACATGTTTGGGGACTCATACTCTTGTAGCCTGTGCAGTGTTTTTGTTTCATTTTCCATTTCAAGTTAATTCACAACATATTTTATTTTTTAAAAAATCAGGAGTTCATAATAGAAGTGCAGAGTTTCAGATTCTCTTATAAACAAGAAGATCTTGCAATCCTGGGCCTCCTTCCCACATGGCAACACCCAGCCAGGGCTACATAGCAGCTCTTCTTTGTCGGTGGAGCACACAGGCTCCCAGGAAACACAGGCTGTGCACTCTTTTCTAGTTTCCTGGACTCAGGGTTTAAATGCCAGTTGCCTCTTTTTTTTTTTTTTTTTAAGACAGAGAGGTAGATAGGAAGATGTGAAGTTGATTCTGACTCATGGCAACCTTAGTTACAGCAAACAAAAGGTTGCCTGGTTTTGCGTCATCTTTACAATTGCTGGCATGTTTGAGTCTGTCACTCTGGCTATTGGGCCAGTCTTTCTCACTGGGGGTTTCCCTTGCCCTTACTAATCCTCCATTTCACCAAACATCATGTCCTCCTTCAGTGATTAATTTGGAGGTAATGATGTGTCCAAAGCAAGTGAATCTGAAAATGTTTTGATCTGAAGGTTTTCACTGGCTAATATTTGAAAGTAAATTGCTAGCTCTTTCTTCTCAGTCTGTCTTAATATGGAAGCTCCACTAAAACGTGTCCATTATGGGCAACCCTGCTGGTATATTTGAATCACTGGTGGCATAGCTTCCAGCATCATAGCCACAAAATTCACCTCAGGATGACAGATTGACAGATATGTGGTGGCACTTACCTTTACATGTGTAATACTGTTTTTTGTATTCTACAGTTACATGAAAATGAACTTTTTCTCATATCTATGTTTACATCAAAATCTGGGAAAATAAGAGTGAGAAGAATACATATTTTAAGAAAACAAGAGAGAATATTTACAGAAGGGAAAGATATTATTCCATGTATAATATACAAATTTGATTAAGATGTAATTTCATAACAGACCAAAATTAAAAATGTTGGCCTTTATTTGGAAAAATACATGATTTAATCTTAATATATTGAATTGAAAAGGCTAGAATTTTGATTTCAGAGTAACAAAAAGAATAAAAATAAAATGGGATGTGCTGCAGTAAAATGGGAAAAAAAAAATTTTTGAAGAGGTAGCTCTTCCCCAGTCCTATTCTGTGTGCCTTCTGACCTGAGGAGGTCATCTTCTAGAACTATATCAGGCCAAGTTTCACTGCTATTCACAAAGTTTTCAGTAATTTATCAGACAGTTCTTCACTGCTATTCATAAAGTTTTCAGTGATCAATTTCTTCAGAAGTGGATGGCCCTGTCCTTCTTTCCGGTTTGTCTTAGTCTGGAAGCTTCACTGAAACCTGTCCACCATGGGTGAACCTGCTGGTATTTGAAATATCATTGGCATAGCCTCCAGCCACACAGTAACATGCAAGCAACCATAGTAAGACAAACTGACAGATGAATGGTGGCAGCAAAAATAAAATGGGATGTGCTGCAGTAAAATGGAAAAATAAAATTGTCTTGGCATCAAAGGATTTTCTAAATAATGAATTTATATGAGTGCAGCAAAAAAAGTGACATGCCTTCAACAAACAAGCATTTACAAATCAAGAAAACACTGTGGCAAAACTTCATAGTTTTCTGATAGATTTCTTCCGAAAGCTGTACAGAAACCATGTTAAAGACTACATTTCTCAGTCTTCTTTGTGGCTAGGGTAGCCTTGTGGTTAAACTGACGACCTATAACATGGAATATGAACAAAGGTGATGGATACTCCTTCTGCATCAATTGTTAAGAAAATTGTTTGACCTGTACTTGAGCGATTTCCCTTAATGCCAGTGGATACCCAGAGCTCTGTTTCGAATATGTAGGCAAGGTAAACATCCCAAGAAAAGGTAGAACAACAAGATGGAACTAACTTGAGTTTCCAAAGATGGAACTAACTTGAGTTTCCAAATGACTTAGTGGAGCAAAGCAACTCGGCCAATGTAGAACTTTGAGACTATAACATGAAAGTGCAATCGACTTCTGTTTCCTTTATGCCAGTGTGTATATCAGTTCTCCTTGTTACAGAAACTTAAATTTTACCCTAATATCCTTAGCATGATGAAAATATGGTTGAAAATCTGTAGAATAAATCACATGGAATTTAAATCTCTTGTGCCATTTTCTATCAAAGCTGATAAAATAAATAATATGCCACCCTGTAGGTATTTTAATTTATGGTGTCCATGAGAAATTTTGTACACCAGAAGAAATTTTGGGCACAATATCCATGGCCGCACAGAATCAGGAAATAATTGATTTTTATATGTTAAAAAATATCTTTAAAATTTCAGTGCAGGAAATAACTCAAATGTCTATCAACTAATGATTAGCTAAACACAATGTGTTATATCTTGCAATATTTGTTGTTGTTAGGTGCTGATGAATCAGTTCCAACACGGACTCATAGCAACCCTATGCACCCTGCCCAGTCTTGCTCCATCCTCAAGCTCATGCTTGAGCTCATTGTCACAGCCACTGTTTCAGTCCATCTTGTTGAGGATTTCCTTTTATCCACTAGCCCTCTACTTTAACAAGCATGATGTACTTCTCTAAGACTCATCACTCCTGATAATGTGTCCAAAGAATGTGAAATATTGTCTTGCCATCCTATCACCCAAGAAGAATTCTGACTGTACTTCTTCCAAAACATATTTGTCCATTCTTCTGGATGGGCTGCTAATCAGAAGAGTCAGTGGTTTGCAACATCCAGCTATCTACTCCACAGGAGAAAGATGTGGCAGTCTGCTTCTGTAAAGCCTTGGAAACCTTGTAGGGCAGATCTACTCTGTCCTATAGGGTCACTATGAATTGGAATCTATTTGATGGGAATCACAATAGGGTTGGCTTTATTTGTTCTGACAGGAAATTGTCATGATTAGGATACTTATGATTCCTCTCTGAGTGGAAGTGCTGGATCCAAGTGAATGAAAATATTAAATAGAGTACATAACCATGCTTATACACCCTCCCACACACAACCATAGTGTATTCAATATTATTTTTTACCAACACCCGATTCAAATGCATCAATATTACTCAACCATAAAAAGGAATGAAATACTGACGCATGCTACAACATGGATAAATCTTGAAAACATTATGCTAAATGAAAGAAGTCAAACACACACTACCACATATTATATGACTGTATTAACATGAAATATTCAGAATGGGTAAATCCATAACGTCAGATAGCAGATTAGTTGTTGTCAGTAGCTGAGGAGAGAGGGGAACCAGGAATAACTGCTCAGTGAGTATGGGGTGATGAACATGTTCTTGAACTGGATAGTGGTGATGGTTACCAATAGTAGCAGTGTATCAAATCCCATTGAATTATACATTTTGAAAAAGTCCAAATGGCACATTTTAAGTTATGTGTGTTTTACCATAATAAAAATAATTTTATTGCAATTCGTTGAGACTGAAAAGCTGAACTACAGATGGTACTCCTTCCAAGCTGGGTGCTAATACCCTGCTTGTCAGGAAATATCCATCTAAGGTAGCAACTTTTATCTATTTATTTATGTTTATTTATTTATTTAATTTTCTTTGGGTACAAATCTACCTAGCAAACTTTTTTACATTGAACAGTTCATGCACTTCTGGTTTCATGGCCACGATTACCATCCCCAACCATAAAAAACTTTTTTCACCTCTTCTCCACCCCCTCCCTGTGTCCCTCTCATCTATACATTCCTGTCTGTGCAATATTCCCTCTATGGGAGTGCCAGCCCTCTGGTGTCTCATGGCTGCTTGATCCAAAGAGTACATCTGCCTAGAGTAGGTAGGTGCATTGACCTGGAGTAGATGTTCTGTATGTGGGTCTATCTATTGTTGGGATGAGAGCCAATCCATGTAAGTCAGTCCATTTCTAGACTTGAAGGGTAATTTGGGGCCATAGTCTCAGGGGTTCCACCAACCTCTATCTGACCAGTAATTCTGGTCATTTTTGTGTTTTTGAGTTTTCTTTCACATTTTTCCTCCCACTCTATCCAGTATCTCCATATTTGATCCCTTTTTGAGTGGTTGGCACTGGTAGCCAGGCACCACCTAGTTCTTCTGGTCTTGGGTTGTGGAGGCCGAGGTTTTTGTGGTCCAACTTATCTTTAGACTAACTGTTTCCAGATGACTTTGATGTTGTTCTTCACTCTTCTTTGCTCCAGCCGAGAGGAGACTAATAGCTTTATCTTAGATTTCTGCTCAAAAGCTTTTAAGACCCCAGTCACTACTCAAACAAAATAAGTTGTACAACAAAATTTTTATGAACTATGTGTGCCAATTGAGCATGATGTCCCCTGAGACTAAGGTCCTAAGTCCCAAGGCCTGGTTATTCTCTCTCACAAGATGCTTGGTTGTCTCTGCAAAGTTACTCCTACCCTGTCTTCTGTTGCCTCTATAGTGTATGTGGCTAATTTTGTAGCACAAATGCATATGTAGGTATTCTCTTCAGCCAAATCTATCCTTGGTCTAGGATGTATTCCTGTTTCTGTACCCCCACCCACTCTTCTCATCTGTCGATGCATTAATCCATAGCCTGGTATTTGGTGCTAGTGAAATTGCAGTTTTATGCCTATAGTAGTATTTGCCTCTGTTGTCTTTATCTTTTGTGTACATTTAAGTGTCTTTCCTTTCCCCATTGTCACCCTGCTGGTCACAGACTCTTTCCATACCATTTCTGCCCTCACCCAAATTAACATGTGACCCCCAAATAGTCTGAGATTTTCCCTTCCCTTCCTTCCCATCCCCAGTAACCAACAAAGTGAGTTTCCTTCCCTGAATAAACTTGACTTTTTACAGCAGTGCGATCATACATTATCTTTTCTTCTGTGATTGACTTATTTCACTCAACATAATGTCCTCTAAATTCATCTATGCTGTGAGATGATTTGTGTATTCTTCATTATTCTTTATTGTTGCATAGTAACCCATTGTGTGAATGTACCTAGTTTCATTATCCAATCATCTGTTGATGGGCATTTAGGTTGTTTCCATCTCTTTGTTATATGTGAATTGTGCTGTGGTGAACATGGGTGTGCATATGTCTGTTTATGTTCTGTCTCTCACCTCTTTAGGATATATTCCTAGTAATAGTATTGCTGAATTAAATGGTATTTCTATTTTCAGTTTTTTAAGGAAACATCATACCATTTTCCACAATAGTTATACCATTTTGCAGTCCCACCAGCAGTGCATGAATGTTCCAAGCACTCTGCAGCCTCGCCAGCATTTGTTATTTTCTGCTTTGTTGAACGTTGCTATTATTCCTGTGGTGAGATGATATCTTATTGTTGTTTTGCTTTACATCTCTCTAATGGTGCTCTGGTAGCATAGTGGCTAAGGCACTTGACTGCTAACCAGAAAGCTTGGAAGGAAGGTTGGGCAATCTACTTCTGTAGTGATACTGCCTTGGCAACACAAGGAGGGGTCGCTATGAGTCGGGGCCGACTCGATGGCAAACAACAACAGCAACAACAATGGCTAATGATGGCGAGCATTTCCTCATGTGTTTGTTGGCTGCCAGTATATCCTCTTTAGTGAAGTATCTGTTCATTTATTTTGCCCATTTTTGAATTGGGTTGTCTTTTTGGCATTGAGGTGTTGAAGTTTTCTATAAATTTTGGATATGAGTCTCTTGTCAGGTATGTCATAGCCAAATATTTTTTCCAACCTGTAGGTTTTCTTTTTACCTTTTTGTACAAGTCTTTAGACACACATAGGAATTTAATTTTCAGAATAGTTCCAGTAAGATGGTGGAATAGGCAGAAAGACTGCACAGACCCTCTTCAACAAAGAAAAGGGAAATCAATTAACACAGATAAAGAAGATAATCCTGGAGCCCTGAAATTTGAAGGGAAGGATATAAAATTGTTCTAAACTCCAACTAGTAGAAGAATTTGCATGAAAACACCAAAGAAAAGGAGACATTTGGATCTGTGGTCTGGCAGAGATACTGATGGCACAGACAGCTTGGATATTACTGAGTGGTGTTAGGACCTAAGAATAAACCTAAAAATCAGGCCTGCAAGCCAGGGGCTGCATGGAGGACTGCACTGGTGGCTGGTGAATAAAAAAGGAAGCAACGAAGAGGAAGGCCGGCTGAGGTGAGGAATTTAGCCTGTCTGGAGGGCACAGACAGTTTAAATGTTTATAAGCATTTTGACAATTTTGGATATTTAAAGTGACAGCATTCTTGCAGATTCCAGGAACTTAAGAATAGGTTACACTTGCCAGGAACTGCAAGGACATTCCTGATGTGAATGGCTGGAAAGGTGTGATATTCCCCTTGTTACTCTTATA
>NW_006921664.1:6603444-6603901 GCF_000298275.1 Orycteropus afer afer | reverse complement strand
TTTTTGTCTAACTGAGTGGAAGACAGCAACAGTGTCCATATGACACAACCACACCCATAACTCCTGCAGCTTCACTTATTGAGTGAGAGCGACCACTTCCTCCTCCACCAACTGGCCAACAATAAACAACCAAGAAGAAGAGCGTGACTCACCCTTGGCTGCTCTTCACAAACACTTAACAGAGATCTAAATAAAACAATGTCAAGATGTGTTGGAGACAACAGACCACCACAGTCAACACAAAGAAGCAAGATAAAGTGGTAGAAACAAGGGAGCAGGTTACAGACCCAGAACACATCACTGAGGAAGAAGCAGCATTGGAACTCTCTGATAAGGAATTCAAAAGAATTACATCTAGGTAACTTCAAAGGATTGAGAGACAGATCAAGGAAAACACTGACAAAATTAAGGAAAACACAGACAAAACCTTAGAACAATTTTGGAAGAAAATACAAGA
>NW_006921664.1:6598777-6603344 GCF_000298275.1 Orycteropus afer afer | reverse complement strand
AAGAGAAAAATAAAACCACTGAGAAAATTGTCCAACATTTGTTAGAAGAGAGCTTCCCTGATATGATGAAAGAAGAGAATATATCCATTCAGGAAGTCCAATGAACCCCAAACAGGATAGACCCCAAAAGAAAATCACCAAGATGTATCATCATCATACTCATCAAAACCAAAGACAAAGAAAGAATCCCGAAAGCAGCATGGGAAAAACAAAAAGTTACTTACAAAGGACAACCAATGAGAATAAGCTCTGATTTCCCAGCAGAACAGTGCAAGCAAGAAAGCAGCAGGATGGTTTATACAAAACCCTGAAAGAGAAAAATTTCCAGCCAAAAATTTTATACCCAGTAAATTTGTCCCTCAAATATGATGGTGAAATTAGGAGATTTCCAGATAAGCAGAAATTAAGGGAATTTGTTAAAATCAGATCAACCTTACAAGAGATACTAAAGGGAGTCCTTTGAACAGAGAACCAATAATAACAAACAACCACCACCATTAATATACAAGATGACATAACCCAGAAACAACAACTATAGACATTTCCAAAGTAAAAATACCTTACAAAATTGTAAACAGGGAACCAGAGTGTTCTGGTTACCTAGTGCTGCTCTGACAAGAATATACCACTAATGGGATAGTTTTTAACAAGCAGAGGTTTATTCTTACAATTTGGGGGCTTTAAGTCTGAGTTCAAAGTGCCAGGCTCTAGGGGCTCAGTGAAAGTCCCTCTGCCTTGGGCTTCAGCTCTGCCTCCAGCTCCCAGCCCACTGGAGTTAGAGGCATTTCTTCACTCAGACAGCTGCTGGCTGCTGAGGCTGCCAAGCCCAAGGTTGACAAGTAAAAAGGCACAGTCCCAATGTTACCAAACCACATGGCAGGTCATTAATTCAAGTCCATTGTAAGTCCCAAGATTGGCAGAGCAATGACACAGCTACTTGCAGGGCCCAAGCATGCCATAAGCTAGAGACAATTCTCAAGGCTTCTCCTTATATACAGGAAGCAGACTACATCCCAAAGGCAGTTACTCACCTGCTAGTGGTACATCCCACCATGGAGCTGATGGCCAGTCTCATCATGGGGAATAACTCCACCAGCTGCCCAGCCACTCAACCAGGCCAAGCCAAGTTGACACACAAACATAACTACCACACAGAGAAATAAATTGGCAAATAAGGACAACTACAAACCAAAAAGAGGGGAAATACTGTGTAGTTACAGAACTTCTAAATGGTGAGGAAGTCGAGAGAGTAGCAAGACAGAATTAACTCTTCTAAACTTGGGGAGAAAATTATAAATCACAGAGTAACCTCAAATAAAAATGATAAACCTTCACATCACAATAAAAGAGAAGACAAGCACAAATATTTAGCAAATACTAAAACAATAGGAATCACAGAAGGATAAATATTGTATTAGTCCATTACTGTAAAAAGTCAAGGAAAGGTTTATAAATGGAAGGAAATTTTCTTTGTTGATTACCAGGGGTAGGAGGGGTGGGGAGGGAACACTGTTAGATAGTTAGAGAAAATTATTGATTTGGGTGAAGAGAAGGGCAATGCACCAAATGTGAGTGATCAACATGGTGGCATTGAGGAAGAGGAAGGCATGGGGAGGTACATGGGAGGTACAGACAACAAAGACGAACCCTTTTGCACATACAGTACTGCGTTGTCAGTGAAGGCAAACATGGCTATAGGGGTGGATAGATGGGTGGAGGGTTGAACTATTAGGTATGTCTCTAGTGGTGTAGTGCCTAAGGCATTTGACTGCTAACCAGAAGGTTGGCGGTTCAAACCCACCAGCCACTCCTCAGAAGGAAGGTGGGTCAATCTACTTCCATAGTGATACTGCCTTGGAAACCCAAGGAGGGATCTCTATGAGTCCGATCCAACTCAATGGCAATGTGTTTGTTTTTTTGGTTTATGCTAACCAGAAGGCTGGTAGTTCAAACCTTGGAAAGAAGGTTGGGCAATCTACATCCATAGTGATACCACCTTGGAAACCCAAGGAGGGGTTGCTATGAGTCGTATCTGACTTGACAGCAGTGTTTTGCGTTTTTTTTTTTTTTTTCTTTTTTTATGCAGTGGGGAGTGTACCCAATACCATGTACAGGGTTGGCAGACAATGTTTCTACAAGTGTTTTTGTATGTTCTGTAAGAATTCCCAGATGTGTAGTAGAGCTGACAAGGAACAAGGTTATAGTCACTTCTTGGCCACAGCCAGCTATCCAGAGGGAGCAAGTAGTTGAACCTGTGGGCTCGGGACCATACTCTCAGGGGACATCAAGCTCAATTGGCATAAAACACTATCTAAAACATCATTCCACCTCCTACTTTGGCAAGTAGTGACTGGGATCTTAAAAGCTTGCAAACAGCTATCTAGATGCAATGATAGGTCTCTTCTCAGCCAGAGCAAAGAAGAATGAAGAAAACAAAAGATTCATGGAAACAATTAGTCCAAGTGACTGGTACGCCATGCAATCCTCAGCCTATATGACTATGAGACCAGAAGAACTAGATGGTGCCCAGCTACCATTGTCAACCAGTTGGAGGGGGATCTATGCAAGAGATCCTGGATAGATTGGAAGAACAATGTGGAGCAAAACTCAAAATCATTTGAAAAAAAAAAAAAAGAAGACTCAAGTTTGCTGGTCTGATAGAGCCTGGTGGAACCATGGAGACCATGGCCCCTAGCTGCCCTTCAGGTCTGGAATTGAACCCAACCTGTGGGTTCCAGCCAAACAAAAGACAGGCACATGAGTTGTACATTTACACTAGGTAGATACACTCCTTGGAGAGAACAATCATGGGAGAGTACAAGGGCTATGTATGGATAGGGAGACAACTCAGGGAGCAAGAGTGCATGGAGGGAAGGACACAGGGAAGAGGTAACTATGGGGAAGAAGTGGGAGGGGAGCTGTTGCATTGTGGTAAATTGTATTCAATGTCATGAGACAAAGTGTGTGTGAACTGGTGTATGGAAAGTGAATTTGTTCTCTATACTTTCACCCAAATCACAATTAAAAGAAAAAAACTTAATTTTTAAAAGGTCCCAGTTATCTAGTTTCTCTTCTACTGCCTATGCATTTTGGGTTACACTTGATACTCTATTTATGCCATAAATCAGGGTCCCTAGTTTTGCCCCTATTTTATCTTTGATGAGTTTTATAGTTTGGGTTTTACACTTAAGTCTTTGATCCAACTTGAGTTAGTTTTTGTTTATGGGGTGAGATATGAGTCTTGTTTCATTTCACTACAAATGGATATCAAATTTTGACAGCACCATTTATTAAAGTGGCTATCTCTCCTCCATTTAATGGGTTCTGGGTCTTTGTCAAAGAACAATTGTCCACAGATGGATGGGTTTATTTCTGAGTTTTCGATTCTGTTCCATTAGTCTATCTCTCTATCATTGTACCAACACCACACTGTTTTTACTACTATGGGTGTATAATAGGTTTTGGGGTCCTGGAGTGTGAGACCTCTACTTCATATTTCTTCTTTAGCAGTGCTTTGTTTGTCCGAGGCCTCTTTCCTTTCCACATGAAATTAGTGATTGGTTTTTCCACGTCCTTAAAAAACATTGGTGGAATCTAGACCAGGATTGCATTGAATGTGTAGATTGCTTTGGGTTGTTGTTGTTGTTCTTAGGTGCCATCCAGTCTCTTTGACTCATAGCGACTCTATGCACACAGAAGGAAACACTTCCTGGTCCTGTGCCAGCCTCATGATCTTTGCTACACCTGAGCCCATCATTGCAGTCACTGTGTCAGTCCATCTCCTTGAGGGCCTTTCCCTTTTTTGATGACCCTCCACTTTACCAAGCATGATATCCTTCTCCAGGGAATGGTTCCTTCTGACAACATGACCAAATTAAGTGAGACAAAGTACAGCCATTCTCCCTTCCAAGGAGCATTCCAACTGCACTTCTTCCAGGACAAATTTGTTACTCTTTTTGGTAATTCAAGGTACTCTAAGCATTCTTTCCAACACCACAACTCAAAAGCGTCCACTCTTCTTCAGTCTTCCTTATTCATTGTCCACCTGTCACATACAAAAGAGGCTAATGAAAATACTATGGCTTGGGTTAGGTGCAACTTAGTCTTCAAGGAGACATCTTTTCTCTTTATCACTTGAAAGAGGTATTTTGCAGAAGATGTGCCGAATGCAATACGACATCTGATGTCTTCACTGCTGTTTTCATTGGTATTGATTGTAAAACAAATATGAAGTCTTTGACAACTTCAAGCTTTTCTCCATCCATCATGAAGCTGTTTACTGGATCAGTTGTGAGGATTTTTGTTTTCTTTTTATTGAGTTGTAATACATACTGCAGACTGTAGTCTTTAATCTTCTCCAGTAAGTGCTTCAAGTCATCCTCACTTTCAGCAAGCAAAGTTGTGTCATCTGCATATCACAGGTTGTTAATGAGTCTTCCCCCAATCCTAATGCCACGTTCTTCTTCATATAGTCCAGCTTCTTGGATTATCTGCTTAGCATTCAAATTGAAAAAGTATGGTGAAATGATACAACCCTGACACTCTCCCTTCTTGATTTTAAACCATA
>NW_006921664.1:6576118-6595732 GCF_000298275.1 Orycteropus afer afer | reverse complement strand
GTTCTGCTGTGCATGGGGTCGCTATGAGTCGGAAACAACTCGACGGCACTTAACAACAACAACAACTGGTATAGCCGAATGAGTGCCTCCAACAGGGCATCTGTTTGTTGAAACTTCTCAATGGTATTCTATCAATTCCTGGAGCCTTGTTCTTCACCAATTTCTTCAATGCATCTTCGACTTCTTCCTTCAATACTTTTGGTTCTTGATCATATGCCACCTCCTGAAATGGAAGAACATCGACCAATTCTTTTTGGTACAGTGAGTATGTGTATTCCTCACATCTTCATTTGATGTTCTCTGCATCATTCAATGTTTTGTCCTTAGAATCTTTCAATATTGCAACTTGAGGCTTAAATTTTTTTCCTCAGTTCTTTCAGCTTGAGAAATGCTGAATGTTTTCTTCTCTTTTGGTTTTCTACTTCAGGTCTTTGCACATTTCATTATAGTAATTGGCATTGTCTGCTCCTGCTCAAGCTGCTCTTTGAAATCTTCTGTTCAGCTCATTTATCTTGTCATTTCTTCCATTTGCTTTATCTACTCTCTCTCCTTGAGGGCAAGTTTCAGAGTCTCTTCTGACATCCATTTTCATCTTTTCTTCCTTTCTAGTATTTTTAATGACCTCTTTCTTTCTTCATGGATGATGTTCTTGATGGCATCCCACAATTCCTGTGGTTTTCAGTCATTGGCGTTCAACCCATCAAGTCTATTCTTTAGATGGTCTCTAAATTCAGGAATGATATTATCAATGTCATATTTTGGCTCTCGTGGATTTGTTTTAATTGTCTTCAACTTCAAGTTGAATAGATATATGAGCAGTTCATGGTCTGTTCCACAATCAGCTCCTGACCTTGTTTTGGCTGAAGATATTGAACTTCTCCATTGCCTCTTGCCACAGATGTAATCAATCTGATTCCTGTGTATTCCATCTGCTGAAATCCATATGTATAGCCATCGCTTATGTTGTTGAAAAAAGATATTTGCAATGAATAAGTCATTGGTCTTGTAAAATTCTATCATGTCATCTCCAGTGTTATTTCTATCTCCAAGGCCATGTTTTCTAACTACTGTTAACTCTCCTTTGTTTCCAACTTTTGCATTCCAGTGACTAGTGATAATCAACACATCTTGTTTGCATGTTTGGTCAATTTCAGACTGCAGAAGTTGATAGAAATCTTCAAGCTCCTCATCGTTGGCTTTGGTGGTTTGTGCATAGATTTGAATAATAGTAGTATTGACTGGTCTTCCTTGTAGGCATATGGATAACATCCTATCACTGACAGCATTGTACATCAGGACAGATCTTGAAACAGTTTTTGTAATGATGAATGCCACACCATTTCTCTTTAATTTGTCATTCCTGGTATAGTAGGTCATACAGTTGTCTGATTCAAAATGCCCCCAACAGACCATTTCAACTCACTAATGCCTAGGATATTGATCTCTATGTGTTCCATTTCATTTTTGACAACTTCCAATGTTCCTAGAGTCATACTTCCCACATTCCATGTTCTGATTATTAACGGATGTTTGCATCTGTTTCTACTCATTTAGAGTCACGCCACATCAGCCAATGGAGGTCCTGAAAGCTTTACTCTATCCATATGTTTAAAATTTTCTCTACTCTGAGGAGTCTACTCTTCCCCAGTCAAATTTTGAGTGCCTTCCAACCTGATGGACTCATTTTCCAGACAATGTTTCAGGGATTATAGTAATTGGCAAGTTGTCCAATAATATATCAGACAGTGTTTCACTGCTAGTCATAAGGTTTTCATTGGCCAATTCTTTGAGAAGTGGATGACCTCTTCCTTCTCCGAGTCTGTCTTAGCCCCAAAGCTTCACTGAAACCTGTCCAACATGGGTAAATCTGCTGGTATTTTGCAAAACTGGTGTCATTACCTCCAGCCTCACAGCAACATGTAAGCCACCACAGGACGACAAACTGAGACAAGTTCATCTCCCTTAGTTGTTTCTAACCACTCTGCACCCCGCTACTTTGGGTCCTGGACTTAAAACAGAGCTGCCCCCAAGCGAAAGCAGCCCTGAGCCAGTGCCTGCCTATCTTGGGCCCCAGCTTTGGGTAGTATTGACATTTTCACAATATTCAGTCTTCCTATCCATGAACAAGGCAGGTTCTTCCATTTATGTAGATCCCTTGTAGTTTCTTGTAGTAGTGTTCTGTAGTTTTCTTGTACAGATCTTTCATGTCCCTGGTGAGATTTATTCCTAAATATTTGATCTTTTTACTAGCTATTGTAAATGATATTGATTTCCTTATTTCCTTCTCAGAGGCCTCCTTGCTGATAGAGAGGAATCCAACTGATTTTTATATGTTGACCTTGTATCCCACCACTTTGCTGAACCTTTCTATTAGTTCCAGTAATTTTTTTCCTGAGCCTTTTGGGTTTTCTATGTATAGGATCATGTCATCTGCAAATAGAAACAGCTTTACTTCCTCTTTACCAATTTGGATGTCTTTTATTTTTCTTTCTTGTCTCATTTCCCTGGCTAGGATTTCCAATATAATATTATATAGTAATGGTGATACAGGGCATTCTTGTCTGGTTCCCATTTGCAAGGGGAATGCTGAGTCTTTCTCCATTAACAGTAATGTTGCCTCTTGACTTTGTGTATATGCCCTTCATTATGTTGAGGAATTTCCCTTCTATCCCTATTTTGTTGAGAGTTCTGAACAGGAATAGGTTTTGGATTTTATCAAATGCCTTCTCTGCATCAATTGGTAGGATCATATTGTTCTTTTTTGTTGTTGTTGTTGTTAAGCGGTGGATTACATTGATTATTTTTCTAATGTTGAACCATCCTTGCATACCTAGTATGAATAGCACTTGGTCATGATGCATTATTTTTTTGATATGTTGTTGGATTCTGTAGGCTAGGACTTTGTTGAAGATTTTTGCATCTAGATTTATGAGTTATATTGGTCTATAGTTTTCCTTTTTAGTGGTGTCTTCCCCTAGTTTTGGTATCACTGTTATGCTTTCTTCATAGAAAGAATTTAGGAGGATTCCATGTTTTTCTATGTTCTGGAATAGTTTGAGTAGTATAGGCATCAACTCTTCCCTGAACATTTGGTAGAATTCTCCAGTGAAGTTGTCTGGGCCAGGACTTTTATTTGAGGGAAGGTTTTTTTTTTTTTTTTAAATAACCTGTTCAATTTCTTCTTTTGTTATGGGTCTGTTCAAGTATTCCATCACTGACTGGGATAATTTAGGTGCGTCTTGTGTTTCTAAAACCTTGTCTATCTCTTCTAATTTCTCAAATCTGTTGGAGTACAGTTCTTCATAATATTCTGTTATCTTTTTTATTTCAGTTTGTTATGTTGTGATCACACCATTTTAATTTATTATCCATCTTATTTGCATATTCTCTTTCTTTTCCTTTGTTAAATTTACCAGTAGTTTGTCAATTTTGTTAATCTTTTTGAAGAATCAGCTTCTTATTTTGTTGATTTTCTCTATTGTGTTTTTGTTTTCTGCTTTGTTTATTTCTGCTCTGATCTTTATTATTTCCTTACTTTGGGTATTGTATATTTCTTTTGTTCCCTTTTACTAATTGTTGGAGTTGTTCAGTTAAAGTGTTGATTATGTTTCTTTCCTCTTTTTACATGTGTACATTTATTGCTATAAATTGACCTCTCAGTACTTCTTTCACTGTCCCATAGGTTTTGGTAAGTTGCATCTTCATTTGCATTTGTTTCTACAAATTTTTCATTTCCCATTTTATTTCTTCTGTTACCCAGTAGTTTTTGAGCAGTGTTATTATTCAGCTTCCACATATTTTATTTTTTTCCCGTGGTCTTCCTATATTGATTGCTAATTTTATAGCATTGTGATCTGAGAGGATCACAATGTAGTGTTTCAATGTTTTTTCATTTATTGAGGCTTGTTTTTGTTCTGTGTCTCCTTGAAAGTGGTATGTTAAAGTCTCCTACTACTATTGTAGAGTTGTTTATTTTTCTTTTCAATTCAGCTAATATTTGCATTTTGGAGGTCTTTCATTGGGTATATATATATATTTATTATGGTAACATCCTCTTGGTCATTGATGTTTTAACATCATATATGGTTCTTCTTTGTCCCTTTTGCTGTTTTTTTACCTTGAAGTCTATTTTATCAGAAAGTAATATTTCCACTCCTGCTCTTTTTAGGTTGCCATTAGCTTGGTATGTTTTTTTTTTTTTTTCCACTCTTTAATTTTTAAATTTATTTTTATCTTTGTGTCTAAGCTGGTTCTTATAGGCAGCATATTGATGGGTCTTCTTTTCTTATCTGCCACTCTCTTTCCCTTGATTGGTGCATTTAGTCCATTCACATTGAATGTAATTAGTGATAGGTATGAATTTATTGCTGTCATTCTATTGTGTTTTCTGTTGTGTTGTTGGTGAATTCCTTGTTCCAACTATTTTTCTGTGTGGAGTTTCTTTTTTTTATCAAGAGTTTTTTCTCTTTTCTTCATTGTTGGTTTTGTGCTTACTAAGCCTTTATGCTTTTCTTCTGTCTGAGTTTTCTCAGAAGAATTGTTAATTATCTTTGTGGTCACCCTGAAGTAAATTCTTATCTCCCTAGGTTTGGAACAGTCTGTTCTATAAAGACATTGTCATGTCTTCTTTCCATTTGGAAGTTTCATAATTCAACTTTTCTTCCATAGTGTTACCACCTTGGAAACTCCAGGAGGGGTCACTATAAGTTAATTTTGACTCAGTGGTAGTGAGTTGAGTTTTGAGTGAGTTATTTCCTTTGTTGTTGGTGTCATCAAGAAGATTGACTCCTTCATTTCTGTATGTACGTTTCTTATGAGCTTATTTTGAGAATCTTTTTCTGGTTTGGATTCTAGGTGGTGATGTCAAGCATCTTGATTTTAATTTGTCATTTTCTGTTGTGAGTTATCTATTGAAAAGACTCCCTTTAGCATTTCTATAGGACTGATCTGGTTTTTACAAACTCCCTTAATTTCTAATTTGTCTGAGAATGTCTTGATTTCACTCTTATATTTGAGGTACAGTTTGGCTGAATACAGATTTCTTGGTTGGAAGTTATTTTCCTTCAATGTTTTATATATGTCATCCTATTGCCTTCTTGTCTGCATGGTTTCTGCTGTGAAATGAGAACTTAGTTTTATTGGTTGTCTGTTGTAGGTGAAATTTCATTTTTCGCAAGCTACACAGACTCTTTCCATACCACCCCTCTTCTTACCCAACTCAGGAAGTGGCTCCCAACTAGTGGGAAATTTCCCCTCCTCTTCCTTTCCTTCCCCAATAGCCTACAAAGTGAGTTTCCCTAAGCAAATCATTCCTTGACTTTTTACAGTAATGGGCTTGTACAATATTTGTGCTTCTGGGATTGCCTTATTTCACTCAGCATAACATCCTCTAGGCACATCCAGGTTGTGAGATGATTTGTGTATCCTTCATTGTTCTTTGATGTAGCATAGTACTCCATTGTGCGAATGTACCATACGTTGGTTATCCATTCATCCATTGATGGGCATTTATGTTGTTTCCATCTCTTTGCTATAGTGAATTGTGCTGCAATGAACATAAGTGTGCATATGTCTGTCTGTGTCCTGCCTCTCACCTCTAGGATATATTCCTAGTAATGGAATTGTTGGGTCAAATGGTACTTCTATTTTCAGTGTTTTAAGGAAACACCATACTATTTGCCACAATGGTTGTACCATTTTACAATACCACCAGCAGTGCACAAAAGTTCCAGTATCTCTGCAGCCTCACCAGCATTTGTTATTTTCTGTCTTGTTGAACTTTGTTATTATTACTGGGGTGAGGTGATATCTTATTGTTGTTTTGTTTTACTTCTCTTAATGGATAATGATAGTCAGCAATTCCCCATGTCTTTGTTGGCTGCCAGCACATTGTCTTTAGTGAAATGTCTGTTCATGTCCCTTGCCCTTTTTGAATTGGATTGAGTGTCTTTTTGGTGTTGAGGTGTTGAAGTGTTCTATAAATTTGGAGATAAGTCCTTTGTCAGATATGTCACAGGCAAATATTTTCTCCCATTCTGTAGGTTCTCTTTACCATTTTGGAGAAGTCTTTCAATGTATATAAGAATTTAATTTTTAAAAGGTCTCAGTCATACAGCTTCTCTTCCATCTCCTGTGTATGCTGGGTTATGCTTGATAGTTTATGTATGCTGTAAATTGTTGTTGTTGTTGTTGTTTGCCATCGAGTTGGCCCCGACTCATAGCGACCCCTCCTTGGGTTTCCGAGGCAGTATCACTACGGAAGTAGGAATGCCCAACCTTCCTTCCGAGGAGTGGCTGGTGGGTTTGAACCGCCAGCCTTCTGGTTAGCAGTCAAGTGACTTAGCCACTATGCTACCAGAGCTCCCATGCTGTAAATTAGGGCCCAAGATTTCCCCCTATTTCATCTTTGATGAACTTTATACTTTGGAGTTTTACATGTAAGTTTTTGATCCAACTTGAATATGTTTTTGTGTATGAGTATGGGTCATGTTTCATTTTTCTGCAAGTGGATATCCAACTTTGCCAGTACCATTTGTTAAAGAGGCTATCTCTTTCCCATTTAATGGATTTTGGTCCTTTGTCAAAGATCAGCTGTCCATAGATGGAGAGGTTTATTTCTGGGTTTTTGATTCTATTCCATTGGTCTACCTGTCTATCATTGTACCAATACCACACTATTTTGACTACTGTGGCTGTATAGTAGGTTTTGAGATCTGGAAGTGTGAGACCTCACACTTTGTTCTTCTTCAGTAGTGCTTTACTTATCCAAGGTTTCTTTCCTTTCCATATGAAGTTAATAATTGGTTTTTCCATATCCTTAAAAAATGTTGTTGGTATCTGGATCAGTATTACATTAAATGTGTAGATTGCTTGGGGTAGTGTTGACATTTTCACAATATTCAGTCTTCCTATCCTTGAACAAGGCAGGTTCTTCCATTTGTATAGATCCCTTGTCCTTTCTTCCAGTAGTTTTTTATAGTTTTCTTTGTATAGGTCTTTTGTGTCTCTGATAAGATTTATTCCTCTACATTTGATCTTTTTAGTAGCTATTGTAAATGGTATTGCTTTCCTTATTTCTTTTTCAGAGGCCTCTTTGTTGCTGTAGAGGATTCCAAATGATTTTTGTATGCCAACCTTGTATCCTGACACTTTGCTGAACCTCTCTATTAGTTCCACTAGATTTTTTTGCCGAGTCTCTTGGGTTTTTATGTATAGGATCATGCCATCCACAAATAGAGATAACTTTATTTCCTCTTTGCCAATTTGGATGCCCTTTATTTCTCCTTCTTGCCTTATTGCCCTAGCTAGGACTTCCAGTACAATGTTAAATACAGGTGGTGATAGAGGGCATCCTTGTCTCATTCCTGCTCATAAAGGGAATGCTTTGAGTCTTTCTCCGTCAACAATAATATTGGCTGTTGGCTTTGCATATATGCCCTTTATTATGTTGAGGAATTTCCCTTGTATCCCTATTTTGCTGAGAGTTCTGAACAGGAACGGGTGTTGGATTTTATCAAATGCCTTTTCTGTGTCAATTGACATTGTCATATAGTTCTTTTCTCTTGTTTTGTTTCTGTGGTGGATTACATTGATTGTTTTTCTGATGTTGAACCATCCTGCATACCAGGTATGAATCCCACTTGGTCAGGATGTGTTATTTTTTTGATATGTTGCTGAATTCTGTTGGCTAGGATTTTGTTGAAGATTTTTTCATCCATATTCATGAAGGACATTGGTCTGTAGTTTTCCTTTTTAGTGGAGTCTTTCCTTGGTTTTGGTATCAGTGTTATGCTTGTTTCATAAAATGAATTTGGAAGTATTTTGTCTTTTTTAAGTTCTAGAAATCTTGAGTAGTATAAGTGTCAACTCTTCTATGAATGCTTACTAAAATTCTCCAGTGAAGTCATCAGGGCCAGGACTTTTTCTTGTGGGAAGTTTTTTTATGACCTGTTCAATTTCTTCCTTTGTTATGGGTCTGTTCAAGAATTCTATCTCTGAGTAGGATAGTTTAGATTGGTCTTGTGTTTCTAGAAACTTGTCCATCTCTTCTAGGTTCTCAAATCTGTTAGAGTACAGTTCTTCATAATATTCTGTCAATATCTTTTTTATTTCAGTTGGTTCCATTGTGATGTCACTCCTTTTGTTTATTATTTTCATTATTTGCATCTTCTCTTTCTTTTGTTAGATTTGTCAATGCTTTCTCAATTTTTTTAATCTTTTCAAAAAATCATCATCTTGTTTTGTTGATTTTCTCTATTTTCTTGATTCATTTATTTCTGCTGTGATCTTTATTTCCTTTATTTCTTTATTCTTTATTATTAGTAGTAATAAATTATTATTTATTATGGATACTGTAGATTTCTTTTGTTGCTCTTTTTCTAATTTTTGGAATTGCTGAGCTAGTGTGTTGATTTTTATCCTTTCCTCTTTTTTGATGTGTGCATATATTGCTATAAATTGAACTCTGAGTACTGCTGTCATGGTGTCCCATAGGTTTTGGTAAGATGTATCTTCATTCTCACTTGCTTCTAGGAATTTTTTAATTTCTCTCTTTATTTCTTCTATTATTCAGTAATTTATTCAACTTCCACATGTTTGGTGTCTTTTTCTTGATCTTCCTGTTATTAATTTCTTTTATAGTATTGTGGTCTGAGAAGATGTTTTGTAGTATTTCAACGTTTTTTAATTTATTGAGGTTTCTTTTATGTCCTAACATATAATCTATTCTAGAGAATGATCCATGTGCACTAGAGAAAAATGTGAATTGTGCTTTTGTTTGGTGGAGTGCTCTGTATATGTCTATTAGTTTGAGTTGGTTGATTGTGTTGTTGAGTTCTTCTGTATCTTTATTAGGTTTTTTCCTAGTTGATCTGTCCCTTCTTGAAAGTGGTGTGTTAACATCTCCCACTACTCTTGTAGGATTGTCTATTTTCCCTTTCAATTCAGTTAATATTTATTCCACATATTTTGGAGCACTTTCATTGGGTGCATAGATATTTATTACGGTAACATCTTCTTGGTCATTTGACCCTTTCAGCATCATATAGTGTCCTTCTTTGTCCCTTATGCTGTTTTTCACCTTGAAGTCTATTTTATCAGAAATTAATATTGCCACTCCTGCTCTTTTTTGGTTACCATGGGTTTGATATATTTTTTCCACCCCTTAACTTAATTTGCTTTCATGTTTGTGTCTAAGGTTGGTCTCTTGTAGCAGCATTTCGATGGGTTGCCTTTTCTTATCCAATCTGCCACGCTCTTTCTCTTGACTGGTGCATTTAGTCCATTCACAATAAGTGTAGTTAGTGATAGGTATGAATTGACTGCTGTCATCCTATTGTGTTTTTTGTCATGTTGGAGATTTCCTTGGTCCCAATACTTTTCTGTGCCGAGTCCATTTTATAATTTAGTGTTTCCTCTCTTTGATTCATTATTGTTGGTTTTTGCTTACTAAGCCCATATGTTTTCCTTCTTTCTGGGTTTGCTTAGGGGGATTGTTAAATTTCTCTGTGATTACCTTGGAGTGAATTCTTGTCTCTATAATATTTTTGGAACAGTCTGTTCTATAAGGACATTGTCCTGTTTTCCTCTCCATTTGGAAGTTTTGTACTTAGAACTTTTATTTCCTCTATTTGCTTTGTTGATGGTGTTGTGTGCAGATTGACTCCCTTGTTTCTTTGTGTACAATGTTTTATGAGCTTATTTTGAGCATCTATTTCTGATTTGGTTTTTAGTGTTGATGTCAAATGTCCTGAGTTTAATTTGTTATTTTCTGTTACGGATTCTCTGTTGGAAGGATTTCCTTAAGCATTTCTTGTAGGTTTGGTCTGGTTTTCACAAAATCTCCTAATTTCTGTTTGTCTGAGAACATCTTGATTCCACCCTCACATCTAATGGACAATTTGGCTGGCTATAGAATTCTTGGTTGGAAGTGCTTTTCCTTCAGTGTTTTATATGTGCCATCCCATTGCCTTCTTGCCTGCATGGTTTCTGCTGAGTAATCAGAATTCAGGCTAATTGCTTGTCCATTGTAGGTGACTTTTCCTGGGATTCTCTCAAGATTCTTTCTCTGTCTTTGGTTTTGGAGAGTTTGATTATGATATGTCTTGGTGACTTTCTCTTGTGATCTATCCTGTACGGGGTTCTTTGAGCTTCTTGGACAAATATCTTTTCTTCCTTCATGATATGGAGGAAATATCCTGTAAACAAGTCTTCCACAATTTTCTCAGTATTTTTTTTCACCTTTTCTTGTTCAGGTATTCCAATGAGGTGTATATTGTTTCTTTTTACGTCATCCCATATAACTCTTAGGTTCTCTTAAATCTTTGTTCTGATTTTTCTTCATACAGGCTGGTGTCAAGGGATTTTTCTTCTGGTTGGGAAATGTGTTCTTCCGCCACTTCTAGTCTATTCTGTGTTTCCACTGTGTTGTGTAATTCTGCAATGTTAGTGTTCATCTTCTGGATTTCTAACTGCTGTTTTTGTATGAGTTCTGATTGTGTGTTAATCTTGTTATTTTGTTCTTGAATGGTTTTCCTGAATTATTCCAGAATACTGTCTGTTTTCTTCTTGGTTCTGTTTGTTGTTTCCTCAAGCTCTTGTAGAGTTCTAACAACAGATTTTCTAAATTCCTTCATGGATAATCCCATTGCCTTTTCTTCTTCCATGTTAAATGGTTTTTTGGTCTGGGATTTTATTTATATTTTCTTCTCTTGTTTTTTTTTTTTTGCTTTGATTTTATGTTTAAATATATTTGCAAGGGTGGAGCTGGTGTATTTATTTTTTGGTTATTAATTTAGGTGTGCTGAATTTCTCTGCAGTTTTTTTGTATTGATGGAATCACTGTAGAGAATGTGGATGGAGTTCTCTGTTCATTGTGGAGGGGATTTACAGTTAGGATGAGCAGGTGGTGTGGTAACTTAATGTGGATCTTCTGTTGGATGAGGCTGGGGAAAGGGGGAAAAAGAAAAAAAAAAGAAAAAAGAAAGGAAAAACAAAACAAAACAAAACAATGTGCCGGTAGCAAATCTCCACTTTCCACGCTTCCATAATTACTGCTGGTTCTAAGGTTTTGTTTTGAGTCTGCTTAGGATGGCTACCAATGATGATGTTTTGTTGTCACTCACAGACCTGCGGTTCAAATTTGGCAAAGACCCCAATGGTTAGGGGGCTGCTACTTTCCACTTGGGTTAAATAGCTGCAAAAACCCTGTACTCCAGTCCACTTTGTGCTAAAAAGCTGTCATGGAAGAGCTGAATCCCAGCCTTGTGCTGTGACCTTGTCCCAGGTCTGCCTATCTGCGGCTTATTTCCTCCTTTTCCCTTTTCCACTCCCAACTTAGCAGCAACCTGAGCCACAGGGGTTTCTACTCTGTTTCTCAGAATTGTTGTCCACTTACTCAGCTCAGTTCCCAAGGTTACCATCAGAAGCTGCTATTGTGGGTAATCCAAGTCCCTGAAGCCACAGTTTGTTCCCTGGTGTCTCTTTTTTCTTTTTCTCTCCACTGTTTTCTCTGGTATTGTTAAGTTTTCTGCTTCTCTGTCTCACTGTCTCACCTGCTGCTGGACAGGTTTGTTTATTTTTTATTTTTCCTGGCTGTTAACCCTGCTTTTTTTCCTCCTCCTTCTCCACTAAATCTGGCCTTCTCTAAACTTATTGAGCTGTTGACAGTCCCAGAATATCTGCTTCAAACTGTTGCATCTAGTTTTTCAGGTATTGAGATGCTAGATGGAACAAACATGTGGGCTACAGGTACTACACCATCTTCCAAATCCTCTGTCTTCTTATTGATTCTGTCTGTGGTTTCCTTGAGTTCTTGAAGAGTCCTATATATATACCTTCTGAATTACTTCTCAGATAGTTCTATTGCTTGCACTTCTTCTATGATAGATAATTCTTTAACTTGGGCTTTTATGTCTATGTCTTGTCCTGTTTTATTTGTTTGATTTGACGTCTGTTATTTAGAAGTTATTGTCTTCAATTGTTAGCTATGTATCAATTTGTTTCATCGTGATTTTACATTTTACTGTATCTGGGAGTGTGTATCAGGTGTATTTCTTATGTTAATAACTCGGCTGTATTGGGTCACTCTCCAGTTCTGTGTTGGTGTAATCACTGATGGGGATGTGGGTGCAGAGCTCTGTTAGTTGTGAATAGGCTTTGGTGTTAGGATGAATAGGTGTTGTCTACCACCTGTAGTAGCTACTGTTAACTAGTGGAGGTTTAATATGTTTCTCCTGTTGCATAAGGCAAGGAGAAAAGGAAAAAGAGAATAGGGGGGGAAAAAACCAGAAGGGAACTGTGAGATAGAAAGGCTGAAGGGGTTTTCCACTTGGGGTGAGAAAACTCAGTTAGCAATGCAGGCGTGGACAGGGCAGCTTGGGTCCTTTTGGAGGCCTCTCCTGAGGATTCCGCCCAGCTGTTTCATATCCAGAAGTAGTCCCAAAGGAAATTTCCCCTCTCTGGGTGGACCGACAAGCTGCAAAAATCCAGTGTACACGTTCAGTCCAGACCACAAAGAGTTTCCAGGAAATGGACCCAAACCTATTGCCTTGCACTTGCTCTGGGGCTCCGCAAACTTAGAGGGCCCTTCTCCCTTTCACCCACCCTGCTCCAGACTCTGTGGCAGCCTAGCCAAGGGGGTTCCTGATTCATTTGCCTGTGAGATTTTCACTTCCCCTCAAAGTCCCTGTTCACCTTGTAAAACTTCCAGTGAGGCTATTCTGAATCCCCAGCACCTGTGGGTTCCACAGTGTATTCTTTTTTCTTCCTCCTTCTTCTCTACTTTGCCTCTCCTCAAGGTCTTTTGTCTCTGCCAGTTGGGGAGGTCTGCCTTTATTTTCCCAGTTATTTAGCCTGCTCTCTTTCTTTGCCTTCACAGGATCTAATACTATATTTTCTCCTTAGCTGCTTATAATGCCAGTATCTTTGTTGTATCTGCTTTATCTAGTTGTTCTGGGTTTCAGATGGAAAAGGGAGTGATTATGGGTATTATCTGTATGACACCACCTTCCAAGCCCAAAAATGTAAGGTAGTAGCTTTTAATCCACTTTTTGCCTTGTTTACTAAGAAACACTTTGTGTTGATGAATTAGAAATGAAATGCTAGCATTGATGTGGGATAATTAGCATTATAACCTGAATACATTCAAGTTGCTTGACCCTTGGATGAAGATTCAATGCTATCCTTGATGACTTCAATACACGTTACAGTAGTTGGCTGTTTTACATGGAGGGTAGTGGCTTAGCTATGTCTTCCAAATAAATTGACCTGTTAGGTCATTCAAGGGAAAAAACCTACCTCAGCACACAAGGAAGACAGAATCAAAGAGTTGGGCTCTTCTTGAACATTACAACTGACTTAAATACTTCGAATATATTATGTAGGACAGTTGGTGAACAGGCACTCAATTGTAATATGGCCCCCTCAAACATTGAAATTAGGGCTGGCTCACTTTTCTATACTGTAGTTAGTTTCCAAAAATGAAAACAAACATCCTAAACTATAGCCTCTAAAGGGTAGAGTTTAAGACTGAATTCAAAAACAGTAACAACCATAATGTGCTTACTATACACTAGGCATTAGTCTAAGAACTTTACTTATAGTAGGTAATTTAGTCCTCTCTGTGATACAGGTTCTACTATTATCATCATTTTACAGATGATGAACTGAGAGGTTGAGAACATGGCCCATGGTCACAATTCCTACATGTTGGAGCTGGGACAGAATCCAAGCAATCTGGCTGCAGTGTCCATGCTCACTTAAAAGCGACAAAGGAAAAGTTCTGAGCTTGGTATAATATCATAGCATGTGTTTACATAATTATGTCAGAATTCTGTATTTCTATAAATATCTGGGGTGTGATTACACTAAATAGAAAAACCATTGTACAAAAATTCTGTTATATTTGGAATTTCCTAAATGTGTGAGCAGTTGTTTTCTACTATGAAATATGAAATTATATAAAACAAAATATTGCTTCCAGTTATAGGATTCAAGGTTTAATTCTGTTGTACACATTACAATGGCAATATAACACTTGACATTGATATCTTAATATAAAAAGTGTCATTTTTTTCAAGCTAAAATCATCATCCCCAAGTGATGAAAAGAAATAAAATGATTTTTTTACAATTTATATCAATTTATTTTTTATATTTCAAACTTAAAATATAATCTCCATTATCATACACATTCATATCACTAATTTAACTCAAAAGTCATAAAAATAAAGAACTTATGTTACCTTCCTAACAGTTTATTTTCTTTCATCCATTTTCATTATGTAAAAATGCTGTAAGCATTTGAACTGTGATACCAATTATAGATCCTAAACCAAAACCAAACTTACTGTTATCAAGTCAATTCCGACTCATAGTGATCCCCATTACGTTTCCAAAGCTAAACCTTTTAGAAGCACCTCATTGACTGGTGGTTTCAAACCATTAACCTTTTGGTTAGCAGCAAATACCTTAGCCACTACACCACCAGAGCTCCTAGTAATAGGTTAATATGGCCTTGTAGGTTCACTGGCAATCTTACTAAACTGTAAGTAGTTTTATTTATTTATTTATTTTCAGTGTGCTTTTGGGGACTGTAGGGCAAAAATATTAAAAGTTAACAAATATAATTCTCTACAATTGTTTATAACTCTTATTGAATTTTACAACATAGTTCAATTACTAGCAATTCCAGATCAATGTTCGCTAACAATAAGGTTAGTGGATTTCTTGCCTTCCATAGAGATGCTTCAAATATTTCAATATGCTGATGACTTGAAAAAGTTATCCCTTATTTTCTATTGTCAACTTACTAAAAAAAAAATATTCTTCAATTGAATATTACCTACAGCCTTAAGCCTTTTTTTTTTAATTGTGATTTGGGCGAAAATTTATAAAGCAGATTTGTTTTACTCTCAACAGTTCATGCACATTAGATTTCATGGTCCTGATTACAATCCTCAACTATAAAAAACTGTCCTCTCCTTCCTTCTTTTTGCTTTGACTACCTCTTCCTTGTGCCCTTCTTATCTATGTATTCCTGTCTGTCCAGCTTTCCCTCTATGTGCATGCTGGCCCTCTGATTAATCTAAGGGATGCATCTCCCTGGGGTAGGTGATGTGCTTGTAGGTCTTTCTATTGTTGGGCTAAGAGCCAATCCACAGAAGTGAGTCTATGTTTAGGCCTGAAGAATAACCCAGGTCCATAGTCTCAGGGTTCCACCAACTTCTGTCTGACCAGTAATTCTGGTCATTTTTGGGTTTTTAAATTATGTTCCACATTTTTTCTCCCACTCTATCCAGGATCTCCAATTTTGATCCCTTTCCAAGTGGTTAGCTTTCGTAGCCAGGCACCATCTAGTTCTGGTCTCAGGGTTATGAAGGCTGAGGTCCTTGTGGTCCATCCTATCTTTGGACTAATTGTTTCCAAATGACTTTGCTTTTCTTCACTCTTCTTTGGTCAAGATGAGAGGGGACCAATAATTGCACTTAGATGGCCGCTCAAAAGCTTTTAAGACCCCAGTCACTACTCACAAAAGAAGGATATAGAACAAGATTTTTATGTGCTCTGTTGTGCCAATTGAGCATGACTATGGTTCTGAGCTTGCAGATCTCATGCTTCTCTTCCTCAAGGTGTTTGGTTGTCTCTGAGAACCTACTCCAACCTTGTCCTTTGTTACTTCTGTAATGTAGGTGAATAATTTTGCAGCACAAGTACATATGTAAGACTATCTTCAGCCAAATCTATCCTTGGTCTTGGGTCTATTCTTGTTTCCCTACCCCCACCTGACCTTCTTACCTGTCTATGCTTTTACCCATAGCCTAGTGTTTGGTGCTACTGGTAATGCAGTGCTGTGCATGTAATAGAATTTTCCTATGTTGTCTGTATCTTTTGTGCACATTTCTGTGTCCTACCTTTCCCCCTTGTCACCGTGCTGGTCACAGACTCTTTTCATGCTGCCCCTCCCTTACCGAAATAAAAATATGACCCTCAACTAGTCCAGAATTTTTCCTGCCTTTCTCTTCTATCTCTGGTAAACAACAATGCAAATTTCCTTCCCTGCATAAACCTTTCCTTAACTATTTACAATAATGGACTCATAAAATATTTATCCTATAATTGACTTTTTTCACTTAGCATAATGTCCTCTAAATTCATCCTCATTATGAGATGATTTGTGTATTCTTCATTATTATTCTCAAATGTTACATAGTATTTCATTGCATGAATGTACCATTCATTTGTTGATGGACATTTAGGTGGTTTCCATCTCTTTGTTATAGTGAATTGTGCTACAGAGAACATGGGTGTTCATATGTCTTTTTGTGTCCAGCCTCTCATCTCTTCAGGGTATATTCCTAATAATGGAATTGCTGGTTCAAATGGTATTTCTGTTTTCAGTTTTTTAAGGAAACATCATACTATTTTCCACAGTGGCTGTACCATTTTACAGTCCCACTGGCAGTGTATTAGAATTCCAATCTCTCTGCACCCTCGCCAGCATTTGTTATTTTCTGTCCTGTTGAACTTTGCTATTATTGCTAGAGTGAGATGATATCTTATCATTGTTTTGATTTGCATCTCTCAAATAGCTAATGTATTTGTTAGCCACATGTATATCTTCTTTAGTGAAGTGTCTGTCCATGTCCTCTGCCCATTACTGAATTAGGTTGTTTGTCTTTTTGGTGTTGAGGTGTTGAAGTTTTCTATAAATTCTGGAGATAAGTCCCTTGTCAGATATTTTATAGCCAAATATTTTCCCCTAATCTATAGGTTCTCTTTTTACCCTTTTGGAGAAGTCTTTCTGTGCACATAAGAATTTAACTTTTAAAAGGTCCCACTCATCTAGTTTCCCTTCTGCCACTTGTGCATTTTGAATTATGCTTCATAGTCTACTTATGACATAAATTAGGGCCCCAGATTTGTCCCTATGTTATCTTTAATGAACTTTATAGTTTTGGGTTTTACATTTAATCCAACTTGATTTCCTTTGATTTTTTTTTTTTTGTTTGTTTGTTTTTAGAGGGCCCTACTAATCCATTTTGATTTTTCCTTTGTTTTACATTTGATCCAACTTGAGTTCCTTTTTGTACATGGGGTGAGGTAGAGTCTTGTTTCATTTTTCTGCAAGTGGATATCAAATTTGCCAGAACCATTTTGTAAAGAGGCTATCTTTCCCCCATTTAATGGGCTTTGGCCCTTTGCCAAAGATCAGCTGTCCATAGACAGATATTTCTGGGTTTTATATTTTGTCCATTCACCTATCTGTCTATCATTGTGCCAGTACCATGCCATTTTGACTACTGTGGCTGTATAGTAGGTTTTGAGATCAGGGAGTGTGAGCACTTCTCCTTTTTTTTTTTTTTTTCTTCAGCTGTGCTTTGCTTATCTGAGTTCTCTTTCCTTTACACATGAATTTAGTGCTAGGATTTCCCATGTATTTAAAAATGTTGATGGAATCTGGATCTGGATTGCATTGAATGTATAGATTGTTTTGGGTAGTATTGACATTTCAACAATATTCAATCTTCCTATCCATGAACATGGCGTGTATGTACATTGCTTGTAGTTTCTTGCAGTAGTGCTTTGTAGTTTTCTTTGTATAGGTCTTTTGTGTTCCTGGTAAGATTTATTCTTAACTATTTTATCTTTTTGATAGCTATTGTAAATGGCATTGATATCCTTATTTCCTTTTCAGAGGTCTCTTTGCTGATGTAGAGGAATCCATCTGATTTTTTTGTATGTTGACCTTCATCCTGCTACTTTGCTGAAACTTTCTATTAGTTCTAGTAATTTTCTTGCTGAGTTTCTTGGGTTATCTATGTATAGGATCATGCCATCTGTGAACAGAGATAGCTTTACTTCTTGTGATAGTTGGAGTTGTGTGTCAACTTGGCTGGACCCCAGTTCTGTGTGGTTATTCCCATGATGGGATTGGATGACTGTGTTCTGAGTGGCCAATCTGTTCAGGGGGAGTTTCCCTAGGGGTGTGGCCTGCTTCTAGGATACCCAGGGACATCCTAGGAAGAGAGATATTCTTCTGTGGATTGGGATTCTGTTGTGCTGCCTACAACTGTCCATGAGTGAGCAGTCCACTGTTCAGCCTGGAGATCTTGGATTCATCATTCGTTGGAGTCAACAGCTGGTGTACTGCCTGCCAGCCTTGAGCTTCTCGGCCCCTGCTGGGAAAAGCCTCCAGCCTGATGTTTCCTCCAGGGACTTTGGACTTGCCGGCTTTTATACATTTGTGAGCCATTTTTCTAAGATAAATCTCCCTCCCTCTCTCTCTCTCTCTCTAAATATATATAATAAGCTTTGCTGGTTTTTGTTTCTCTAGAGAACCCAGTCTAGCACATTTGGTACTGGGAGTGGTTCTAGAGAGACAAAATCATAAGGCCGGGCTTCCTAGATTGGTTCTCCAGTTTGATTAATAAAAAAAATTGATGACACTAGCGACTCTACGTCTGCTAGTAAAGAGGGCCCTACTAATCCATGCCATGGGGTGGCAAAATTAATATGCAAAATAGCACCACCAATAGATCAAGTACTTGTGAGAAGTGACACTCTGGGTGATCAGATATTTGATACTTTTCTGCAATTTTGTCAGAATGAAGAGTATAAGGAAGCTGGTTGGTTGGTCCTACTTACACTGGATAAATTGGTGAAAGAGCAAGATGAGCTCAAAGCTGCTGAGTCTCACCTTAAGTGCCACATAAAAGACCTCAGTGCTTCCAACTGTACTCTGAAAGAAATCCTTATAGCTTCTACTAACAGAACTGATGTGCTGAAAACCAAACCCAGAGTCTTATTGTAAGGGTGGTTGAATTACAAGACCAACTAAATTGCCAATCTACAATGGTGTCTGCCATTAAAGTGAGGGCATTGATTGGAAAAAAATTGGATTCTGAAACCTGGAATGGGGACATATGGACAGATAATCAGGAAGATCAGGATATGGAGCCTGTAAATTCTGTTGAATCCCACCCATCTGAAGGGATTACTGTAAAACCATTATCCCCACCACCTCAGTTTGATGGGATTAACTCAACTGTTCCTGCTGGGTCATTGTTTGAGGCAGAGGTCATGGAAGACATTCCTGAATGCTCTCAGGAATTGCCTCAACCACCCATTGTTTCTAGGAGACCCATAACTAAAGTCAAGTCCAAGTGAACCCAAAGAGGTGAAATAAAAAGGGTGACTGAGGAGGTGATAAGCTATACCTGAAAAGACCTACTTGATTAACATGTACAAACAGAAACTTGATAACATGTACAGACAGAAACCTGGAGAATATGTATGGGAATGGCTACTGAGGGTGTGGGATAATGGTGCAAGGAATGCAAGATTGGATCACTCTGAGTTTATTGATTTAGGTCCACTAAGTATGGATTCTTCATTCAATGTCTCAGCTTGAGAGGCTAGGAAAGGATCTAATAGTTTATTTGGTTGGCTAACTGAGGCATGGATTATTTGGTGGCCTACTTAAGTCAAGTTGAAGTACCAGACCTGCCTTGGTTTGATGGTAGAAGAAGGTATCCAGAGGCTTAGGGAAATTGACCTGTTAGAATGAATTTATCAGATTAGATCCCTAGAGCCAGAAATGGAGAGTCCAGAAGAC
>NW_006921664.1:6574196-6575628 GCF_000298275.1 Orycteropus afer afer | reverse complement strand
AAGGACCCCACTACATTGCCAAAAATCTATAATGTCAGTTTTTCTCCTAGCCTTCCCCAAAGGGATCTGAGGCCTTTTATGAGAGTGACTGTTCATTGAGGAAAAGGAAATAATCAGACTTTTGGTGGATTATTGGACACTGTTTCTGAATTGACACTAATTCCAGGAGACCCAAAGCATCATTGTGGCCCACCAGAGTAGGAGCATAGGGAGGTCAAGTTATCGATGGAGTCTTAGCCGAGGTGCATCTCACAGTGGGTCCACTGGGTCCCCAACCCATCCTGTAGTGATTTCCCCAGTGCCAGAATGCATAATTGGAATAGATATACTCAGCAATTGGCAGAATTTCCACATTGGCTCTCTGACTTGTGGAGTAAGGGCTATTATGGTAGGGAAAGCCAAGTGGAAGCCATTAGAACTGCCTCTACCTACAAAAATAGTAAACTAAAAGCAGTACTGCATCCCTGGAGGGGTTGCAGAGATGACTGCCACCCTCAAGGACTTGAGGGATGCAGGGGTGGTGATTCCCACCACATCCCAATTTAATTCACCTATTTGGCCTGTGCAAAAAACAGATGGATCTTAGAGAATGACAGTAGATTATCCTAAACTTAATCAGGTGGTGACTCCAATTGCAGCTGTTCCTGATGTGGTTTCATTGCTTGAGCAAATTAGTACATCTCCTGGTATTTGGTATGCAGCCATTGATCTAGCCAATGCTTTTTTCTCAATACCAATTTCAAAAGACCATCAGAAGAAGTTTGCCTTCAGCTGGCAAGGCCAACAGTATACTTCCCAAGTCCTTCCTCAAGGGTATATCAGCTCCTTGGCACTATGTCATAATTTAGTCCATAGGGATCTTGATTGCCTTTCCCTTCCACAAGACATCACACTGGTCCATTATATTGATGACATTATGCTGATTGGACCTAGAAAAGAAGAAGTATCGCTGACTTTAGACTTATTGATGAGACATATGCATGCTAGAAGTTGGGAAATTAACCCAATGAACATTCAGGCACCATCCACTTCAGTGAAATTTCTAGGGGTCCGATAGTGTGGGACATGTTGAGATATTCCTACTAAAGTGAAGGATAAGTTATTGTGCCTGGCTTCCCCCATGACTAAAAAGGAGGCACAACAGCTGGTGGGTCTCTTTGGATTTTGGAGGCAACATATCCCTCATTTGGATGTGTTGCTGCAGCCTATTTATCAAGTGATTCAGAAAGCTGCTAGATTTGAGTGGGGCTCAGAACAACAGAAGGCTCTGTAACAGGTTCAGGCTGCCATGCAGGCTGCTCTGCCACTTGGGCCATATGACCCAGCTGATCCAATGGTGCTTGAAGTGTCTGTAGTAGATAGAGATGCTGTTTGGAGCCTGTGACAGGTTCCTATTGGTGAATTGCAATGCAGACCCTTGGGGTTTTGGAGC
>NW_006921664.1:6565052-6574006 GCF_000298275.1 Orycteropus afer afer | reverse complement strand
GCTTGAGCAGGACCTGAAGGCACAAGTAAGTTGCATGAGGAAGTGGCCCAAATGCCTATGGTCTCCACTCCAGTCACAGTACCTTCCCTGTCCCACTCTGCACCTATGACCTCATTGGGAGTTCTTTATGACCAGTTGACTGAGGAAGAGAAAACTCGTGCCTGGTTTATAGATGGTTCTGCACGATATGGAGGCACCACTCAAAAGTGGACAGCAGCAGCACTGCAGCCCCTTTCTGGGACTTCCTTAAAGGACAGTGGTGAAGGGAAATCCTCCCAATGGGCAGAACTTCGAGCCATGCATATGGCTGTTCACTTTGCATGGAATAAGAAATGGCCAGATGTGCAATTATATACGGATTCATGGGCTGTGGTTAACAGCTTAGCTGGATTGTCTGGGACTTGGAAGGAGCATGATTGGAAGATTGGTGATAAGGATGTATGGGGAAGAGGTATGTGGATAGATCTCTCTGAATGGGCCAAACAAATAAAGGTATTTGTGTCTCACGTGAATGCCCACCAAAAAGTGACCTCGGCAGAGGAGGACTTTATCAATCAGGTGGATAGGATGACAAGTTCAGTGGAAACCAGCCATCCTTTTTCCCAAGCTACTCCTGTCATTGCTCAATGGGCTCATGAACAAAGTGGCCATGGTGGTAGGGAGGGAGGTCATGCATGGGCTCAGAACATGGACTCCTGCTTACCAAGATTGATTTGGCTACTGCCACTGCTGAATGCTCAATCTGCCAACAGCAGAGACCAACACTGAGTCTGTGATATGGAACCATTCCTTGGGGTGATCAGCCAGCAACCTCGTGGCAGATTGAGTACATTGGACCACTTCCATAATGGAAAGGACAGCGTTTTCTTCTTACCGGAATAGATACTCATTCTGGATATGTATTCGCCTTCCCTGCACACAATGCTTCTGCTAAAACTACCATCCATGGACTTACAGAATGCCTTATCCACTGTCATGCATCCCACACAGCTTTGCTTCGGATCAAGGGATTCATTTCACAGCACATGAAGTGCAACAATGGGCTTATGCTCATGGAATTCACTGGTCTTACCATGTTCCCCATCATCCTGAAGCAGCTGGTTTGATAGAACTATAGAATAGCTTCTTAAAAACACAAATACGGTGCCAGCTAGGTGGCAATACCTTGAAGGGTTGGGGAAATGTTCTCCAGGAGGCTGTATATGCTCTAAACTAGCATCCAATATATGGTTCTGTTTCTCCAATAGCCAGGATTCATGGTTCCAGGAACCAAGGGATGGAAACAGGAGTGGTACCACTCACTATTACTCCTAGTGACACACTCAAAAAAAATTTTGCTTCCTGTCCCTGCTACCCTAGGCTCTGCAGGTCTGGAGATCTTAGTCCCAGAGGGAGGAACACTCCCACCTGGAGACACAATACTGATTGCATTGAACTGGAAATTAAGAATTCCACCTGGCCATTTTAGCTTCCTCATGCCTCTGGATCAACAGACAAAGAAGGGCATTACTGTACTATCTAGTGTGATAGATCCTGATTACCAAGGAGAAGTTGGCTTGGCTTTACATAATGGAGGTAAAGAGGAATATATCTGGAATACAGGAGATTCTTTAAGATGTCTCTTAGTACTACCATGCCCTGTGATTAAAGTCAATGGAAAATTATAACAACCCAATTCTGATATGACTGCTAATGGCCCAGACCCTTCAGGAATGAAGGTTTGGGTCATCCCACCAGGCAAAGAAGCATGACCAGCTGGGTGCTTGCTGAGGGCAAGGGAAATACAGAATGGGTGGAGGAAGAAGGTAGTTCTGAATATCAGCTACGACCACATGACCAGCTGCAGAAATGAGGACTGTGATTGTTATATTTCTTCACTGTATATGTGCATCAAATATTTTTGTTTCCTTTTGTTATGAACTGTGAAATGTAAATAAGGTTAATGAATTTTGGTTGTATGTCCGTTAACATATCATGTTAGGCACAAATATGACTCTATAACTGTCCTTATTTAGAGATCATATATGGTTAAGGAGATGTGTACAACTGCCAAATTGACAAGGGGTGGACTTTGATAGTTGGAGTTGTGTGTCAACTTGGCTGGGCCCCAGTTCTGTGTGGTTGTTCCCATGATGGGATTGGATGACTTTGTTCTGAGTGGCTCATCTGTTTAGGGGGAGTTTCCCTAGGGGTGTGGCCTGCCTCCAGGATACCCAGAGACATCCTGGGAAGAGAGACATTCTTTTGTGGAACAGGATTCTGTTGTGTTGCCTACAACTGTCTGTTAGTGAGCAGTCCACCGTTCGGCCTGGAGATCTTGGATTCATTATTCATTGGAGTCAACAGCCAGTGTACTGCCTGCCAGCCTTGGGCTTCTCGGCTCCTGCCGGGAAAAGCCTCCAGCCGGATGTTTCCTCCAGGGACTTTGGACTTGCCGGCTTCTATACGTTTGTGAGCCATTTTTCTAAGATAAATTTTTTTCTCTCTCTTTATATATAAGCTTTGCTGGGTTTTGTTTCTCTAGAGAACCCAGTCTAACACACTTCTTTGTCAATTTGGATGCCTTTTACTTTTCTTTCTTGTCTTATTGTCCTGACTAGGACGTCCAATACAATGTTAAATTCAACTGTTAGAGAGGGGATCCTTGTCTCATTTCTGTTTGGAAGGTGAATGCTTTCAGTCTTTCTCCACTGACAATAATGTTGGTTGTTGGTTTTGCATATATGCCTTTCATTATGTTGAGGATTTTCTATTATATTCCTATTTTTCTGACAGTTTTGAATACCACTGAGCATTGGATTTTATCAAATGCCTTTTCTGCATCAATTGATATGATCATATGGTTCTTTTCTTTTGTTTTCTTTATGTGATGGATTACTTTGATTTTCTAATGCACCATTCTTGTATATCTGGTATAAATCCCTTTTAGTCATGATGTATTATTATTATTTTTGATATGTTATTGGATTCTGTTAGCTAGGATTTTGTTGAAGTTTTTGCATCTATATTCAGTCAGTTTGTCATATTGTAGTGGCTTGCACATTGCTGTGAGGCTGGAGGCTATGCCACCAGTATTTCAAATGCCAGCAGGGTCCCCCATGGTAGACAGGTACAGTGGAACTTCCAGCCTAAGACAGACTTGGAAGAAGAAGGGGCCATTGACTTCTCAAAGAATAGGCCAATGAAAACCTCATGAATAGCAGTGAAACACTGCCTGATACATTACTGGAAAATTTTATGAATATCTCTGAAACATTGTCCAATATAGTGCTGGATGATGAGCCCCTCAGTTGGAAGACACTCAAAATATGACTCAGGAATAGCTGTCTCCTGAGAATAGAGCCAACCTTAATGATGTGGATGGGGTAAAGTTTTGGGACCTCCATTTGCTGAGCTGGCATGACTCAAAATGAGGAGAAACAGCTGCAAATATCCATTATTAATTTGAACATGGAATGTACAAAGTATGAACCTAGGAAAATTAAAAGTTGTAAAAAATGAAATAGGACACATAAAGATCTATATCCTAGGCATTAGTGAGCTGAAATGGACTGGTTTTGGACATTTTAAATCAGACAACCACATGATCTACCATGCTAGGAATGATAAATTGAAAAGGAATAGCATGGCATTCATTGTCACAAAGAATGTTTCAAGATCTCTCCTGAAGTACAGTGTTATCAGTGATAGGATAATATCCATACACCTACAGTTAATATTACTATTATTCAAATTTACACACCAACCATCAAAGCCAAAGACAAGGAAATTGAAGATTTCTACCAACTTCTGAAGTCTGAAATTGGCCAAACATGCAATCAACATGTGTTGATTTTCACTGGTAATTGGAATGCAAATTTGGAAACAAAGAAGGATCACCTATATTGGAAAATATAGCCTTGGTGAAAGAAACAACACTGGCGATCACATAATAGAATTTTGCAAGACCAATGACTCATTCATTGCAAATACCTTTTTTCAACAACATAAATGGTGACTAAACACATAGACTTCACCAGATGGAATACACAGGAATCAGATTGACTACATCTGTAGCAAGAGGTGATGGAGAAGCTCAATATCTTCAGCCACAACAAGGCCAGGAGCTGATTGTGGAACAGACCATCAACTGCTCATGAGTAAGTTCAAGTTGAAGCTGAAGACAAGTAAAACAAGTCCACGAGAGCCAAAATATGACCTTGATTATATCCCTCCTGAATTTAGAGACCATCTAAAGAATAGACTTGATACATTGGACACCAATGACTGAAAACTAGTGGAATTGTGGGATGACATCTAGAACATCATCCATGAAGAAAGAAAGCAAAAGATCATTAAAAAGACAGGAAAGGAAGAAAAGACCAAAATGGATGTTAGAAGAGACTCTCAAACTTACCTTTGAGTGGAGAGTAGCTAAAGGAAATGGAAGAATTCACAAGTTAATAGAGCTGAACAGAAGATTGCAAAGAGCAACTCAAGAAGACAAATAAAATTATTATAATTAAATGTGCAAAGACCTGGCATTAGAAAATCCAAAGGGAAGAACACACTCAGCATTTCTCAAGCTGAAAAATTGACAAAAAACTTTAAGCCTCAAATTGCAGTATTGAGAGATTCCATGGGCAATATGTTGAATAATGCAGGGAACATCAAAAAAAGATGGATGGAATACACAGAGGCACTGTACCGAAAAGAATTGGTATATGATCATCTATTTCAGGAGGTGGCATTTAATGAAGAACCAATGGTATTGAAGGAAGATGTTGAAGCTGAACTGAAGGAACTGGTGAAAAAAAAGGCTCTGGGAATTGATGGAATACCCATTGAAATATTTCAACAAATGGATGCCATTACATAGGCACTCACTTGGCTATACCAAGAGATTTGGAAGACAGCTACCTTGGCATCTAACTGGTCAAGATCCATATTTGTACCCATTCCAAAGAAAGGTGATCCCACAGTGTGTGGGAATTATCAGATAATATCATTGATATCTGTGGTGGTTTTGTTTTTGTGTCAACTTGGGTGGGCCTGGTTGAGTGGCTGGCAGCTGGATGTAGTATTCCCCATGATGAGACTGATGATCACCTCCATGGTAGAATCTGTTGCCAGCAGCTGAGTAGCTGCCTTTGGGTATGTGGCTTGCTTCCCATATATAAGCAGCAGCTTTGGGAATGACCTCTAGCTTATGGCACTGTTGGACCCTGCATGTAGCCATGTCATTGTTCAGCAGCCTGCCCTGCTCTGCTGACATTGGGACTTACAATGGAATTAAATTAATGGCCTGCTGTGTGGTTTGGTAATATCGAGAGTGTGCCTTTTTACTTGTCAATGTTGGGCTTGTCAGCCTCAGCAACCAGCAGCTGTCTGAGTGAAGAAATGCCTCTAGCTCCAGTGGGCTGGAAGCAGGAGGCAGAGCTGGACCCCAAAATTGAGGGGCTTTTACCCAGCCTCTAGAGCTTGGCACATTGAACTTGGACTTAAAGCCTCCAAATTGTACGAATAAACTCCTGTTTGTTTAAGCCATCCCATTTGGGATATATTCTTGTCAGCATGGCACTAGGTAACCAGAACAATATCACACATGAGTAAAATCTTACTGAAAATAATTCAAAAGTGGTTTCAGCAGTATGTTGACAGAGAACTTCCAGAAATGCAAGCTGGATTCAGAACGGGATGTGGAGTGAGGGATACCATAGCTGATGTCAGATGGATCTTGGCTCAAAACAAAGAATACCAGAAAGGTGTTTACTTGTATTTTATTAACTGTGCAAAGGCTTTCAATTGTGTGGATCATAACAAATTGTGGATAACATTGAGAAGAACGGTAATTTCAGGACACTTGATTGTATTCATGAGGAACCTGTACAGAGACCAAGAGGCTGTCATTCGAACAGAACAAAGGGATACCACATGGTTTAAAATCAGGAAGGTAGTGTGTCAGGGTTGTATCCTTTCACCATACTTATTCCAATCTGTGTCCTGAGTAAATAATCCAAGAAGCTGGACTATATGAAGAAGAACATGGCATCAGGATTGGAGGTACATTCACTAACAACTTGAGATATGCAGATGACACAACTTAGCTTGCCGAAAGTGAGAATGACTTGGAACACTTAATGATGAAGAGTTAACACTACAGTCTGCAGTATGAATTACATCTTAATATAAAATAAACAAAAATCTCACTACTGGACTTATAAACAGCATCATGATAAATGAGGAAAAGATTGAAGTTGTCAAGGACTTCATATTACTTGGTTCTACAATCAATGCCAATGGAAGCAGCAGTCAAGACATTAAAAGATGTATTATATTGGAGAAATCTTTTGCAAAAGACCTCTTTCAAGTGCTGAAGAGCAAAGATATCTTCTTGAAGACTAAAATGCACCTAACCCAAACTTGACTGCTAACGAGGAGGCTGGCGGTTCAAACCCACCAGCCACTCCTCAGAAGGAAGGTTGGGCAATCCAACTTCCATAGTGATAACTGCCTCGGAAACCCAAGGAGGGGTCGCTAGGAGTCGGGGCCGACTCTATGGCAAATAACAACAACAACAACCACCCAAGCTATGGTATTTTCAGTTGCCTCATATGCATGTGGGAGCTGAACAATGAATAAGGAAAACCAAAGAAGAGTTGATGCTTTTGAGTTGTCTTGTTGTGAAGAATTCTGCAAGTCTGTGAACTGCTAAAAGAACTGACAAATCTGTTCTGAGAGAAGTGCAGCAGGAATGCACCTTGGAAGTGAGAATGGCCAGCTTCATCTCACCTACTTTGGTCAAGTTGTCAGAATGGACCATTGTCTGGAGAAGGATGTTGTGCTTAGTAAAGTGGAGGGTTAATGAGAAAGGGGAAGGCCCTCAACAAGATGGATTGACATAGTGGCTGCAGTGATAGGCTCAGATATGGTAGGGATCATGAGGCTGGCACAGGACCAGGTGGTGTTTCATTCTGTTGTACGTAGGTTGCTATGAGTTGGAAACAACTTGATGGCACACAACAGAAACAACAACAAGCCAAGCCATAGTATTTTCAGTCACCTCATATGCATGCAAGAGCTGGAGAATGAATAAGGAAGATGAAAGAAGAGTTGATGCTTTTGAGGTGTGATGTTGGCAAAGGGTACTGAAAGTACTGTGGACTATCAAAAGAACTAAAATATCTGTCCTAGAAGAATGTTCTTTGGAAGCAAGAATGACCAGACTTTGTCTCCCATGTACTTTGGTCATGTTGTCAGAAAGGACCATTCCCTGGAGAAGTATATCATGCTTGGTAAAGCGGAGGGTCAATGAAAAAGAGGAGGGCCCTCAAAGAGATTCGTATAGTGGCTACAATGATGGGATGGGCTCAGGCATAGCAAGTATTGTGAGGCTGTCACAGACCGGGCAGTGTTTTGTTCTGTTGTGCATGGGGAGCTATGAGTTGGAGCTGACTCAATGGCACCAATCAACAACAACAACGTATTCATGAGAGACATTGGTTTGTAGTTTTCCTTTTTAGTGGAGTCTTTACCTGGTTTTGGTGTCAGTGTTATGCTTGCTTCATAGAATGAATTTGGGAGTATTCCATCATTTTCTATGTTCTGGAATAGTTTGAGTAGTATAGGTGTCAGCTTTTTCCTGAACGTTTGATAGAATTCTCCAGTGAAGCTGGCTAGGAATTGTTTTTGTGGGGAGTATTTTTTATGACCTGCTCAATTTCTTCTTTTGTTGTGTGTCTATTCAAGTACTCTATCTCAGACTGGATTAGTTTAGGTAGGTCTTGGGCAATCTACTTCTGTAGTGATACTGCCTTGGAAACCCAGAGAGGGATCAGTATGAGTTGAATCCAATTTGACGGTAGTGCATTAGTGAGTGTGTTTCTAGAACCTTGTCCATCTCTTCTAGGTTCTCGAATCTGTTGGAGTGCAGTTCTTCATAATACTCTGTTATTATCTTTTTTATTTCATTTGGTTCTGTTGTGATGTCACCCTTTTCATTTATTATTCATTTAATATATTTCATTTATTATTCATTTATTATTTCATTTATTGTTATTTGCATCTTGTCTTTCTTTGTCTTTGTTAAATTTGCCAGCAGTTTGTTGATTTTGTTAATCTTTTCAAAGAACCAGCTTCTTGTCTTGATGATTGTCTTGTTGTTTTGTTTTGTTTCTTTTTTTGTTTGTTTTCTGCTTTTTTTATTTGTGCCCTGATCTTTATAATTTTCTTACTTCTGAATACTGTAGGTTTCTTTTGTTGCTCTTTTTCTAATTGTTGGGGTTGTTGAGTTAAAGTGTTGATTTTTATTCTTTCTTCTTTTTTGAAGTGTGCATCAATTGCTATAAATTGACCTCTAAATATTGCTTTTGCTCTGTTCCAAAGATTTTGGAAGTTGCACTTTCATTCCTTTGTTACTAAGAATTTTTTTATTTGACCCATTATTTCTGCTGTTATCCGGTAGTTTTTGAGCAGTGTATTATTCAGTTTCCACATATTTGATTTTTTTCTTCTTCGTCTTCCTATTATTGATTTCTAATTTTATTGCATTGCGATACAAAAAGATGCTTTGTGGTATTTCAATGTTTTGAAATTTATTAAGGCATATTGGCTTTTTCTGTGGTCTAACATATGGTCTAGGAGCTCTGGTAGTCTTGTGCCTAAGGCACTTGACTGCTAACCAGAAGGCTGGTGGTTCAAATCCACCAGCCATTGTTTGGAAGGAAGGTTGGACAATCTACTTCCATAGTGATACTGCTTTGGAAACCCAAGGAGGGGTCGCTATGAATCAGGTCTGACTTGACAGCACATAACACCAACAAAAATATATGGTCTATTCTGGAGAATGATCCATGTGCACTGGAGAAGAATGTGTATTGTGCTTTTGTTGGTTGGAGTGCTCTATATATGTTTATGAGGTCAAGTTGGGAGATTAAGTTGTTGAGTTCTTCTGTATCTTTGTTGAGTTTTTTCCT
>NW_006921664.1:6552226-6562937 GCF_000298275.1 Orycteropus afer afer | reverse complement strand
GATCGTGAGCATTTCTTCATATGTTTGTTGGCCGCTTGAATATCCTCCTTGGTGACGTGTCTATTCATGTCTTCTGCCCATTTTTTAATTGGATTGTCCACCCCTTGATTTTTAATTTATTTTTATCTTTGTGTCTAAGGTGGGTTTCTTGTAGGCTAAATATTGATGAGTCTTCCTTTCTTATCCAATCTGCCACTCTCTTTCTCTTGACTGTGAACTAATCACTTTGAACGTAATTAGTGATGGGTAAAAATTTATTGTTGTCATTTTGTTGCATTTCTCATTGCAATTGTTTTTGGTAATTTCTTTGTTCCAAATATTCTTCTGCATTAAGTTCATTTTGTTATCAACTTTTTTTTTTTGTCTTTTCTTCATTATTGTTGGTTTTATGCTTACTAAGGCTTTGTGATTTCCTTCTTTCTTAGTTTAGTTAGAACAAAAACCCCAAACTCACTGGCATGGAGTTGGATCCAAATCATAGCGACCCCTCCTTGGGTCTCTGAGATGGTATTTCAGTACGGAAGTAGATTGTCCAACCTAGAGGGATCATTAATTTTTTTTTTTTTTTTTTGTGGTTACTCTAAAGTACATTCTTATTTCCCTAAGTTTGGGATAGTCTGTTCTAAAAAGACATTATCCTGTCTTGCTCTCCATTTGGAAGTTTTGTAATCGAAACTTTTATTCCTTCTATTTGTTTTGTTGCTGGTGTCATTTGTAGATTGACTCCCCTATTTCTCTATGTATGTTTTTTTGTGAGTTTATTTGGAGAATCCTTCTCTGGTTTTGTTTCTATATGGTGGTGTCAAGTGTCTTGATTTTAATTTGTTGTTCTCTGTTGTAAGGTTCTCTATTGGAAGGATTCCCTTTATCATTTCTTGTAGGGTTGGTCTGTTTTTCACAAAGTCCCTTAATATCTGTTTGTCTAGGAATGTCATTATTTCACCCTCACATTTAAGGGACTGTTTGGCTGGGTATATAATTCTTGATTGGTAATTCTTTTCCTTCAAGGTTTTGTATATGCCATCCCATTGCCTTCTTGTCCACATGGTTTCTGCTGAGTAATCAGAGCTTAGTCTTATTCTTTGCTCATTGTAGGTGACAATGTGTTTTTTTCCGAGCTGTTCTCATGAGTTTTTCTTTGTCTTGGTTTTGGAAAATTTAATTATGATATGTCTTGGTGACTTTTCTTGGGATCTATCCTGTATGGGGTTCATTAAACTTCTTGGATGGATATGTTTTCTTCTTTCATGAAATAGGGGATATTTTCTCTTACCAAGTCTTTGACAATTTTCTCAGGGTTTATTTTTTCCCCCTGCTCTTGTTCTAGTATTCCAGTGACGTGTATGTTGCTCCTTTTCATGTCATCCCATACAACTCTTAGATTTTCTTCTTTTCTCTTAAATTTTTGTTCTGAGTTTTCCTCATATAGGCTGGTGTCAAGAGATTTATCTTCTAGCTGGGAAAAGCATTCTTTTTTAATTATTATTTTTATTTTAAGAGCTTGTTTTACATTCAACGTCATGCATACATTTAGTTTCATTCCCCATTCGCCATGTCCAACCCTAACTCAGTCTCCTCTCCTCCTTGCCCTGCGACCCTTCCCCTGTGCCCCTCATAATTATGCACTCTTGTTTGTCCTGCATTTCCTCAGTTTGAATGTTGGTCCTCTGGTGTCCCATGGTCTATTGCTATAAGAGATGTATTACCATTGAGTGTGTGGGTGCGGCATCCTAAGTTGAGTGGTCTAAGTGTACATTTTGTAAACTATTGGTCTGAGAGCCCGCCCCTGGGACTGAGTTTTATTCTAGGCACCAAATGTATTTCAGGGTCATAGTATTGGGAGTCTCATCAGCTTTCATCTGACCACTAATTCTGGTCATTGTTGAGTTTTTGGATTTTGTTCCATGTTTTCCCTCCCACTCTATCTAGGATCTCCAGATTTGATCCTTTCCTGAGTGGTTTGGCATTGGTAGCCAGGCACCATCCAGTTCTTCTGGTCTCAAGGGCCATCGTGTCCTAGGGCTGATTGCTTCTAAATGCCCTTGTTTTTTTTTTTTTTTGCATTCTTCTTCACTTCCGACACTAGAGACCATTAGCTGCATCTTAGCTGGCTGCTTGAAAGCTGGAAAAGCATTCTTCAGCCAGTTCTCGTCTACTCTTTTGTCCTTTCAATGTGTTAGTTATCTCCATAATTTTAGTGTTAATCTTCTGGATTCCTAATCACTGTTTTTGTATGAGTTCTAATTATGTATTTATTTTGTTATTTTGTTCTTAAATGAATTTCCTGAATTCTTCCAGGGTATTGTCTGTCTCTTCACTGCTCCTGTTTATGGTTTCTTAAGCTCTTCAAGGGTCATATATATATACTTTTTGAATTCCTTATTAGATAGTTTTATTGCTTGTTCTTCCTCAGGGAAATTTTCTAATTCTTTAGCTTGGGCACTTGTTTCTACTTTCTTGTCCTGCTTTATTTTGTTGTTGTCATTTTTGTTTAATTTGAAGTTGTTTTTTGTTTCCTAGATATGTTAAAGTGTTGTCTTTTTTTGTTACTTATGTACTGATTTGTTTCATTCTGCTTGTATGTTTTACTGTATCTGAGAGTGTGGAGCAGGTGTATTTGGTTGGTTGTTAACTCAGTTGTACTGGGTTGCTCTCCAGCTTTCTCTGTGTTGGTGGAATCACCAGTGTGGATGTGCATACAAGTCTCTGTTCATTGTGAGGAGGTTTTTCAGTTGGGATGAGCAAGGATTGTCCTTCATCTATCATTGATCCTGTGGTGCAGGAGCTATTGAAATTATTTGTCTTTTGGGTGAGGTGGTCAGTGTAGTAGCTATAGCTGACTAGTGGAGGTTTAATATGTTCCTCCTGTAGGATGAGGCGGGGGGGAAACAAAGAAAGACAGGAAAAAAAAAAAGCCAAGGACAAGAAGAAGTGATGAAGAGTTAGAAGAGCAATAGATGACAAGAAATAGGGAAAAAGAATATAAGAAAAAGAAGAAAACACAAGTGGGTGGGTGGGAAAGATGAAGGTTTGGCAAAAATGAAAGTAAATGAGGAAAAAATGAAGACAGGATAAAGTATTTTGAGCAAGGTCCCTCCAGTTATGTTCAGCTAGAGTTTCTGGGAACTGGCCACTGTGGCAAAATCTGCTCACTCACTGTAGCATCTGCAGGAGAAAGGGGGTCATTGCAAGAAACACTCACCAGGAAAGCAAGACAGAGGGTGTTTTCTGTGCTTAGTGTGAGAAAATGCAGTCAGTGATACAGGTGCTGCAGCCCCTGGTTCTATCAAGAGCAGTTTGCTGAAGATGCTGTCACACTGTCAGTCAAAACACCACAGTTTAAACCCACCAGCCACCCCAAGGGACAAAGGGCCACCCTCCTCTGTGCATATCCACAAGTTGAAAAATCCCAGATTCCTGTTCCACTCTGTGCTGAAAAGGATTGTTAAAAGATTGACTGAAGCCCACTGCTGTGTGTCCAATTTGGAGTTTTGTTTATTCAGAGAGAGTTTCTCTTCCCTTTGCCCCACTCCTTTCCAGACTCTGCAGCAGCTTCAGCTAAGGGGTTCCTATTCATGTCCCCGTATGATCTTCGTCCCCACTCACAGCCCCAGCTCACCTTGAAAAACTCCCAGTGTGACTATTCTGAGTCTTTAAGGCCTGTGGGTTGATTTTTTTTTTTTTTTTAATTTCCTAGTTGCTTGACCTGCTCACTTTCGCCACCTTCACTGGATCTAATATTTTATCTTCTCATTAGCTGCTCATAACTCCAGTATCATTATTTGCATCTACTTTACCCAGTTTTTCAAAAATTCTGTTGATAGAGGGACCAGAAGCATAGTCTGTTAGAAGGACATCATCTTCCAACACTCCCTTGAGCATTTTTCAACTGATTAATAATTTTTATCCTTAGAAAAACTTATAACAGTTATAAAGAGTATTGCTAGATGTCCTGATATTGAACCATCCTACATTCTTGGAATAAACTTGCAAGTTGCTAGGTTTTTATTTGTGGTTGAAAATATTTATGTATTTATAAATGACAATGGTCAATAAGTTTTATTTTTGAGCCATTCTTATGCGTTTTTACTATGATTAATTTTTTAGGTTTAAATGAAAAATTATGATATTGTCTCATTTTCCCATGCCCTAAAACAGAGTAAATATGGAAGGACATTCTGTTTCATGAATTTTATTAGGTTTAACCTAAACAACCACTTGGGACCATGGATACTTCTTTGAAAACTTTTTACTTTTATTAGTGGTTATTTGTCTAATCTACTCCTTTGGTTTTTTTATAGCGACTTTAACCTTCATTAATGTCATATACATTGTATCAATGACATGTTTTATAATAATTTAGTTTTCCCTTTTCATTCCTCTATTGCTTGGAATATTATAAATGTCCTATAAATTTTCAGAAAGATTTATTTTCCATTTGGGATGAAATTTGTTATTAACCAGTAATAATACTAAACCAGAATTGCAACTTGCTGATCCAGTGTTGTTGTTGTTGTTATGTGCCATGAAGTCGGACCTGACTCATAGCGACCCCTCCTTAGGTTTCCAAGGCAGTATCACTACGGAAGTAGATTGTGCCATCTTCCTTCCGAGGAGGGGCTGGTGGGTTTGAACCTCCAGCCTTCTGGTTAGCCGTCAAGTGCCTTAGGCACTATGCTACCAGAGCTTCTGCTGATCCAGTGAGTGGATTTAAATTATTCTTTGTTGTTGTTGTTATGTGCCGTCGAGTCAGACCCGACTCATAGTGACCCCTCCTTGGGTTTCCAAGGCAGTATCACTATGGAAGTGATTGCCCAACCTTCCTTTCGAGGAGTGGCTTGTGGGTTTGAACTGCCAGCCTTCTGGTAAGCAGTCAAGTGCCTTAGTCACTGTGCTACCATAGCTCTACTTGGCCCAATTTTCTGCCCAAATTGATATACATAGCTTCCTTTATTCTTTCCTCCTATCCCCTTCTTTCCTCCTTCCCCTCCTATCCCCTTCTCCCACCCCTTTCTCTTTTTTCCCCTCTTTTTCCTCCCTCTCCCTTATTTTTCTTTCTTCTTTCCTTGTAAAAAGAAAGATGATTGCTTTTCTGGTTGACTCTATAATTACATGTGTCTTTGGGTGAGAGAGAGCATGAGATCAAGATGACAGGCTGACTGGGGAAAAGAAGAAGGCTATATATATGATGGGAAACCTAGTGTCTTTCCCCCACTTTGATAACTAATTTTGAGTCCTAGGAGACAGATTAGAGCAAAAAGCTGATGATGCTAAGTCTGAACAGCATAAACGACCAAGTAAAAGTCCTTCTTATTTTACTCTTCTTATTTTTGGTCTAATGAAATTTCCTTTTCATTTTAGTATGTTTTTTCTTTGTACTTATATCTCTATTTTATCTTTGATTTCTAAAGTGGAAAATTCTCACAGTTTTGTCTTCATTCTTGAGATAGTCCTTATTCCCTTGAAATGCAGTGTTTTTGCCCCCCACAGTCTTCATGTTGAATATTTTCCTTTCTGTCTTCTTGTTAGTTGCCACCAAGTTCATTCTGACTCATAATGATATTATGTATAACAGAACAAAATCTCCCCCTGCCCTGGACCATCTTCATGTTTGTTAGTACGTTTGAGTCCATTGTTGAGGCTCTTATGTCACTCCAGCTCATTGAGGGTTTCTCTCATTTTTGTTGGCTCCTTACTTTACCAAATGTGATGTCTTTTCCTAGCAATTGATGACTTTCTGAGGCATCACAACTTGAATAATACTTTGTCCTACAAACAGTTATCATTGAGTAGGTTCTGATTCTTGGAGACTCTGTGTCAGAGTAGATCTACGCTCATACGGTTTTCAGTAGTGGATGTTTTGGATGTAGATTGCCAAGATTTTCTTCTGAAGTGCCTCTGGGTGGATTCAAACTTCCAACCTTTCAGTTAGCAGTCAAGTGTTAACTGTTTGAAGCACCAAGGGACTCCATTGTAAAGCTTTGAAATAAGGTATGTTTAGACTCCCTGATTGTTGACAGGGCTTGATGCTGCCCTCTGTCCATTGTGTGCTGACAGAACACTTTGCATAGAGCTACATTTGGGAGGTAAGTGAAAGTGAAGCTCTCAGTCAAGTCTTTGTTTCTAGAAGCTATTTGCATACTACCCTACTCTTCTTTTGGGGTGACTTATTCTCAATATCCCAAATATCTGGTTGTCTGTTACTCTGAATTAGTGGAGTAGGCAAATATCCTGTGCATCAGCACTTGAGTTATTTCTGCTCCATCTCTGGTAATCACACTTTATGACCACAGCCCTTTGCAGTTTTCTGCCAGTACCTCCACATGACCATCATCACTACCACCACTGCCCAATGTACCAGAAACCACAAGAGTGTAAGTGTTGTCTGAGGAATCCCTGCAGAGGTCCTGTAGAAAGGTGATGGTGCCAGCTTGGTAGGGACAGAGCTTTTTTCTTCTTCAAATATAAATTTAATGTAGTGAAATGGACCAATCTCAACTATACAGTTCAATGAGTTTAACTAAGGTATGTTTTGGTTGCCATTGAGTTGGCTCCGACTCATAGCGACCTTATAAATAACAGAATGAAACATTACCTGGTCCCAAATAATTTTTATGATCATTGCTATGTTGGAGTCCATTGTTTCAACCATTGTGTCAATCTGTCTCACAGAGGGCTATTTTCACCTTCATAGACCCTTCACTTTACCAACCATGATGTCCTTTTCTAGTGATTGGTCTTTCCTGATGTCCAAAGTAAGTGTGTCAAAGTCTCACCATCCTCACTTCTAAGGGACATTCTGGTTGTATTTCTTCCATGAGTGATGACTAATGTATACCCCATATAAACCACACCTCAATGTGTAGAACATCATCAATCCATATAGCTGGAGAATTGTCACAGGTTCTATTGCCATAGATTACCTTTATTGACAGCTTGAAGAAAGGCCCACGGAGCTGAGGAAACCAGGTATGCAAACTATCCCTGGCCTTTGACATTTATCACCCCTATCCCTCTCTTAAAGAGCTCTGGTGGCAAAGTGGTTAAAGCTCTTGGTTGCTAACCAAAAGGTCAATGGTTCAAACCCACCAGCTGCTCCATGAGAGAAAGATGTGGCAGTCTGTTTCTATAAAGATTTACAGCCTTGGAAACCCAATGGTGCAGTTATACTCTATACTATAGGGTCACCATGACTTGGAATTGACTTGAAGGCAGTGGGTTTTGGTTTTTTCTCTTATCCTAAATCCTAGAACTGGGGAATTGGTGCTTCTTTTGAGGGGTTTATAGATGACTTTCTGGCCTGAGATTACTGTTGGAGAAGTAGCAAAGAAATGGTGATTGGTTTAACTCAGCAGAGCCCATCCTCTTCTCTCCCTTAAACTATTCAGTGTAAGGGAACTAGAGTGTATGTTTTGGTTCTTCCCCTATGCACATTATAAGACAGAGTGGTTGATGTTCTCAGGAAAACTTAAAGTCACAGGCCAAAATTAAGGCAGAAAGTAACACAAGCATTCAATAAACATCAACAAATGCAAAAGTATTTCACCAAAAGCAGAATTATTAGAGTAGATGGGCAACAAGTTTAAGCATAATAATAGCCTAAAAGTCATAAGAGAGACTTATTAACATGAAGCAAGAAGAAGTAATAAAAAGAACCAAATATAAATATAAAAAATGCAGGCATTGAAGTAAGAAAAGTGATTCAATGCAATTAAAATTGAAATACAAATTGGACTTTTTATAAAGGACATAATAAATTGATTATAAAATGCATATTGAAGAATAAAGATGTAAGAATAGCTAATTTTGAAGCAGCAGGGAAATTTGAAAGAAAGAACTTGCTCTCCCTACTGTTAAGGCATATCACAAAGACACAGCCATAGAAACAATATAGGACTTGTGCAAAAATAAACAGAACAGATTGGGAAACTGGAGACAGATACATGTATAGATGGAAATTAATACCCAGAAGGAAAAAAAAAATCATTGAGCAAAGAAGAAGGTGATCACTATATAGAGAAAAATAAAACTGGATTCTAACATGAAATCATATACAAATGTGGTCTCCAGATTGATTAAAGACCTAAAAGTGAAAGATTAAAATGTTTACAGATGTTATCATTTCTGAAATGTATTTTCATAATCCTTCAGCTCAGAATGATTATTAATTTTCATTATAATTGCTTCTTTGACATAGAGCTATTTACGAATCCTTTGCTACTTTCTAAGAGATTTTCTAGTTATCTTCCTGTAATTGAGTTCTAATTTAATTCCTCAGTTACTCACATCTCAGCTTCTGGGACTCCAATTACCCTTATGTTAGACCTTTTGAATTTATTCCACTTGGCTCTTACCCTCTGTTTCTAGGTTTCATTTGTTTTTGTTTTTTCTCTATATATTGCTTCCATTTAACTGTTTTCTATTGGCCTATCCTGAATTCACTAATTCTGAACTCTGCTTTGTTCATTTAGTTGTTAATTCATTGATTTTTTTAATTTCATATACTTCAATACTTGAATGTCAGTTTGGTTCTTTTTTGAAAAATTTATAAATGTATTAAAATTTCTCAGTATTAAAAAACTTTGTGTCAACTTTATTCATCCTTTCTTGTGGATTCTTCAACATATTAATCACAATTATTTTTAAGTCCTTGTCTGCAGGACTAGGATGAAGCCAGTGAGAAAACCCAGACACAACATTTAAGGATCATTCACTCTCAAGATTTTAAAATTTATACCCTTGGCACCTCATTCATCTTGGCGTATTCTCAGTCATGCTGGTCTTACCCTACAACATAGTCCTTTCTCCCAGGATGTGATCTTTCTGGTCTCTCAGTTTAATATTTGAGGTATTCATGAAGGCCCTTTGACTCTGACTAAATCAGAACTTTAAGATATCCCAACTCTGTGGCCTCTAAAATCCCTCTGTTTAGTTTTTAGGCTCTCAGCAGCTGCTGAGTCAAGCCTTCTAATGTCTTGTCTTGGGAATGCACAGCTTAGGAGTTAGCTGAGCGTTATGCAACACTTTTAATCACATTTATTGAGCTTCTCTTTTGTAGCTCCCTCTTTTCCAACTTCCTGCCACCTAAATCCAAGCCACTTTAGCAACCTTAAACTACTCTCTTTGTCTCTTTTTTGTTTCTTTTATCCAGTGAGATGACACCCTATGTTTCGACCTGATTTTTTTTGTGCCAAGGTTTGGAAAATGCCTTTAGGGAAAAGCCTAACTAATATGGCACTCATCTCACGTGCTTCTCATTTCTCAAAGTTTGTAGACCTCTGTTGGTTTTTGTTCAACACCTATGAGCAGTTGTTTTATTTCTTAAAGTTTGTGTTATTGTTTATAGTAGTTCACCTAAGACAGGTGTCTGGAAAGGCCCTCATAAGCACAGTGCCATAAGCATAAACAATAGGGAAATAAAAATACATATCTCATTATCTAAAATTTATGTGTTTCTATTCAGTAAAAGAGAATTGCCAGTGAGGTAGGAAAAAGAATAAGGGTTAAGGTGGGGCACACACACACACACACACACACAAACATATACTGCCATCAAGTCAGACCTGACTCATAATGACCTCTCCTTGGGTTTCAAGGCAGTATCACTACGGAAGTAGGAATCCATAAGAAAATGAGTAAAACAAGAGAAAAGCCTTGGATAAAAGAAACAAAAAAGGCATTTTCCAAACTCATTTGATAATTGGCCATGAACTCAACCTCTTGAACACACTTGCTATCTGACAAAACATAAAAGGCATCTTATTCAAGATATACAAAGATGGCCATGAGAAATGGGATGACAGTAATAAGTTGGAGGGGTCCTAAACCGTATTCTTCCTGCTTCACGAGTGGCACCTAAGGATTAGTGAGCAACGATTGCCCATGATTTGGTTGGATCTTTCTCTAGATGTTTGAATAAGTGGGTAAATAAGGAGAGAGACATGAGGAAGAAGTAGGAGATGTTATAGTCATCATCTCCCAAACAAGCATGTTGGAGATGGAAGATTGTTGTACCACTTTCTTTTTGGCACAAGTCCTAAATTTTTGTTTCCTGGTATTCATTATGGAAGAGAGGCAAAGCATCTTCCTCTTTTCTCAGGTGGTTTCTGTCTCATTAAGCAAAGCCAAGATTTTCCACAAACTGAGCCCTGACTGCCTTTTTCTGGATGCTGTGTTATCTGACATGTAATTAGCATCAGTTTCTCTCAGAATTCAACAGTAGGTAATCTGCTTGTCTTAGTTTTCAGTTTCATTTTATGTTTTCAACTTTTCTTGTATCTTCATTTCAGGAAGACATGAAAAATGGATACACTGGAGGCTGCTAGCCCATAGCCCTATTAAAGCAGAAGTCTCAAAAAATCATTTATTATGATTTCAAAGAATTTCATTTTTGAAAACATCCCAAATTATTAAGTTAAAATTAAATTATCTTTCCTTGCATAGTCTCATAGCACAGAATCATTGATACTTTTTTCTTTAAAACTTACCTGAAATTTAAATTATATTTAAGCATATTTTAAAAAGTGAGTAATTTTGAAGAATTACTTATATGTGATAAAAACTACAACAATTAACTGTAAAACACAGATGAGAACTTTGGGGAACAAAGAGTCTGGATTGATGATGGTGAAACAATGTGGGCAGAGATAGAATTGTGACACAATTTGATGTATGTAACCATTATCAGTGAACTGTATATCTCTAAATTGTT
>NW_006921664.1:6547886-6551687 GCF_000298275.1 Orycteropus afer afer | reverse complement strand
TTCTGAGGAGTGGCTGGTGGGTTTGAACTGCCAGCCTTCTGGTTAGCAGTCAAGTGCCTTAGGCACTATGCTACCAGAGCTCCTATAGAATTTATCAGAATTTTTTCTTAAAGATGAACTGGAGGAGGAGAGGGAGAATTTATCCTACCAAGTTTGAAATCATCAAAATTTATAAAAGTAACTGGCTCATTGATTCACAATAGCCCATGAGCAAGCCCTAATGTATATAAGAATTTTGCATATGATAAAGGTACTATTACAAACCAGTAGGAATAAACAGATCACTCGATACACATTGCTAAGGATATATTTAATATTTTAGAAAAAATAAACTTTTTATCTTATACCTTATACAGAAAGTGAATAATTAAATAATAAATGCCCCCAAGAATACTATTTTAATTTTCAAAATTAATGGAAAGGATACATACAGTTTAGAAATTAATATCAAATAGAAAAAGTATTTGCAATGTGAATGATAGATTAAAAGTTAATCTTCACATTACAAAAGGAGCTTTTGTAAATTTATAATGAATAAGACAAAACTCAAAAATGAACAAAGAATATAAAGACACTTCTCATAAAAGTAAACTCAAATTTCCCATAAACATATAAAAATATTCTCCACTTCCCTCAAAGCTGGGGAGACTGCAAATTTTTAAGTAAAAAACAGATACTATTTATAACCACTAGATTGTGAAAACAGAGTTTCCATTTGACATAGAAATCTTCCTTAGACATATAGACAAGACACTTGAAAGGAGCGACATGAGTAGACTCTTGTACACTGATATTCATTGTAGCATTATTCACATTAGCCAAAAAGTGGAAACAATCCCAATGTCCATCAACAAGTGAGTGGATAAACAAAAGATAGTAGATACTTACAGTGTAATATTACTCAGCTATAAAGAGAAATGAGATCCTGATACATGCAACAACATGGATGTACATTGAAAACATCATGTTAAATGAAATAATACAACCACAAAATGATAAATATGTATGATTTTACTGAAATGGAGCACTTGAAATAGGCAAATGTAACAGTGGTTAACTGAGTGGGAGGGAAGGGAAAAAAAATATTTATCTAGCCAGCATTACATTTTTATTCATGGGAATGGAAAATATGGTAATGGATATTGGGAATCATTGTACAACATGATTGATGTAGCTAGTTTCATTAATTGTAAAAATGACAAATGCTGAAGTGGGAAATTGTTATGTATGTTTTTTACAATAAAAAATTAAAGTGCATTAACACCCACTGCTGGCAAGGATGGAGGAGACAGAATTTTCACCCATTGCAGTTGGAAGTGTAAATTGTTTTAACCCTCTTTGGAAATAATCTGAAAACATTGGTTAAAATTAAAAATACACATAGCCTTTGACTCAGTATTTTGACCCCTAGGAATATATCCCATAGAAATGTAAACTTAAATATTGAAACAATATGGAACAGGTAAGGAGGGCAGGGGACAGCTCCCAAGGTGGCAGGAACCTGCAGCAGACAGGACCAGCAGGAACAGGTAGGGGGAAGCCAAGGAAGTGAGTGGAGTTGTTGAAACAGCTAAGGGAGATGAACTTGTATGTTGGTTTGTTGTACTGTGGTGGTTTGCATGTTGCTGTGAGCCTGGAGGCTGTGTAAGCAGGAATGCCTATGGTGGACTGGTTTTGGTGAAGCTTCCAAACTGAGTCTGACTTTGACACTTCTCAAAAAATTAGCCAGTGAAAACCTTATGAATAGTAGTGAAACACTGTCTGATACATTACTGAAAATTATATGAATAGCCCTGAAACATTATCTGATACAGTGGCAGAAGATGAGCCCCTCATGTCAGAAGACACACAAAATATTACTGGGAAAGAGCTGCCTCATCAGAGTAGAGCCTACCTTAATGATATGGATAAAGTAGAGCTTTCAGGGCCTCCATTTGCTGAAGTGGCACGACTCAATATGAGAAGAAATACCTGCAAACATCCATTGATAATCGGAACATGGAATGTACAAAGTATGAATCTAGGAAAATTGGAAGTTGTCAAAAATGAAATGGAATTCATAAAGATTGATATCCTAGGCATTAGTGAGCTGAAATGGACCAGTTTTGGCCATTTTGAATCAGATAACCATATGATCTACTATGCTGGAAAAGACAAATTGAAGAGGAATGGCATGAGATTCTTTGTCACAAAGCATGTTTCAAGATCGACCTGAAGTACAATGATGTCAGTGATAGAATAAAACCCATACGCCTACAAGGAAAGCCAGTTACTACTACTATTATTCAAATTTATGCACCAACCACCAAAGCCAAAGACGAGGAAATTGAAGATTTTTATCAACTTCTGAAGTCTGAAATTGACCAAACATTACATCAAGATGTGCTGATTACCACTGGTGACTGGAATGCAAAAGGTGGAAACAGAAGAATCACTAGCAGTTGGAAAATTTGGCCTTGAAGATAGAAATAATGCTGGAGATCACATGATAGAATTTTGCAAACCAACGTTGTATTCATTGAAAATACCTTTTTTTCAACAACACAAACAGTGGCTATACATGTGGACTTTGCCAGATGGAGTACATAGGAATCACATTGACAACATCTGTCACAAGTGGCTATGGAGAAGCTGAATATCTTCAGCCAAAACAAGGCCAGGAGCTGATTGTGGAACAGACCATCAACTACTCATATGCAAGTTCAAGTTGAAGCTGAATACAATTAAAACAAGTCCATGAGAGCCAAAATATTACCTTAATTATATCCTTCTTGAATTTAGAGACCATTTAAAGAATAGATTTGATGCATTGAACACCAATGACCAAAAACCAGAAGAATTGTGGGATGACATCAAGAACATCATTCATGAAGAAAGCAAAAGATTATTAAAAAGACAGGAAAGGAAGAAAAGGCCAAAATGAATTCCAGAGGGAGCTCTGAAACTTGCCCTTGAACAGAAAGTAGCTGAAGCTAATGGGAAAAATGACAAGATAAAAGAGCTAAACTGAGGATTTCAAAGAGCAGTTCAAGAAGACAGAGTCAGTTATTACAATGAAATGTGCAAAGACATGGTGTTTGAAAGCCAAAAGAGAAGAACACACTCAGTATTTCTCAAGCTGAAAGAACTGAAGAGGAAATTTAAGCCTTGAGTTGCAATATTGAAAAATTCTATGGGGAATATATTGAATGATGCAGGAAGCATCAAAAGAAGATGGAAGGAATACACAGAATCACAGTACCAAAATGAATTGGCTGATGTTCCCCATTTCAGGAGGTCACATATGATCAGGAACCAATGGTATTGAAGGAGGAAGTTGAAGATTCTCTGATGGAATTGGTGAAAAACAAGGATCCAGAAATTGATGGGATACCCACTGAGATGTTTGAACAGATGCCTTACTAGAGGCACTCACTCATCTGTGCCGGGAGATTTGGAAGGCAACAACCTGGCCAACTGACCAGAAACGATCCATATTTGTACCCATTCCAAAGAAAGTTCATCTCACAAAATGTGGAAATTATCGAACAATATCTGATATCACAGGCATGTGAAATCTTACTGAAGATAATTCAAAAGCGGTTGCAGCAGTATACTGACAGGGAACATCCAGAAATGCAAGCTGGATTCAGAAGAGGACATGGAATGAGGGATATCATTGCTGATGTCAGATGGATCTTGGCTCAAAGCAAAGAATACAAGAAAGATGCTTACTTGTGTTTTATTGACTATGCAAAAGCATTTCATTCTGTGGATCATAACAAATTATGGATAATATTGAGAAGAATGAGAATTTCATAA
>NW_006921664.1:6533688-6535326 GCF_000298275.1 Orycteropus afer afer | reverse complement strand
TTGACGGCACCTAACAACAACAACAACAACATGGAACAAAGATGTTGATTTCTGATCTGTTTGTAATAACAAAAATCTTGGAAACAGTATGAACACCCATCAATAGGGAAGGATTGAATAAATGCTGGAATATCAGTAAAGGAGAATATTATGCAACTGTTCAAAAGATTAAATTAGACCTTTATCAACTTATTTGGAGCAATGTATAGTATACATGGTCAAGTGACTCGTATGGGACTGGGGGTGGGCAGCAAATTCTCTCAAAGCAGGAAGGCACTAGAAAGTTGCAGATGGAAAAATTCAGCAAAAAGAGAAGACAGATTTATTCCATACATGAATTGTGTATGTCTTCATCATGCCTTGAGGCTGCAGTGGGAATTTAGAGCAAGGGGAAAGGTAAAGGAGAAAAGATGATTTCAATTTCAAATATATTTATTAATCTTAATTTAAAACAGGGATTGGGTGGGAAACTCCAGCTGGAAGTGATAGGGCAAAAGGGGAAGCTGATTGCATGTTGCAAGCACATTCATTCATCTGGGATGAAAGCTGGATCTGGGTGGGAATCTGTTGCTCGGGAGGAATGCCAAGGGTGCAAAATGTAGGGACATTAAGGTGGGAGGGATAATGTTCTGTACTTTATTTATATGACTATGAGCCAAGCAAGATCTTTCTAACTTCACAGGCCCACAAAACATTAGAAACAGATATTTTTATAGCATAGGTATGCTTTTGTTTTGGAGTCTCAAGGAAAATTTTCCCACTCTCACCCCTATCTCACCAGGAAACCCAAGTTTTGGCATAAAACAAGATGCCATAGAATTGATTACAACACTATGGGTGTCAGAGTTGAACTGTGCTCTATAGGGTTTTCAATGGCTGATTTTTCATAAGTAGATCACTGGGACTTCCTTCTGAGGCACCTCTGGGTGGGCTTGAACCTCCAACTTCTGGTTGGGAGCCAAGGGACTCACACTGGCATTTGTTGTTGTTGTTGTTACGTGCCGTTGAGTCGGACCCGACTCATAGCGACCCCTCCTTGGGTTTCCAAGGCAGTATCACTACAGATAGTAGGTTGCCCAACCTTCCTTCCGAGGAGTAGCTGGTGGGTTTGAACCACCAGTCTTCTGGTTAGCAGTCAAGTACCTTAGGCACTATGCTACCAGAGCTCTTACATCAGCATTAACAAGGTCATTTAGTACATTCAGCCCTGGCCTCCACACTGAGTCCCAAAGAGGGACTGTGGGCTATGGTGCACTTCACTGCAAACATCATTTGTAATTAAAATTTTTTCTTTCTTTCAGGGAAGGAGCTTTGTGGTTTGTTTTTTGTTTTTATTTTTTGTTTGCTGCTGTTGAGAATATACACAGCAGAACACACACCAAATCAGCAATTTGTGTAAGAACAATTCCCTCTTTTTCTAATTTGTTCCTCCCACATTAACATAAACTCACTATCTTCTAAATTTCCTATCTAATCTTCCAAGTTGCTATTGTTAATTTGATCCCATATAGATAGATCTCAAAAGAGCACAGAAGCTGTGGTAGCATAGTGCCTAAGGCACTTGACTGCTAACCAGAGAGCTGGAGGTTGAAACCCACCAGCCACTTCTCGGAAGGAAGGTTGGGCAATCTACTTCCA
>NW_006921664.1:6523953-6533418 GCF_000298275.1 Orycteropus afer afer | reverse complement strand
TTTAATTGTATTTATTTATGTAAGCTGTAGTGGCAGTTAAAGCATTTGGCTGCTAACCAGAGGCCTGTGGTTCTAACCCACTGCTTGCTCTGTGGGAAGAAGATGAGGCAACCTACTTCCATAAAGATTTACAGCACTGGAAACCCAAGGGGGGTCACTATGAGTTGGAATGGATTTTATTGCAGTGGGTTGGCAGTATAAAATATGGAACACTGGACTTGAAGCCAATATACCAAAAACAAAAAACAAAGTCACTGCCATGGAGTCGGATCTGACTCATAGCAACCCCTCCTTGGGTTTCCGAGGCAGTATCACTACAGAAGTAGAACTGGGTTATATTTCCTTCATGTCAGTTTTATCTTCTATAAAATGAGACTACCCCTTCAGGGTTGCTGTGAAGATAAAATGAAATTACTTATGAGATATTATGTTGTAAATGCTAAAGATATATGCAAATAGAATATAATGATATTAAATACTCATTTTAATCCTGAAGAAATATTAAGTCAAGTAAGTGAAAAAAATGAAAGACTAGATTGATCTTTTGACAACTCAGATTAATATGACTTTAGGATGATTTCCAATTGAACCTATCCACTAAGTGTATTATGGACAAATAATGAATGACCTGTAAGGTTCTGAGTGAGTAGATGAGACTTGTATGAAAATACAGAATATGTAGACTATGTATATATCTATACATCTGTAAGGTGCAGTGTCTAAAGCATTTGACTGTTAACCAGAAGGCTGATGGTTCAAACCCACCAGCTGCTCTGTGGAAGAAAAATGGGGCAATCTATTTCTGTAAAGATTTACCACCTTGGAAACTCAATGAGGGTTGCTGTGAGTTGGAATTGACTGGATGACAGTGGCTTTTTTTAAAAAAAAATATCTATATATCTACATCTACACATATATATATATATGTATGTATATATATGTGTGTGTGTGTGTATATATATATATATATATGTATATATGTATATGGGAGCTCTGGTAGCATAGTGGTTAAGGCACTTGACTGCTAACCAGAAGGCTGGCGGTTCAAACCCACCAGCCACTCCTCGGAAGGAAGGTTGGGCAATCCTACTTCCGTAGTGATACTGCCTCGGAAACCCAAGGAGGGGTCGCTATGAGTCGGGGCCGACTCGACGGCAAATAACAACAACAACATATGTATATATAGAGAGAGAGCTCTGGTAGTGCTGTGGTTAAGGCATTGGGCTGTTAACCAATAAGGTAGGCAGTTTGAACCCACTAGCTGCTCCATGGGAGTAAGATGAGACAATCTACTTAAGTAAAGATTTATAGCCTTGGAAACCCAGTGAGGGTCAGTATGAGTTGGAATTGACTTGATGGCAGGGGTTTGGTTTATGTGTGTGCATGTGTATATATATATGTATATATATATATACACACACACACATTTATATATATATATACACACACATATATATTATATATATAACAAAACATTTCCCATTTCCACATTTTTTTGCATGTACAATCCAATAGCATTAACTAGGTTCATCATGTTGAACAACAATCACCACTATTTGTTTATAAATTTTTCCATCACTCTTAACAGAAGCTCCAAAAACTCAAAAGCCAAACTCAGTGCCATGGAGTTGATTCTGACTCATAGTGACCCTTACTGAATTTCTGAGATGGTAAATCTTTACAAAAGTAGATTGCCCCATCTTCCTTCTGCAGAGTGGCTGCTGGTTTTCAATCACTAACCTTCTAGTTAGCAGTCAAATGTCTTAGGCATTATGCTACCAGAGCTCCTTAACAGAAGCTCAGTGCCCTCTAAGTAATGACCCTTTCTGTCTGCCTCCCCTCCAACATGTGGTAACCACTAGTTCACTTTGGCTACAGGAAAATTTTTAAGGTATATTGAACTAAAAATGTTATATCCAAACCTCATGAAATATAATTTATGATGAAACAAATATTTAAATATTTTTAAATCATGAAAAGAAAAATATTTATATTAATATCAATACTAACCTGGGATGGAGATAAACTCTGAGCATCACAGCAAAGGTAAAACCCAAAATGCTAAATATTGAAAGATTTGAGGGCTTCTTTGCAGCCAACTCTGGATCCAATTGTGGATCACTACAGGCAGATTTAATAAGTGAGCAGAAATGAGAAAGAAAAAATGACTCAAAATAAGGTCAGCAAATACACCTTTTTCTTGTTGTTCCATGTCATCCATTAAATTAGGATTAAGATATTTGCCTGGATTTGGTACTGGAGTTTCCACAATTGTCACAAAAAATACATGAAGAAAAATTCTTAAAGTTAAGCGGGATGTATTCCCTATGAGCCAGCCAGGTCAACTGCCTTGGACACACTGTATTTGTACAAATGTTTGTTTTTAAAATTTAGAATATAGTCTTTTGAGAAATGTTTCAAATAATGTTGTTTAATGCATTGATTATTGACTTTATTATTTTTTCTATTGCTCTCATTTTTAGAAGGGTTTTTTAAAAAATTTTATTTATGGTTACTATGAGTCCTGGGAAAGTCTTGAGTTGATCATAGCGTCCACTTGAAGGCAGAACCTGCTAATTTCAATTCTGTGACTGAATTTATTCCTCTCACCAGATGCCACAGGGTAGGGTGTAGTTTCCTAGCCTGAGAAGCATTATCCTCAAATGAAAGTGATTGAAACAGCTTGCCCTGCCACAACACTGACACAATTTCTGCAGTTGGAAGTGAGCCTCTTTTACAGGCACAAATCAGGACTAAGCACAGGTGGATTCTGCCCCTTAATACCCTCAACTCCACTGGGTGGGATCGGTGGTTACAATCAGGACATGTGAGCAGAATCAATCCATCTTCTCTTTTCTTTTTTCCTACCATTCCCCCCTAACTGATGCCATTGATAAAAAGTATAATCCCAGAAATGGAGGTGTGGATGATAGCCATGGGTTGGAAATGAGACTAAATGAACTCCCAGGAACAGATATTTTTATATATGGTGCAGATTTAAATATCCAAGTGTAGTAATTAGAGTCATACCAGCTTCTACAACAGAATATAACAGACAATATGAGAAAATTATCACAACATTAGAAGTGGGTTTCTCACTCACTTTAATTCTACTTGACAGTTAAGTGTGAAGGGAGTTGAGAGGGAAATTCTACCTGATGCAGTGAGTCAATTAGGGAGCTAGCTCCCCTCCATCTTGTGGCTGTGCCCTCACCTAGAGCCTTTGTATTTCTCCAATCAAGCAGTAGATGGAGGGAAAAGAAAGAGTGGAGAACCATGCAGGAAGTTTTTATGGTCTACATTTGGAAGAAGGCTGCATCACTTCTACCCACACACTTTCATTTGGAACTCAGTCACATGGCCACAGCTAGCTGTAAGGGAAGCCTGGAAATGTAGTCCAGCAGTAGATAAGATCAAAAAGAAATGGCTTTGGTGATCATCTAGCCAGCTTCAATTATAACAAGATAAGCAAAACAGCAGGGGCTGGCCGAAGTCTATTATTTTCTACTTCCCATCGACATTATCTATTGCGCTTTAAAGTCCTAATGTGCACTGACAACTGTGTTTCCCAACATACCTTACTGAAATTATAATTAGTCAAAATTTCCCACCTGAGAATATAGTTACAGCACATATATCTGACAAAAATCTCCTATCACAAATATATCAATAACTCCTAAAGATGAAAAACAATCTTTTTAAATATTCAAAAAACTGAAAAAGTCATTTCATAGAAGATATTCAAATAGCCAATGAATGTATGAAACAGGGAAATCCAAATTAACACCAAAATTGTTCACTAGAATGACTAAAATTAAATTTTTAATTGCTATTGTTAAAAGAGGAGCTCTGGTGGCATAGTGCCTAAGGCATTTGACTGCTAACCAGAAGGTTGGCAGTTCAAACCCACCAGCCACTTCTCAGAAGAAAGGTTGGGCAATCTACTTCCATAGTGATACTGCCTCAGAAACCCAAGGAGGGGTCACTCTGAGTAGGATCTGCCTTGATGGCAGTGCCTGCCATTGCTAAAAGACTGTCAATATTGACTCATGGAAAAGATATAGAGCAATTAAAATTCTCATACATGCTGGAGAAATCATAAAGCATTATAAGCACTTTGGATCACTTTGAAAAACTTCTCAGAAGTTCTATATATATCCAACTATTACCTAGAAATTCCTGGTGTGAGAATTCACTAGATTTTACTTCCAAAAATAATTAAATGCATATATCCACAAAGAGCCACTAGTACATTTTGTGCAAATGCCTTGATGTTCTTCCTCCCATTGCTAGTGCATAATCAGAGAAAATGTTAACACAATGAACATAATAAATATGTCTTAGCATTATTATGAATATATTCTGAGTATACAAAGTCATATTCATACCCAAAAGAATTGGCTAATTTTCAACCATTTCAGGAGGCAGCACATGAACAAGAACTGCTGGTATGGAAAGAACAACAAGCTGCACTGAAGGACAGACAAAAGTCAAGGCTCCAGGAATTGACAGGATACCAACTGAGGTGCTTCAATAAACAGATGCAACACGGGAAGTTCTTACTCTTCTATGTCAAGAAATTTGGAAGACAGTTACCTGGCCAACTGACTGCAAAATATCCATAATTGCGTCACAATTCCAAAGAAAGGTGACCAAATAGAATGTGGACATTTTCAAACAATTATCATTAACATGACATGTTAGCAAAATTCTGCTGAAGATCATTGAAAAACAACAGCAGCTATACATCGACAGGGAATTGTCAGGAGAGACAGTTGAGAAGGAGTATAGAACAATATGAACATGGCTCTATATGTTTCCTGTTCTCATGTCATGCTTAGAAAGGCTCTCAGCATCCAAGATTGTTAAAATCTTCTCCTTTGCTTTCTTTACAGACATAACTGTTAAGCTCCTATTTCACTGGAGGTAGATGCAGAAAAAGCAGCCATCTTCTCTTCTCCTTGTTGTTGTTGTTATGTGCCATCGAGTCATCTCTGACTCATAGTGACCTTATGTACAACAGAATGAAACACTGCCCTATCCTGTGCCAGCCTCATGATCCCTACTATACCTGATCCATTACTGCAGCCACAGTGTCAATTCGTCTTGTTGAGGGCCTTCCCCTCTTTCATTGATCTTCCACTTTACCAAGCACGATATCCTTCTCCAGAGAATGGTCCTTTCTGACAACAAAGTAGGTGAGATGAAGTCTAGCCATTCTTGCTTCCAAGGAGCATTCTGGCTGCACTTCCTCCAAGACAGATTTGTTAGTTCTTTTAGCAGTCCATAGTACCTTCAGCATTCTTCGCCAACACCACAACTCAAAAGCACCAACTCTTCTTTGGTCTTCCGTATTCATTGTCTAGCTCTCACATGAATATGAAGCAATTGAAAATACCATGGCTTGGGTTAGGAGCATCTTAATCATCAAGGAGATATCTTTGCTCTTCAGCATTTGAAAGAGGTATTTTGTAACAGATTTGCCTGATCCAATACATCTTTTAATGTCTTGACTACTGCTTCCATTAGTGTTGATTGTAGAACCAAGTAATATGGTTTGACAATTTCAATCTTTTTCCATTCATCCTGATGCTCCTAGTTTGGCTATAATGCTTCATTAAGTAACGGACCAAACACAACTCTCTAACGTTATTGTCAATACTAACTTAGCTTTCAAAAGTCAATTATTTCCTTGTGTCAGAATTGTTCCTGATTGTTTTTATTTTGAAATTAAGGCAATTTTTTTTGGGGGGGGGGAATATATGAGGAAGAAGTTTCACAAATAGAAGGTTTTAAACAACTTGAAAACAGATATTTTGCTCAATACAAGACCAGGCAAATGAGTGTATGAATGAAATTTTCAATTTTTAGCTTTATTTTAAAATAACTTCTTGAGATTTTTAAGGAAAAAAAAAGTGTTACTGAATTTTTCATTTTCCTTTCCTGAATTCCGAAATCCTTGTATACTCATCAGTGAGAAATAATAATTTTCACCACCATCATCATAATTAAACATAATAAGATAATGGCTTAGGTTATGAATCACTGTCTTAATGAATGGTTATTATATTGCTTTTGTTATGGTGGTTGCTAGGATTATTATTTTGGGATTATGGAAATGGCAAGTGTTTTCCTTATATTATTATTGTAAATAATGCCAATGATGCCAATAATAGTATAACAACAGATTTCTACTTAAAAACTCACCTAATATATCTTGCATGGGAAGCAAAGTAATAAATGAATAGGCCAATATGAGTGTGATGTTTCCTAGCACCTAAAGACCTTTTGTACCAAAGTAAAAAGCTAGAGTGTTCTAAACTATAATGTTAATTAATCAAATGTTTCTTTATGAACTATTCTTTGTAATAAGTGTTAAGGGGACTTAAAAATGGTAAGAAGTGTTCAATTTCAAATTTCTTATATTATAGGAAAAAAAAAAAAAAAAACTAAAATCAAACTCAATGCCATTGAGTTGGATCTGACTCATAGCAACCCCTCCTTGGGTTTCAGAGGTGGTATCACTACAGAAGTAGATTGCCCAACCTTCCTTCCGAGGAGTGGCTGGTGGATTTGAACCACCAGCCTTCTGGTTAGCAGTCAAATGCCTTAGACACTGTACCACCAGAGCTCATATACAGGAAAAAAAGTCTGCAACAGAGAACAATGCATGGCTGGTTGAGTAAAGGTATATAGTATGAACTTCAATGAGAAAATATCAAGTTACATCTAAAATACAAGATTATTTCATCCAATACCCTATTTTGCTTACTTTCCTGGGTATTTATGCATTTTCTTCATGAACTATGTGGGACAATATAAATTTTAAAGTTTCATTTATTTGAGAAGTGGATAATAGTGATCAATTCCCCTTCAAAATTCTGTCCAAGGATTGAAAAATATGCCCCTACTGAACAATTATAGAAAAGAAGACTGCCATTATAATCAATAATAATAACAATAGATACATAGGGAGATGCCGAGAAAAGAGACAAATTTGGTTGAAAATCTAGTTCATCTCCTTTGTTCCAAGTTCAAAATTTTATAATCCTAAATATTACAGATAACAATATATAGAGAGATTTATACAGAAAATGAAAACACGAACACTAGAAAAAGATGAGAAGTGTCCCAGTATAATACATGAGGTACAAACTATCAAAGTAGAATGAGCATGTGGAAAGAAAGGATGATATTAGAAACCATACCTTTTAACCTACAAAACAAGTACACTGGAAAGTACTTCAAAGCTGTACATAAAATGAAGGATCCCTAATAAAGAGAAGTGCAGGGGCAAGTATAAGGGGTAATAATAAGGTATTCATATTTTATAGTTCTAAATGTTTTGCCCTTTATGTTTTTTAACAACAAGTCTATAAAAGGAAGGATAAAATTATGTCAGAGGGCACACAAAAATATAAAGATATAGTTAACAGTAAAGACAATGAAAGCCAGGGAGAGGCATGGTATAGATATAGAATTTCTTGTATATTACTGAGGTTGATTCCAACTTACCCTTACTGTTGTTAGGTGCTGTCAAGTCAGCTGTGACTCATATTGACCCTATATACAGGAGAATGCAATATTGCCCAGTCTTGCACCATCTTCACAGTCTTTGCTATGTTTGAGCCTATCATTTCAGCCACTGTGTCAATCCATCTCTTTGAGAGTCTTTCCCTTCCTTGCTGACCTTCTACTTTATCAAGCATGATATCCTTCTCCAGGGACTAGTCCCTTCTGACAATATGACTAAAGTAGATGAGATGAAGTATGGCCATTTTTGCTTCTAAAGAGCATTCCAGTTGTACTTCTTCCAAGATAGAGTTTTTCATTCTTCTGGCAGACCATAGTATTTTCAGTATTCTTCACCAACACCATAATGCAAATGAATCAATTCTTCTGTGGTCTTCCTTATGCACTGTTCAGCTTTCACACACATATTAGGTGACTGAAAATACCATGGTTCATGTCAAGCATACCTTAGTCTTCAAAGTGACATCTTTCCTCTTTAACAGTTTAAAGAGGTCTTCTGCAGCAGATATGCCTAATGCAATATAATGTCTGATTCCTTGACTGCTGCTTCCATGGGCATTGATTGTGGATCAGAGTAAAATAAAATCTGTGACAGTTTCAATCTTTTTTCCATTTATCATGATGTTGCTTATTGGTCCAGTTGTGAGGTTGTTTATTTTCTTTATGTTGAGGTGTTATCCATACTGAAGGGTGTTAGTTTTGTCTTCCTTAGTAAGTGCTTCAAGTTATCTTCACTTTCAGCAAGCAAGGTTGTGCCATCTGCATATGGCAGGTTGTTAATGAGTCTTCCTCCAAACCTGATACGATGTTCTTCTTCATATATACAAGCTTTTAAATGTAATATCAGGGTAACTACCAAGAAAATATATAAAGGATATACACAAAAAGAAGGAAGAAGAGAACCCAAAAGCTCACTACAATAAAACACAAAAGCAAGCAGTAGCAAATGACAAAGAGAAAGAAGAATTAAGACAAAGAAAATACAAATAACAGAATGACAGAAGTTAGTCATTTTTTATCAGTACTTACAGTGAATGTAAATGGACTAAATGCCCCAATCAAAAGGCAGAAAATGGTAGAATGGATGGGAAAAAAAAAGTTCCAACTGTATGTTGTTTACAAGAGACACACCTTAAACCCAAACACAAAAATAGATTGAAAATGAAAGGATGGAAAAGATATTCCATGCAAATAATAACCAAAGAGAGCTAAGGAGAAGATCTGCATTTCAGACAAAGTAGACTTTAAGACAAAATCTGTCAGAAGACATAAAGATGAGCATCATATAGCAATAATAAGGCCACTTAATCAAGGAGATTTAACAATCATAAATGTATATGCACTCCACATTGGGGCAATTAAATATATAACACAAACAGTGATAGACTTAAGGGTGAAATAAATAGTAAGTTCTACATTAATAATTGGAGACTTCAAAACAGCACATTAAGTATTGGATGTAATATCTAGAAAGAAGATCAATAAGAAAAGAGGTCCTGAATGACACTATAAACTAACTAGACTTAACAACACCAAAAAAAAAAAAAAAAAAGAAGTTCCAGGACAGTGAGATGCTTTCTGGGCCACTTGCTTTATTTGGCCCAAGTTGACTGGGAGAAGGACCACCAGCCCTGTGTCACAAAGGGTGACTGGGAGTGGGCTAAGGATGAGGTCAAGTGGGCACAGAGATGGTTTCACAGAAAGATAACCAGCTCTAGGGCTGAGGAGACCCTCAGGTGTCACTCAAGAAGGTTTCCCTGCCCTGTTGACCATGATTGGTACAGCAGGGGTGAGTGCCACTCATAGCCACAGGCTCCCTCACCAGAAACCCTCCCCGCTCCTGGTCCAAGGCCTCTGCATTTGGAATGCCCCTTGGGAAAGCTAAACAGTGGGTTCAGCACATTCAATGTAGATAGTTTCCAAACAAATAGT
>NW_006921664.1:6512562-6523853 GCF_000298275.1 Orycteropus afer afer | reverse complement strand
TCCAACCCATAGCAATCCCTCCTTGTGTTTCCAAGGCAGTATCTCTATAGAAGTAGATTGCCCCATCTTCCTTCTGAGGAGTGGCTGCTGGGTTTGAACTGTCAGCCTTCTGGTTAACAATCAAGTGCCTTAGGCACTACACCACCAAAGCTCCTATTAGACTTAGCAGATGTATATAAAACATTATACACCACATAATATGGTATACATTCTACTCCTGTGCATATGGATCATTCTCCCAGTCAGACCACATTTTAGGTCACAAAGGAAGTCATGATAAATTTTAACAGAGTTGAAATCATAGCAAGTATTTCCTCTGACCACAATGGAGTAAAGCTAGAAATCATCAAGAGACAAATACCTATCAAACTACCAATGGGTCAAAGAAGAAATCAAAAGAGAAATCACAGATTTCTTAGAGTCAAGTGAAAATGAAAGCACAACATACCAAAACTCATGGGGTGCAGTGAAGATAGTACTCAGAGGGAAACTTATAGCAATAAAAGCCTACATAAAGAAGTAGAATGATCTCAAACCAATAGCTTAACTCAACAATTCTAGGAACTAAAAATAGAAGAGCAAACTAATCCTAAACCTTCCAGAAGAAAGAAAATCACACATTTCAGAGCAAAAAAATAAAATGAAATTAAAGATAGAAAAACAATAGAGAGAATCAATAAAAGCAGAAGATGTGTCTTTGAAAACATCAATAAAATTAGCAAACCTTTAAGGAGCTCTGGTGGTATAGTGGTTAAGGGATTTGGCTGCTAACCAAAAGGTCAGTGGCTTGAAGCCACTAGCCACTCTGTAGAAGAAAGATGGGGCGATCAGCTTCTACACAGATTTATAGCCTTGGGAACCCAATGGGGTTTCCTATGAGTCAGAATCAACTCAATGTCAGAGTTTGGTTTTGAGTTTAGGTAGACTAACATAGAAAAGAAAAGGTGCAATAACCAAAATAAAATATAAAAGAGGGGACATTACAACTGACTCAGGGCAAATAAAGAGAATTGTGACAGAATATTATCAACTGTATAGCCACAAAGCAGACAACATAGATGAAATGGACAGATTCTTAGATGCACACAACCTACCAAAACTGACTCAAAATAGAAAGTCTCAACATACTCACAACTAGTGACAAGATAAAATGAATAATCAAAAACCTACCATCAAAAACAAAAAAGTCCTGGACTGGATGACTTCAGAGGGAAATTCTGCCAAACGTTTATAGAAGAATAAACACCAAACCTGTTTAAGTTCTTCCAAAAGATAGAAAAGAAAGGAATACAATCTAATTTATTCTATGAAGCTAACATAACCCTGATGGTCAAACAACATAAAAAAAACACCACAAGAAAAGAAAACTACAGACCAAAAGCTCTAATGGATATGGATGCAAAAATCCTCAACAAAATACTAAAACAGAATACAAAAGTATATTAAAAGAGTCAAACACCATTACCAAGTTGGATTTATTCCATAAATGCAGGGTTGGTTCAACATTAGAAAATCAATCAACGTAATATACTACCTCTATAAGAACAAAGGAAAAGAACCACAAAACCATTTTCATGGATATAGAAAAGTCATTTGATAAAATCCAACACACTTTCTTGATGAAACCCTAAAGAAGATTGGAACAGAAGGGAAATTCCTCAATATAATACAGGGCATAGATGAAATGCATGGCTAACATTATACTTAATGGAGAAAAACTGGGAGCTTTCCCCTTGAAATCAGGAACAAGACAAAGGTGTCTACTCTCACCACTTCTATTTAATATTGTATCAGAAGTCCTAGCCAGAACAATAAGACAAGAAAAATAAAATGCATCATATTGGAAAAGAAGAAGTAAAATTATCTCTTTCCACAGATGATATGATCATGTATATATGCCAGTCCAAAGACTCCACAAGGAGCTCTGGTTGTGTAGTGCCTAAGGCACTAGACTGCTAAGCAGAAGGCTGGGAGTTCAATCCCACTAGCCACTCCTCAGAAGGAAGGTTGGGCAATCTAATTCCGTAGTGATACCACCTCAAAACCCAAGGAGGGGTTGCTATGAGTCGGGTCTGACTTGACAGCACATAATAACAACAATAACAACAAGAAAACTTTTAGAGCAAATCAAGGAATTTAGCACAGTTGCATTGTATATGGTCAACAAACTAAAATCACTTGGGTTTCTATACACCAGAAATGAGAAATCCAAAAGGGAAATTAGGGAAACCATTCCATTTACAACAGCATGTAAGAGAATAGATTATCTAGGAATAAACCTAACCAGGGACATGAAGGACTTCTATAATGAAAAGTACAAAACACTGCTGAAAGAGATTAAAGAAGACTTAAATAAATGGAAAAATGTTCCATCTTCATGAATTGGAAGGCTTACTATTGCTAAGCTGTCAATATTCCCTAAAGCTATCTATAGATTCAATGCAACCCTGATAAAAACTCCAATAGTCTTCTTTACAGAAATAGAAAAAACAATCTTCAATTTTATATGGTATGGTAAGAGATACTGAATAGCTAAAGCAATGTTGAAAGAGAATGAAGTAGAATGACTCATACTTTCTAATTTTAAAATATACTGTATAGCTGCAGTAATCAAAACAGCTTGGTGCTGGTATAAACAGAAACATAGACCAATGGACTAGAATTGAGAGTCCAGAAATAAACCCATACATCTATGGTCAAATTATTTTTCACAAGGGTGCTAAGTCCATTCACTGGGGAAAGAAGAGTGTCTTCAATGAATGATGCTGAGAAAATTGAATTTCCACATACAGAAAAATGAAACAGGATCCATTCCTTATATCATACACAAAAACAAATTCAAAATGTATTAAAGACCTACATGTGCAAACTAGCACAATAAAATTCTTAGAAGTACAAGCAGGGTAGTGTTGTCAGGCTTAGCTTTTAACAATGGATTATTTAATATAACAGCAAAAACACAAACAGGGAAAAATAAATAAATGAGGCTCACAAAAGTTAAAAACTTTGTTCATCTAAAGCCTTTATCAAAAATGTGAAAAAACAAGCTACCAACTGGGAGAATATCTTCGGAAACCATAGATCTGATAAGAATCTAATAATTAAAATATATATAAAACTTTGACTGCTTAACTAAACAAAAAACCCAATCATAAAATGGGCAAAGGACTTCACTAGACATTTCACCAAAGAGAACATTCAAATGGTCACCCAACACATGAAAATATGCTCATGGTTGTTGGCCATCAGAGAAATCCAAATCAAAACTGCAATATGATACCATTACCTCCCACTAGAATGGCTAAAATACAAGAAACAGAAAATAACAAATGTTGGTGAGGATGTGGGGAAACGGGAACCCTTATCCATTGTTGGTAGGAATGTGAAATGGTATAGTCCTTGTGGAAAACAACATGGCAGTCCCTAAAAAAAAAACTAAAAGTAGAACTATCATATGATCCAGCAATTCCACTCCTAGGTATGTACATGAAAGACTTGAAAGAAGAGATTCAAATAGAGATCTGTACACCAATGTTCACTGCAGCACTATTCACAATAGTCAGAAGGTGGAAAAAATCTGAATCCCCATCAATAGATGAATGGATAAACAAAGTGTACATGCATACAATGCAATACTACTCAGCTAGTAGAAGAAATGAAGTCTTGATGCATACTACAGTACAGTATGGAAGGAACTTGAAGATATTATGCTAAGAGAAATAAGCCAATCACAAAAAAAAAGGGCACTTGGAAGCAATCAGCCCTAGAACACGATGGCCCTCAAGACCAGAAGAACTAGATGGTGCCCATCTACCAATGCCAACTACTCAGGAAAGGATCAAATCTGGAGATCTTGGTTAGAGTGAGATGAAAAACATGCAACAAAATCCAAAAACTTAATAATGACCAGAATTACTGGTTGGATGGAGTCTGGTGAGACCCCAAATTCTATGGCCCTAGGATATATTCTGGGTCTGGAATAAAATTCACTCCCAGGGGTGGCTTTCAGCCCAATAGAAAACAAAATGTACACAGAGAGCACTCAACCCAAATATTCCATGGAAATGCATCCCTTGGAGCAATCGACTACGGGACACCAGAGGGGCAACATTCACACGAGGAAATGCAGAACACACAGGAGTGCATAACTATGAGTGGCATGGGGGGTGTCATTGGGAAGGGAGGGGAGGAGACTGGGTTAGGGTTGGGGATAGTAAATGGGGAGTGAAACTAAATGTACACATAATGTTGAATGTAAAACAAACTGTAAACTTGCACCTAAAGCACAATTAAAAAAAAAAAAAAGTAGGGTTGTGCAGCCAATTATTGTAATTGCTGTCAATAAGTTGTTTACATGCAGAAAAGCTGAATTGGTAAAAGTTATGTGACAGATATATTTACAACAATGACACACACACACACAAAAAGAGTGCTGAGGCTGCTTATGTACAAACAAACGCTTCATGGAATTTAGTGTCTTGGAGATTTAGGGCCATGGTTTCATGGGACATACCAGTTAATTGCTTTATAATATGTTTTAGTGCTTCTGTTCTACCAACTAGTTTACTGTGTAGTGCGTTGGGTCTTAAGAGCTTGTAAGTGGCCATCCATGATCTCTACTCATTCACCTGGAGCAACAGAAGAAAAAGGACAATCAGGATTTGGAGGATACGGAATGTGTGGCTAATGGCCTCCATGAACATCTATCTCCTTTGTCATGGGACCAGAAGAACTAGATGGTGCCTGGCTGTTATTACTGAATATTTTGATTAAAGATTCCATGGAAGAATCCTGATCAAAAGATGGAAAATGCAGAACAGAATTTAAAATTTTCATGGACCTCGCTTTCTTGACTAATGAATGGAGTGTGGATGAACCCCTGAAACTATTTCCTGGATATAATCTTTAAACCTTAAACCAAAAATATCCCCTGAATTCATCTTAAAACTGAATAATAGTTTAGCTTAGCTTGTAACATTATAATATTTTTAAAACTACCCATACAGGATCAAATTGACAACAACAATCTGAAGATTAGATAAGAACCTTAGGTCACAGTGAGTTTATGTTAATGAGAGAGGAACAACTCAGGAAAGGAGGGTGAAAATGGTTGTACAACTCGAAGAATGTAATCAATGTTAACTAAATTGTACATGCAGAAGCTATTGAATTGGTGTATATTCTCAACAAAAACAACAAAATAAAAAAAAAAATACAAGCTAAGAGAAATAAAAAATATTTGCATGGAAAATAATAATAGTCTATATTAGCATTATGTTTTGTAGTTTACATTATCTCATTAGGACTCTAAGGTAAGCATGGCAGGTATTACTTATTCTCCCTAATTTGTCAAGGAGAAACTTGAGATTCAAGCCTATGTCTAGCCCCAAATGTGCATGACAAGTGTATGATAAAACATAAGAATAGTTCTCCAGACTCATGTTGTAATAACCTTGTTCACCAATCTGTATCTGACACATTATAGCACTAAGCCACTCCTCGGAAGGAAGGTTGGCAATCTACTTTCATAGAAATCCACCTCAGAAATCCAAGGAGGGGTCGCTATGAGTTGAATCAACTGGACAGCAGTGAGTTTATGTGCTTAATACTGTTCTGACTTCTTTCTATGTGTTAAATCCTTTAAGTCTCACAACAACCATATAAGGCAAATATTTTTATCCTGTTTTTGCATATGAGAAAAGTCAGGTCCACAAAGTTTAAGTAAGTAAAGTGACACAACTAGTAATTCATGGAGCCAGGATTTAAAGCCAGGGTGCTTAGCTCCAGAGCTCTGCTATGCTACTGCTGAATTCCCAATATCTCACCCAATATCTTGCAGATAGTTGGCACTCAGTAAATATTTAATGAATAAATTAATTCATGACAGAAATCACCTGATGATGATGCTTTTGATGACAGCATAATTTAAGGGCACATGCAGTATACATCTGACTCTATTTCACATTATGCTGTGTGCTCTTTTATTTACTTGTTCATTATTCATTAATTTAACAGATATTTGTTGACTACTTCCCATGTTCAGGAATTATGCTAGGCACTAGAAACACAGAAATTAGCAAAAATGAGGTGGCCCATTTTCAAGGATTCTATAGTCTAAGATAAACAAAATGATCTAAATAATCAAACATATTTAGTTACCAATTCTAAGAAGTTCAGTGAAGAAAAAGCTTGAGAGTAAAATTGGCCACTTAATTGGGTAAGGGGAATGGGCTGTCAAGGAAGGATTTTTAAGATGTGACATTTTATGTGACACCTGACTGGAGAAGTTGCTAAGTAAATAGAGCGGAGACTGTCAAGTCAAGGTCCCAGGTCATCAAGAAAGACATGACTCACACAGGCAATGGTTGGAATAACACGTTACTCACAAAGCGAAGAGACATATAATGATCAGTTCCATATGTGGATGTCGGTCCCCCATGGCCAGTAGTTGTCACTCAGTAGTTGACATAAGGCTGAAGGTCTGCATGGACCCCTCTTACATTCTGCAAATAAAGGGCCCCATCCCCCACCCTTTAACAGGGACTGAAATAGTACAGGGGTGGTGATGGCCAGGTGCCATATGACTCACATGCTTAAGCAGTAAGCAATACAAAGAAGGTTTGCTGTTTACCCATAACAGCAAAGGGATTTTCCTGATAATGAAGAAGATGACACTGGAACAGAAGGAAGCTCAGTACCACAGCTTTCATTATCAAGGAATGTTCCAGTCCCAGGGCTCTGATTAGACAGTTCAGGTAAAGGTTGGAATGCCACATGAGAGAATGCATTTCCAGTAGGGACATTCTAGGTGGAAGGAACAGTATTTGAAAAGGTGCCAACGGGAGAAAAAAATCTGACATTTTTGTTGTTGTTATTTGCTGTCGAGTCAGACCGGACTCATAGCAACCCCTCCTTGGGTTTCCGAGGCAGTATCACTATGGATGCAGATGGCCCCATCTTCCTTCCAAGGAGAGGCTGATGGGTTTGAACCGCCAGCCTTCTGATTAGCAGTCAGGTGCCTTAGGCACTACGCTACCAGAGCTCCCCTGACATTTTTAGGAGAATTAAATTAAAAAGCCAGGATGTCTGAAGCATAGAGAAAAGTGAGCTAGAGGTCCAAGAGGAGTTTGACTCAGTGGTCCAGAGACAAGAATAGAACATTATCTAATCTGAAGTTTATCTGAAAAAAGAGGGAAAAACAAACCAACTCGCTGCCATGGAGTCAATTATAAGGAAGTAGATTGCCCAATCTTCCTCCCAAGGAGAGGCTGGTGGATTTGAACCACTAGCCTTCTGTTTAGTAGTCAAGTGCCTTAGGCACTATGCCACCAGAGCTCCCAAAAAAAGGGAGAAGGATTCTCACAAGGGTATTGTGCAGAAGAGGTAATGATCCTATGTTTGTTTTAAACATCAGTTTTTCTAGGCACTTGACAAAATCTAACTCCCATTTCTGATAAAAATGCTGCACAAATTAAGGACATAAGGGACATTTCTCAACATAATTAAATGCATCTATACAAAACCATCAGCCACATTGTTCTCAGTAGGAAAAGACTGAAAACATTCCCTTTATGAACAGTACTAGAGAAGGATGCTTTTTATCACAACTCTTATTCACTATTGTATTGGAAATCCTTGCCAGAGCAATAAGACAAGAAAGAGAAATAAAAGGCATCCAAGTTGGCAAAGAAGAAGGAAACCTATCTCTATTTGTAGATGATTTGATCTTATAGACAGAAAATCCCAAAGACTCAGTAAGAAAATTACTGGAACTAATTGATAGTTTCAGAAAAGTGACATACAAAAATCAGTCTGATTATTTTACACTAATGAAGAGAACTCTGCAAAGGAAATCAGGAAAGTAACACCATTGACAATGAACATCCAAAAACTGAAGAACTTAGGTAGAAATCTAAACAGATACACAAAGGAAGCCATATACAAAAAACTACGAAACACTATTACAATAAACCAAAAGAGACCTACATAAATGGAAGACTATATCATGTTCATGGTTTAACATTGTGAAAATGTCAATACTATCCAAAGTGATCTACAGATATTATGCAATCCCAATCCAGAGTCCATCATCTTTCTCTAAAGAGATGGAAAAACTAATCATCAACTTCGCTTGGAAAGGAATGAAAACCTGAATAAGTAAAACACTAGTGAAAAAAGAACAAAGTAGAAGGTCTCACGCTCCCTAATCTCAAAAGTTACTACACAACCATGATAATTAAAACCGTCTGGTGGTGGTACAATGACAGACACATAGAATAATAGAACTGAGAATTAGAATCCAGAAGTAAATCCATTTACTTATGGACAGCTGATCTTTGACAAAAGGCCAAAGATCATTAAATGGGGAAGAGATAGTCTTTAATAAATGGTACTGGAAAAACTGAATATCCATTTATAAAAAAATGAAACATTACCCATATTTCACACAATATACAAAAATAAACTCAACTTGGATCAAAGACATGAATTTAAAACCTAAAACCATAAAAACCACCAAAGAAAAAATAGGGCCAAGCTTAGGGGTCCTAATTCATGGCATAAATACATGATTGAATATAACTGAAAATGCACAAACACCAGAAGACAAAATAGATGACTGATACCTCTTGAAAATCAGACATTTAAATTAAGCAAAAAAGATTTCACCTAAAGAGTAGAAAGAGAACCCATAGGCTGGGAAAAATTTTGGGCAAAGATGTATCAGACATTTTTTTTTTAACATTTATAGAAAATTTCAACAATTTAACAACAGAAAAGACAAATAATCCAATTAAAAATTGGGTAAAGGGCATGTACAGACACTTCATCAAAGAAGACATTCAGACAGCTAACAAGCTCACGAAGAAATGCTAGCAATCATTAGCCGTTAAAAACATGCAAACCAAAACAATGAGTTATCATCTCATCACAGTACTAATAGCAAAGTTCAAAAAAACAGAAAACAAAAAATGCTGATGAGGATGTGGAGAGATTGAAACACTCATACACTGTTTGGAGTACTGTAAAATGGTGGAACTATTGTGGAAAATGGTATGCCAGTTGTTTATAAAGCTTGAAATAGAAATACCATATGATCCAACAATCCAACTACTAGATATACCTCCTAGAGAAATAAGAGCCAAGACGTGAACAGATATATGTACACCCATATTCATTGAAGCACTATTCACAATAGCAAAAAGATAGAAAGAACCTAAATGTTCATGAATGGAGGAATGGATAAACAACCTATCGTACATAAACATAATCAAATACTACCCAATGTCAAAGAACAATGAAGAATCTGCAAAACATTTGATAACATGGATGCACTTAGAAGTCATTATATGGAGTAAAATTAGTCAATCACAAAAGGACAAATATTGTTGATGCAGAGCTTAAGACACTTAGCTGCAAACCAACAGGTTGATGGTTCAAACCCACCAGCCACTCAGTAAAAGAAAGATGAGACAGTCTGCTTCCAGAAAGATTTACAGCCTTGGAAAATCCTATGTGGCAGTTCTACTTTGTCTTATAAGGTTACTATAACCTTATAAATTTGGGTTTTTCAGCTACATTATCTAGACAGATCCAACTACTTCAGGCCACAGTTCCTACAAATTGGTGAGCACCTCTTTTAGAGACAAAGGAGCTATGCAGTGGTTGTGCAGTGGTTAAGTCATTTGACTGCTAACCAGAAGATTGTTCACAATACTGACCAGAATTACTGGTCGAATGGAGTCTGATGGGACCCCCAAGATTATGGCCCTGGGATACACTTTGGGCCTGGGATAGGACTCACTCCCAAGGACTGGCTCTCAGCCTAATAACAGAAAGATTTACACTCAGAATACCCAACCCAGAGCAATGCACCCACCTACTCTACAGAGATACACCCCTTGAGCAATCAGCCATGGGGCACCAGAACAGCAACATTGACATGGAGGGAAACCTGGAAAGATAAGAGTGTATAACTAAGAAGGGCACAGGGAGGGGGTGTCACAAAGAAGGGAGGAGAGGAGAGTGGATTAGGGTTGAGGATGGTAATCAAGGAGTGAAACCAAATGTACATGAACTGTTGAATGTAAAACAAATTCTGCTCTGTAAATTTGGAACCAAAGCACAATTAAAAAAAAAAAAAAAGATTGGCTGTTCAAACCCATCAGGCACACCACTGGAGAGAGATGAGGCAGTCTGCTTCTGTAAAGATTTACAGTTTCTACCCACCAGCCACTCCTCAGAAGGAAGACTGGGCAATCTACTTCGGTAGTGATACCACCTTGGAAACCCAAGGAGGAGTTGCTATGAGTCAGATCCAACTCCATGGCAGTGAGTTTGGTATTGGTTTAAAACCCTATGAGGCAGGTCTACTCTGTCCTAGTGGATCCCTATAGGTCAGAATCAACTGAAGGGCAATGTGTTCTGTATTAGGGGAAAAGAAACCCTAAATTCAAATAGGTTCAATAGAGACATTTTTATTAAGCCTTTGACAGACCAAGACAAAACAAAGACAATCATCCTGGATGAGGGAAACCATCAACACGAGAAAGCTGAATGGAGTCTGCTGAGTCATGGCCACATGGCTAATTATATATGATTTTAAAACATCACAAAATCATGATTGGTGGTAGATAGATTTGTCACTTTAGCAGGTGGGAATACAGAAGCAAGGTAAAGACTATGATTGGTATTTGAAGATAAGAAAGGATTACAGCATTGATTCTGGGCCTTGACTACCTGACTAGGTGGTACAATGATGACTTTGCAGCTTGAGTCTGGCTACTGAACAATACCAAGACCCCAAGCTTAATGTAAATTAGAAAAGGACACTGTCAGGCAAGTTTCCTAGTTCTTTGTGAGAATATAATCTACTTTCAACCATACTTTTTGAAGGCAAATTACACCTTCTTAGGTTTGTGGCATAGTGCCTAAGGCATTTGACTCTTAACTAGAAGATTGGTGGTTCAAACCTACCAGCCACTCTGCAGAAGGAAGACTGAGCAGTCTATTTCTGTAAAGATTTACTGCCTTGGAAACCCAGTTGGGGTTTCTATGAGTCAGAATTGACTCCATGGCAGTGACTTTGGTTTGCTTTTTGGAGGTTTGTCCTGGGACTTGGCTGTGCAGAGCTGCACTGTTGGTTTATGGTCAGAAAGAACCCAGATGGCATCTGAAACTTAAGTCAAGCCTCAAAATGGTGTTAGGGCTCCCACTGTAGACCACAGACTTCCACAACCTCAAGTGCTTTAGAATGTAAGTAAGCTCTCATACTGTTCTTTTAGAGACAAAGT
>NW_006921664.1:6501776-6512409 GCF_000298275.1 Orycteropus afer afer | reverse complement strand
GGGTTTGAACCGCCAGCCTTCTGGTTAGCAGTCAAGTGCCTTAGGCACAGTGATAACAGAGCTCCTAGATGACCCGAATGTCTCTGAGGGCAGGGACTACTACTTTCAAGTTCCTTCAGCCAGTGGTAGTAGGTTTTCAGCATTTATTCAGCAATTTCAATTCATCACAGTGCGTTAAAAAACTTGTGTGTGTGCATGTGTGTACAATGTTTCTCACAGATGCAGACACACAAAACAGGGAGCTTAATGCATCTGGTTATATTTTTAGGTTCTGTAGAGGGCTCATAGATAGACAGTATAGACAGACAGGTTTGGGGCATTTTATAGTCCAGCCTGAATCCACCTCAGTGAAATTCCCACCCCTGTTTTATAGACTCAACTTTACTCCCTGTTAAGATAAGCATGTAAAAAGAATGCAAACATCTGTCCTAAACTGTGGCTTACATTCTCACTGGCTGTAATTCTAGCCTTGGCCATAAAGCTTTTGAGATTGGGGCTCTCCCCAGACAGATGTGCCTGTTTGAAAGCTCAGAAGGCACAAAAGTTTTACCTGTGAACTTCTTAAAAGAGAAAAAAAAAAAAAAAAAAAAAACCACTAATGTTATGATTGAGAACTTGCAAAAAATTTGTTCTAGCAAAAAATATTAAAAAGTAACCCAACTAATATAGTAGTCCAATTAACCAAAATATTTTGTTGTACTTCATTGTTAAAGAAAAATAAATAAATTACACATGTACCTTAGGGTCAAGGCAACTTTCCAAAACTCTGTCAGAAGAACTCGTGTTTAGAATGGTAAAAACAAGGCACATAAAAGACCAATCTTTTGTGACTATCACATATTAACCCTTGATACACTGTAGTTATTAATGTGGATTAATTCATTTTAGAAGGATCTGTAATAAGAATAAAAATAAAAAGATTTGCCATTGAAGCCTGAATTTACCAGTCTTTTCAATGAATTGGAAGGAAAACTGTATTCCATGCATTTTGATTAATTAATAATTCATTGTACATTCATCAGATTCTGATATGAACTAAACATGAAAACTGTAATTATGTAATACTCACTGAATCCCCTAGAAAGTGCTAGTTATTATATGGAACCAAATTATTTAACCAAGAAATCAAATCCACTGCCATCAAATTGATTCTGACACTTAGAGAACCTCATCGGGTTTCCAAGGCTGTACATTTTTACAAAAGTAGATTGTCTCATATTCCTACGGAGCAGCTGGTGCGTTTGAACTGCTGGCCTTCTGGTTAACAACACATGCCTTACTCACTATGCCACCAGAGCTCCTTAAATTACCTAAAGAGGACTACATACTCAGAAAGAAGTGCTTCTTTCAAAAAGGTGAGATAAACTAAAGTTCTGTTGTCACAACTTCTCTATCCAATTTTCCTTTAACCAAAATTTTGAATATATATGACTGTCACACATTTAAACAAAATTAAGCCATGGCATTGTCAGGAGTTATTTGTAAATTATTTCTAAAATTGATTGCAACATGACTGTTACTGATCGGATTTTACCCGCTCCCCAAATATGGTTCACCTTAGCTAGGACGTGATACCTGGTATTATATGATTGTCCTCCATTTTGTGATCTGATTATCTTCCATTTTGTGATGTGTTGCAAATCCTAGCCTCTGTGCCTGTGGTAAAGCACTCAGCTTCTAATCAAATGTTTGACAATTCAAACCTACCAGCGGCTGCTCAGAAGAACGATAGGGCAATCTTTTACTTTAAAGATTTATAGCCTTAGAAACCCTAGAGGTTAGTTCTAGTTTGTCCTATAGGGTCACTTTGAGTTGGAATTTGGCTCAACTGCAATGGGTTACTGTGGTGTTGGCGAAGAACGCTGAAAGTACCATGGACTGCTAAAAGAGCTAACAAATCTGTCTTGGAAGAAGTGTAGCCGGAGTGCTCCTTGGAAGCGAGAATGGCCAGACTTTGTCTGACCTACTTTGGTCATGTTGTCAGAAGGGGCCATTCTTATAGAAGGATGTCATGCTTGGTAAAGTGGAGGGTCAGTGAAAAGGGGGAAGGCCCTCGACAAGATGGACTGACACAATGGCTGCAGTGATGGGTTCAGGTATAGTAGGGATTGAAAGGCTGGCAGAGAACTGGGCAGTGTTTTGTTCTGATGTACATAAGGTCGCTATGAGTCAGAGACGACTCCACAGCACATAACAACAACAACAGCAATGGGTTATGCCTCTAGTTAGGTCCTATTTGGGAGTGAGCTGTCTGTTAAAATAATGAAGCAGGATTAGGTAATGTTAATGAGGATAAGTTTATGTTTATTAAATTAATTAGTATTATTAAGTGGGGTGTATTTGAGTCACCCAGCTTCACTGCCCAATGAAAGATAAAAGTAGAGAAAAGTAAGCAGAGAGAAAAGGACCTCACTACCACCAAGGAAGAAGAGCCAGAAGCATATGCTTTCTACTCACCTGGGGTCCCTGTGCTGAGAATCAACTAGATTCTGATGAAATTGAGGCCAAGGCACATGGAGATATCCAAGGAATGCTGGGCCCACAGAAATGCAAAAGAGACAAGGACTTTCCCCTAGAGTTGATAGACACACTAAGCCTTTCCCTAAAGCTGGTACCCTGGATTTGGACTTCTAGCTACCTAGCCACTTAAATTGTGAGAGAATAAATTTCTGTTTTTTAAAGTTATCCACTTGTGGTTATTTCTGTCATAGCAGCACTAGATAACAAAAATAATGATTTAATAGGATTGTTTTTAGAATTCAAAAAGAAATAAAATAGCCCCAGAACATACTTTCATAAATGGATCAGATATGAAATTATTTATTTGTGATTCTAGATTTCAAGAGTTAAATTTTGTATTAGTTGCATATATTATGCCATACACATTTCAGCAAACACTACTTCTTTAATAAAAACATCTTTTGGGGCATTTTTTTTTTTTTTTCCAATCTAAAACCCAGGGAACATTTTTAAAAATTTCAACAACTGGAAGAAATACACCAGATATTCATTTCACTCTATTATGACTGGCATGAGATAGGAAAAAGCTTCTCTGTGTTTTACTGCCCATCTTCAATGTTTAGGTATCCAATTCATATTGGGATTATTTAATAGGTTAAAAAGGTAACCTTTAAAAAATTACTGTCATTATCAAACACTGTTTTCCCTGTAGCTTTGCTTGTTGTTAGGTGCCGTCAAGTCAGCTCTGACTCATAGCAACACTATGTATAGCAGAATGAAACACTCCCTGGTCATGCACCACCTTCCTGATCCTTGCAATTCCTAACCCCATCTAGCAGCTTTGCTAGAATGCCATAATGTGCTTGGATGGGAGAACCATATCCCTAAAGTTTCCTTCAGCACAGCTGTACTCTGAATTCTATGGGAGTAATGCACTCCTTACAGGGATTTTGGTTTTCTATCACAATGAGGAATAGAAGACATTTTGCCACTGAGCTTGTCATTTTAACCTGTTCTGCAAACATTCATTACTCATCTGTCAGTTTATGGTACTGTGGTGGCTTACTTGTTGCCATGATGCTGGAAGCTATGCTACCAGTACTTCAAACACTAGCAGGGTCACCCATGGTGGATAGGTTTCAATGCAGCTTCCAGACTAAGATGGACTAGGAAGAAAGACGTGGTTTTCTACTTCCAAAAATTAGCCAGAGAACCCTTATGGATCACAGCGGGACATTGTCCTTCTCAGTTGCTTTGGACACATCATTAGCAGGGATCAATAGCTGGAGGATGACATTATGTTTGGTGAAGCAGGGAGCCAAGGAAAGTCAGAGAAACTCTTGGTGAAATGCATTAGCACAATTCCCATAACAATGGGCTTGAACAAGATGATAATCGTGAGGACTGGGCAACATTTCATTCTGTTTTGTTTAAGGTTAGCAAAGAGAAAGCGGGTTTACTGCACCTACCATTTTAGTAGGAAAGATTACAGATTAAAGAAACACTAACCAGAAAAAGAATCCTTGTTGCTACACTCGATGGAGTTTTTAATATTTTGTTGAAAACAATTTATCCATGGCAATAATCCCCTGCCCCCCCCCCCCCTCCAGTGACCAAGTGTTCACACCTATGTTTCAAATCCTTTGCTTTGGAGCAGTGGCTCTCAAACATGAATATGTATCAGAATCACCTGGGGGTGCCGTTAAAATACAGTTTGGGACTCTATCTCCTGATTCAGTAGTGTGGTAGGCAGAATGTTATTGTTGTTCGGTGCCATCAAGTCAGCCCGACTCATAGTAACCCCTCCTTGGGTTTCCGAGGCAGTATCACTACGGAAGTAGATTGCCCAATCTTCTGAGGAGTGGCTGGTGGGTTTGAACAGCCAGCCTTCTGGTTAGCAGTCAAGTGCCTTAGGCACTATGCTGTCAGAGCTCCTACGCAGAATAATACTCTCCAAAAATGTCCACATCTTAATCTCAGAACCTGTAGATTTACATAGTATGGGGGAATTCAGTTTGCAGATGGAATTAAGGTTGCTAATCAGATGACTTTAAAATGGTGAGATTATTTTGGGATTGGGATAGTGACATAGTGCCTAAAGCATTTGACTGCTAACCAGAAACTTGGTGGTTCAAACACACCAACCACTCCTTGGAAGGAAGATTGGGCATATACTTCCATACAGATGTTGTTGTTGTTGTTGTGTGCCGTTGAGTCGGACCAGACTCATAGCGACCCCTCCTTGGGTTTCCGAGGCAGTATCACTATGGAAGTAGATTGCCCCATCTTCCTTCCGAGGAGTGGCTGGTGGGTTTGAACCACCAGCCTCCTGGTTAGCAGTCAAGTGCCTTCCATAGAGATACCACCTCGGAAAACCAAAGAGGGGTTGCTATGAGTTGAATCAACTTGATGGCAGTGAGTTTGGTTTGTCTGGTATTCTGGGATTATCTGGTTGGGCCCAACATAATATCAAAGGTCTTTAATGTAGAAATATAGAAGAGGAGGTTAGAGTGATATGAGATGAGATGAACTCAACTTACTGTTGGTGACTTTGAAGATGGAGAAAAAAGACTAAATCAAGGAAGGCAGGTGGCCTCTTGAAGCTCAAAAGGACAAGGAAACAGATTCTTCCTCAAAGCCTCTAGAAAGGAGCATACCCTTTCTGGCACCTAGATTTTAGGCCAGTGAGACTCGTGTTGGACTTTTGACCTCTAGAAATACATGATAATAAGTTTGGATTGTTTTAAATCACTGAGATTACTAATTTGTTACAATAGCCACAGGAAACTAATACAGTAGATCTGGGGTGGGGCCTGAAACTCTACAAGTCTGATAAGTTCCCAGATGATGCTGATGCTGTTAGCCAGGGGACTACAGTTAGAATGTGGACTCTACTTGTACCTTTTATACCTTGAGGTCCTTTTATTATTGTTGTTGTAAATATATATGTAACACAACATTGGCTAACTTGATATTTTTCATGGGCACAGTTTAGTGACACCAATTACATTAATCATGTCATATAATTATCACCAATATCATTGGCAAATTTTCCATCACTGTAAATAGAAACTCAATGATTCCCAAATAATAACTCCCCCTGGTGATCCTTCTTCTGACTCCGGTAACCATTACCTCTCAGATCTTTTATACTTGTGTCAGTCAGATTGTCATGGATTGAATTGTGTCCCTCCAAAATATGTATCAAATTGGCTAGGCTATGATTCCCAGTACTGTGTGGTTGTCCTCCATTTGGTGATCTGATGTAATTGTCCTCTGTGTTGTAAATCCTAACATCTGCCTGTGGTTCATGAGGCAGGATTAGGTTATTTTAAAGAGAATTAGGTTATGTTTGATATGTTAATGAGGCAGAATTAGGGTGGGATGCAACACCTGATCTGTTGTGAGGGGAGTGTCCCTGGGGTGTCATCTCCATCATCTTTTATCCTAAAATAGATGAAGGGAGAGAGACGTGTGCAGAGAGAGGGACCTCAGTACCACCAAGAAAGAAGAGCTGGGAGAAAAACATGTCCTTTAGAGCTAGGATCCCTGTGCTGAGAACCTCTAGACCCAGGGGAAGATTGATGTCAAGACACATGGAGATTTCCAAATAATGCTAGGCTAAGAGATATTGAAAGGAGACAAAGCCTTCCCCAGAGCCAAAAGAAATCAAAACACTTACCTTAGCTGGCATCGTGGATTTGGACTTTAAGCCTCTTAAACTGTGAGAGAATAAATTTGTTTGTTAAAGCCATCCATTTGTGGTATTTCTGCCAGAGCAGCACTAGATAACTAAGACACAGATTTCGAATGGCTCCATAATTTCCACCTCCTGGTATCCCCTTCTATAATCCTCTCTCCTTGAGTGTGGGGAGAACCTATGTCTTGCTTCTAACCAGTAGAATAGGTTACTTCAAGAGTAGGTTATGTTATATAAGACTGTCTTTCTAGTAGATTTGCTTAGTTTCTCATAGCAAGTTGCTATGGAGATGGCTATCTGGCCAGGACCTGCAGTGGCTTCCAGGAGATGATGGTGGCTTCTAGTTTCCAATAACCAGTAAGAAGTTAAGTCTTCAGTCTCACAGCTGCAAGGAACTCAAATCTTTCAACAACACGAATGAGCTTGGAAAGGGATTCTTCCTCAGCAGAGCCTCCAGATGCGAACAAAGCTTGGGCAACACCTTGATTTCAGCCTTGTGAGACTGTGAGCAGAAGATTCAGTTAAGCCATGCCCAGACCCATGGAAACTATGAAAGAATAAATGAGTACTGTTTTCAGCTACTAAGTTGGCAGTCATTTGTTACACAGCATAGAAATTATACAATAATATAGTCTAGAGACTAAAATGGACAGAGGAACCCCTGACAAGGGAAGAGTCCATGGATTCCAATGCAGATAATGTCTGCTTTTCTGGCTAGATGTACAGTAAGTAATAAAGTTATCATTTATGGAACATGTTCTGTGTGCCAGACATTGAAACTATCCTGAAGGTTTTATATTCATTGTCTAATTGAACTTTCAAAATAGCTATTTGTCCATCGCACATATAAAGATGGAGGCCCCAAGGCCAAGGCAACATTCTGCTGTCCCAGAACTGATAAGTAGCAGGACCAGGAATGAAATATGTATTTGTTTGGCTCCAAAAGTTATGCTGTAATCACTAGCACAGACACATCACCTGACGTGAAGGTGGCTGCAGCACTTGGGGAAGTTCAGTGGTTCACTTGTGTGTGAGCTACCAATGCCATTGGTTTTAGAAATAGGAAATGATAACAACCACATTCAGAATTATGTGTTCACTCAACCCACATTCTTTCCTTGGTCCCTGCTGGCCTGCAAGTATCTACAATGTACTTCTATCTCCTAAAATGTGTGTCTAGAGTAGGGGTGATGTGGAGACACATTCTTTAGAAATTAATCATAAGGAAAGAAATTGAACTTCCCAACTTCAATAATAAAAAGCACTTGTATAAAACATTTGAAATCTGGAAAAGGGAGTATTTCACTAAACCATTTGTCTACACATTTCCCTCAATTTTGCTTGCAGTGAACGATTTCTATACATTCCTGAGTACAGGAATGAGCACACTGCTTTTAAGCAGATCCACAGAGTTTTGCCTACATTCATAACTGTCTCATTTATGAATCTTAGCACACCCATTGAGTTTAATGAAGTAGAAAAATTAGGAGCTTGGAAGGTCATTGAGCTCTATGACTGTGTGCAAATACAATTAATGCACATCTCAATAATGAGTGTTGAGGAAGTGTGCTCACCTAATATCCGATTCGAGACAACCAATAGGACTAACCTGGTGCTTTGTATGAACAGACATCTGAAATACATCAAGGAAATAAATTAACTGTCAAAAACTTCATTTATTCTACCAAGATTATGAAATGCAGCTGGAGAATTCATCTGAAAAATGGCTGCAGAGCTCAGAGGGGAATTGTGGTTAACACTCACAGTGGAAGATCTCCCAGGCAGCTGAGGTAAGGAAGTCAGGGCAAGTGAGATGAGAGGCAGGCCTGGTACTCCTATCTATCTCAAAGGGGCAAGTGACTAGATAGCAGGAAAACTGGTCAAGTTACAGCCAGGGCTGAACTGGCAACACAATCAGTGTGGTTGTGGTAAATTCCTCTATTCATTTTTTATTGAGGAAATAAGTCATACTCTACCCAGCTCTTTCTATGTTACCACTTGCTCCCTATTGTTTCTAATGTTTATTATTTTGTGGGTGGTATGTTAGGGGAAGATAGGGAGGTAGGACAAAATTTCTAAGTCAGTGGTTTTCTTCTTCAAATGCTGGAAATTTATATTGCAATTACTCAGGGATAATACCAAAACAGGCTAAATGGTTGAGGGGGTTCTACTAGGGAATAGAATGAGCCATTTGTGACAAAAAGACTCCATGAAATTGGGCTTCATGACTAAAAAGTAGAGAATATTCAAAACAATGGCACTTTTAGACCACCAGGGAAAGACAGCTTGTGCTTGACTACTAACCTAAAGTTTAATGGTTCAAATCCACTAGTGGTACCTTGGAAGAAAGGCCTGGAAATCTGCTTCCTTAAAGATTAGAGCCAAAAAAATCATATGGAGCAATTCTACTCTGTAACACATGGGGTTGCCATGGATTGGAATCAACTAGATGGCATGGGTTTGCTCTGGTTTTAGGCTAACTTGTTGGCTTATAGTAACAACCTCTTTTCTCTACCTCCAAGATCCATCCTTTCACGAATAGTCAAGGCTCACCCTCTCATTCCTGCTTCCATCACCCCTAATCATGGAGCAGAGAATAGGTGAGTAGCTGACATCTGCCACTCACTCACCAGTGCTGAATTGTCATTCTCTTCCTCTATCCACTTAGCAATGCCTAGCAGGACACAGTATGCCCATTTTGCAGACAATGAAACAGAAGCTCAGCAGGTTTTAAGCACCTTACCCTGAGCCACTCAATTAGTAATGGTAGAGCTTTGGTTTAATTAGCAGAACTACTAAAAAAGAATAACTAATACCTGATTTTTTCAATTCTCTTGATTAAAGGATAATGGTCTTGATATCTAATTAATCCTAAGTAGTGATATTAATACAGAGGCAGTACAGAAAAACAAACCTGAGAAGAGCAATTAAAAGAACCTGAAAATATAAGATAAGCAGTATATATATATATATATATATATATATATATGCATTTAGGGACAGAGATGGAGGGAAAGGAAATATTTGAAAGTGAGATAATGCTTTTCAAACACTAACTAGAAATAAAGAGTGGGGGAGAAAACATGAATGATGACATGTGGGAGGAAGAGGGCTGAATGGGGAATTACAGTGGATGTTTGGACTTTACCCACCTGGTTTTCTTCCTTTGCAACTCTGCCCTCTCAGATTCAGCTGGGCCTTGAAGACAGACATTCCACAAAACTGTTCTTCGGGTTGCTCTGGTTAGACTAGCAGCAGGAAGTGCCAGAAATCTTGCAAGGGAGCTGATTCTCTTGACATTTCCTGCCCTGAAGATGAGAGGGGCTCCAGCAAGCCTCCAAACTTCAGGAAGCTCAGATGAACTTTTAGAGGTTCACCTAGATCCAGCGAGAGTACAGAGGGCTGACAGCAGCTCTCACCAGCAGCAAGGATTTATGTGCCACATTTCAAAGGACATGCGTTTTAAGGATTTCTTGCTGTGTGAGAAACCATTGGGGCAAAATGGAGCCGAAGGAAAGTATACCTGATTTTAATTAATGCTGACAGTAATCTTCAGCTTTCATTCTGAAAACAGCCAGATGGTAAAGTTGGAACTGTTAATCATAGAAAACGTTGCCATCCACAGTTCATGGAGTCATAACTCTTTAAAGACTGTTTGGATTCCAGATCTCTACAGACCAGCCCAAGCCAGATGCTGCTTGGACTACTTAGCAGTGGGTTGTGGTGGGCCCCGGTTAAAAGAACAGAATCAAGGAAGGAAAGCTCAGCTCTCAAACCTCCAGCCCTGGTGATACATCTTTGTGTGGGAGGCCTGGAAAACTACCGTGTGTCGGGGAAAAGAGAGGCAAAAGCTGGGGTCAGATTGGGGTTTTTGAAACATCTTAACAAAGATTCACAGGCCTTACTTAGTAAGGGAGGAACTCACATTGGGCAGGGTCATTGTCCAAATGAGGTTTAAGTAGTCTCCTTGGGAAAGGATGTCCTGTTCCAGGGGCCTAGTCAAATGTGGCAACTCTGGGGTCAGGGCAAGGAGTGTGCCTGGTAGGGAACAGAAGTGTGAAGTGCAGGCAGAAGCCAAGGTGGGGAGGAAAACCATGAGAGAGCTTCTCTGGAAATTGAAGGCACAGCAGGAGGTCATCTCCTGCCTACCCTTGACTGGCCAGAGAGAATGCATGAGGATGGATCTAGTCCCGCAGGGCGAATGTTACTCCCTTTAGGCTGCCTGCCTGGGCGCCCTGCGATCTGGGTGATGGCCAGAAAGGTAGGCTTTGAGGTGAATCCTTGATCCTCTTTTCAGGCCTCACTAATAGTTGGGTGCTAAGTGATTTCATAGGCAGGGAATTCCTAGGAGGGAGACTATCAATATACAGATTGGAGATGCACTACATGGGGGCTGAGGCGGCCTGTGGCAGTAGAGGGAAAGTTCTTAGTGTAACCAGGCTTGAGTTTCGCTTGCTGTGGGTGGGGGGTAGG
>NW_006921664.1:6490826-6501657 GCF_000298275.1 Orycteropus afer afer | reverse complement strand
CAGGAATCCTCACCGAGGAAGTCCTATTGATTCCCAGGGATGCTCTGGAAAGGTGGGATTCGCAAAGAAACACAAAGGAGTGCTTCCAAAACGTTCTTACTGATGCAGTCAGGTCAGATCTACCGAGGTGAGCAGCTCCTGGCAGGGCAGAAAGAGGCCTGTGGATCTGAACTCTTCTCCACTTAGAAGCATTGAGCCAGCCAGCAGCTCACGGGGGTATTGGGGAGGGGTGGAGGTGAAGCCACAGGAAGAAGAGGATGAATTGGAGCCAGAGAATGAGCCTCCCCTACGTTCCTTTAGAAGCCTTTAGGTCTGAGCTGGGCAAGGCTTTTCTCCCCGCGCAACTGCCAGCATAGGGAAGTATAAAAAGCTGTGTGTGAAGGGAACCCCTTCAAATGTGAAACTCACTGGGAAGGTGAAACATAGGGGCGTGCTTTAAGAACAGGGAAGGGAGTTGTATGAAGCCAGTAATTTCTTGCTTGATGTTGGACGAGGTGTCTAAATAAAATCTTTGCTGAACTGGAAGGACTTGGCTCATGGAATGTCTGTAAACGTAAACGGACTAAAGCCAAGACTGGCAACAACCAATAGGGTAAAAAATCTCAACAAAATACTGTTGACAACACAAACAACGAAGGATGGGATTCTATTTCCACCAGAGAACTGGATTAAAAACAAAACAAAATCATTTATTTCATTCTCAAAAATGTTGTTGTGTGCCTTTGAGTAAATTCTGACTGATAGCGACCCCGTGTGACAGAGTAGAACTGCTCCATAGGGTTTCCTATGGAAGCCTATCACTAGGCCTTTTCTCCCATGGAGCTGCGGGTGGGTACCTTTTCAGTTAGCAGCCTAGTGCTTAACTACTGCACCACCTGGCCTCCTTATTCCCATAAATTCATCCTACTAATTTTCACTGACAGTTGAGTAAAAACTGAGAAAACAGAGGGACTGAAAAGCTAAGCTTTGGGGTAAGCATTTAAATGTGAGAAGTTTAGAATGAGGATCCAAGGACATTAAGAACAAAAAGGATCTTGGATCTCCATTCTAACCTTCTCCTATTGAGATTCTTACCCCCAAACCTAGCTTTTACTCCATAAGCTTTCTCATGATTTAAGCATTTCTAAGCATGCGAAGCCCTGGTAGCATAGTGGCTAAGGGACTTGACTGCTAAACAGAAGGCTGGCGGTTCAAAACCACCAGCCACTCCTCGGAAGGAAGGTTGGGCAATCTACTTCCATAGTGATACTGTCTTGGAAACCCAAGGAGGGGTCATTATGAGTTGGGTCTTACTCAATGGCAAATAACAAAAACAACAAGCATGAGAAAGCTGGACAATGAATTAGAAAGCCTGAAGAGTTCATGTATTTTAATTATGGTGTTCTTGAAAAATACTGAATATACCATGAACTGCCAGAAAAAAGAACAAATCAGTCTTGGAAGAAGTGCAGCCACAATGCTCCTTAGAAGGTGAAACTTCATCTCATGTATATTGGACATGCAGGAGAGATCAGTCCCTAGAGAAGGAAATCATGGTTTGTAAAGTAGAGGGTCAGCAAAAAGAGGAAGACCCTTAATGAGATGGAGTGACACAGTAGCTGCAACAATGGGCTCAGCCAGCAATGATTTTGAGGATGGCACAGGATCAGGCAGTGTTTCATTTTGTTCATACATTGGGTTGACATGAGTTGGAACCAACTCAATGGCACCTAACCCCACCACCACCACCAAGAATATTAAGAGTAAAAACAATCTTCTTCTTCTTTTATTTTTTAATTGTGATTTGGATGAAAGTTTACAGAGCAAATTCACTTTCCATATAGCAGCTCACATATACTTTGTCTCATGACATTGACTGCAGTTTACCACAATGCAACAGCTCCCCTCCCACTTCCTCCCCATAGTAACCTCTTCCCTGTATCCTTCCCTCCCATGCACTCCTGCCCCCTGAGCTATCTCCCTGTGCATACACAGACCTTCTATTCTCCCATAATTGTTCTCTCCAAGGAGTATTTCTACCTAATGTAAATGTTTAGCTCATATGCCTGTCTTTTGTTTGGCTGGAAGCCATGGGAATGTGTTCAGTTCCAGACCTGAAGGGCAGCTAGGAGCCATAATCTCAGTGGTTCCATCAAGGTCTATCAGACCAGCAAACCTGGTCCCCCCTCCCTTTTTTTTTCAGTGATTTTGAGTTTTGTTCCACATTGTTCTCCCATTCTATCCAGGATGTCCTACATAAATCCCCATCTAAGTGGTTGGCAGTGGTAGCTGGGCCCCATCAAGTTCTGGTCTCCTAGTCATATAGGCTGAGGATCTCATGGTCTACCAGTTGCTTGCACTAATTGTTTCCATGAATCTTTGGTTTTCTTCATTCTTCTTTGCTCTGGACGAGGAGAGACCCATCCCTACATCTAGATGGCTGCTTGCAAGCTTTTAAGATCCCAGTTGCTACTTGCCAAAGTAGGATGTGGAACAATGTTTTTGTGTAGTATGTTATGCCAATTGAGCTTGATGTCCCCTGTGACTATGGTCCTGAGCCCACAGTTCCAACTACTCACTCCCTCTGGGTAGCTGGCTGTGACCAAGAAGTGACTACAACCTTGTCCCTTGTCAGCTCTACTAATACACCTGGAAATCTTACAGAACATGCCAATATACTTGCAGAAACATTGTCTGGCAACCCTATACATGGTCTTAGGCAAACAATCTTCATGTTGTTGCTAGTTGCCTTTGTGTTGGCTCCTGACTCATGGCAACCACTTGCATAGTGGAAGGAAACACTGCCTGGTCCTAAGGCATCTCCTTGATCAGTTACAGATGAGACCATTGTGGTCCATAGGGTTTTCACTGGCTGAGTTTTGGAAGTAAATTGCCATACCTTTCTTCCAAGTTTCTCTTAGTCTGGAAGCTCCACAGAAATCAGTTCAGCATTATGGCAACACACCACCACAAACACATGGGTGATGGCTTTACATGAAGTGCATTGGCTGGGAGTCAGACTGGAGGCTCCTACATGGAAGGTGAGAATTCTACCACTGAGCCACCATTTTAACCTTCAACCTGATCATTTTCATATGGGAGAAACTTTTTCTTTTCCCAAATAAAATCTTGTGTGGAGCTGTAACATGTAAATGGACACTAGTTGAGTAGTTCTGATTGAAAATGGAGCTCAGAATGCCCAAAATGCCTATCTTCCAAGTAGCTTCCTCCTGGCTAATGGAGTGTCTACAAAGGGTATCCTGAAGAACTCAAAGTCTGGAGGAGCAGTCTGGAAACCACAGAATGTGTCAACCCTTTCACTTTGAAAATGAGAGGATGGAAGCAAGTTTGCCAAAGAAATCTGAAGAGAGAGAGTAGAGGCTCACTTGGCTCCTGAGTGGTGAGTATCCTCTAGCATGCTGCCTCCACTGGCTCCCTACTGGGAAAGACGGCTTTTCCCTCCTCCTCAGTGCTTGGACCCCAGGTAGGGACTGACACAAACTTGCTTCACAGATTTGTTGATTCATTTACTAAAATTGATTTCCACATATTAAAAACCTAAAGTAACAATTCCATCCCAAAGTGGGGCTCACTGCACATATGCCGAAATGAATGCTGGGGAGCATGTTGTGAAACCTTGTCAAGCTGTATGGCAGCCCTATACTTTTGGATGCTGCCTCTGAACAAGTGCCCTATAACCCAGGTAATTACAGAGCCTGGGCCCACTCAGGGGAATTAGATGAAGCAACAAACGATTATTTCCCTTGTTTGCAGAAATAATAACCTGTAGTACTTCCATTGCACCTTTCATCAGAAGACATCAAGGTACTTCCCAGACAATGTTTGGTTATAAGCTCTTTTACTCCTCATTAGCAATAAAGAGAATGAAGAAGAAAAAAGAGAAGGCAAGGAATAAGTAAGACCCAGCATCAAGAGTGGAGATTGCTTTAGGATAAGGGCCTGACCTCTCGGTCCCGTGGAGACAAAGATAGAAGCGCCACCTGTGTGACAATGCAGAGGCTGGGGCTATGTGGACATAAATGGAGGGTAAAGAATGAAACCAGCAGCCCTGGAATTGAGGGAAAGATTTGGAATTTCCACTGTGCCTCTTTAGGTCAGCCACCCCATGCTCTGGGCACACAGAGAGGGGTCTGAGGGAAACCAGAGAAGCCCCAGGGATGTTTAAAAAGGTTCACTGAGTTCAGAAAAGCCCCCTCAGGAACAGGGATGACTAAGGCCAATAAAGCCATGGTTTTATAAAGGAGTCCATAGGGACAAACTAGGAAGCTGTGGGCTAGTCCATTTGACATGAGTTGTGGGCCACTTTGAACCTCTTTTAAGAGTCAAAGAGGAGAACATTTGGAAAGATACAGATTGGCTGGGGTGATGGGGTGGCTTCAGGAAGGAAAGGGCATTATATTTCACTAATTCGGGGGATTCTTAATAGATCCGGCTGGTCTAGCTGACGGAAGGGAGAGTGAGCCCTGACTTTTAGAAAACCCACCTCCCTGAGGCAGGCAAGCAAGGTCACAGTACAAATATGCTGAGCAAGTTGTGACGAGAGATGAACGGGAGTATAACAAGCAGGGGGGATTGTAAAGATTTCTCTACCATGCAGTCTGTTAACCTTTGCCATCTATCAACTCAGAGAGCAGAAGTGCCTGGCCCTTTGTACATGGTTGAATTTCCCAAAATGTGTTCCTTGTAATCCTGATCATGTGTGATGTTCCTTAAAAATTGTTCTACAATTTTTGTTGAAATAAATGTTGGAAATGCTGCAGAGTGCTGGTTTCCTCTCTTGAATTCCTCTCTTGAAGATGAGCAATACATATTATTTTATCAAGGGCCCTGAGAAGTCCTATTTGGATATAGTAGAACATTTTTCTTTTTTGCCAGCTCTCAGTCATGTCTCACAGAATGGGTATTACTTAGAATACTATTGGGGAACACTGACATAGGAAGATGATGTCATAGATCATCTAGCCCTATTCTCTCATCAGGCTGTCACAAAGAACAGAGGTTCTGGCTTAAGGCATGATGAAGCCTAGTGGCAACACTGGGCAGGTAGGAACCATGGGACATAGGAGGAGGCCTTCACAATAGTGCAGAAGAGTGAACAATGGACTGTTGCAGCGGTTGCAAAGGCCGGCCCTAGCCAGACAGCTGAGCAATCAGTAAAACAATATTTAGATTGCCTAGCAAACTCAGGCATGGGATGGGCAAGGAGTATGTACCATGGGACCCTCTGGGCAGTGGGAAAAGGCAACCCAATGGGTAGGAAGTACTTAATGAAGTAGATGTGCAGCACAACTGTCACTGTTCTGAAAGAGTAATAGTAATAATGATTACCTATCAATTGCTCACAATGTACTTAGAAATTATCTTAAGCACTTATTCATTACTCTCACTTAAACCTTATAAAAATAGCATGATATAGATACTAGTAGTATATCTTAGAGAAATCAAAGGATTTGCCTAAGAATGCACAGCTGGTAAGTGATGAAGCCCAAATTTGAACCCAACAAATCTGTCTTTAGAGCTTTCACTTTTAACCTCTATACCAGGGGTTGATAGACTATGGTCCATGGGCCAAATCTAGCCTGTTGCCTATTGTTGTAATTAAAATGTTGTTGGGACACAGCTACACTCATTTGTTTATGTATTGTCTTTGGCTATTTTGTGCCACAAGGGCAGAGTTGAGGAGTTGTGACGGAGACTATATAGTCATAAAGCCTAAGGAATTTACTATTTTATCCTGCATAGAAAAAGTTTATTGATATCTACTTTATGATTTTCTGTCTCTTGTCAGGGGCTGGGAGCACATAGAGTAAGAATCAACCTCTAGGAGAATGGAAACAGAATCTTTATCAGGATCTTACCCAACCAGCCTATAGTTTCAGAAGGTTGTCTGTCCTAGAACAAAAAGATAATCAGGTAGATCACATAGATAGGTGCAGAAGGTACCATCCTATCCATTGGGTGCTTGGTGGGGTGAGGAGGTCTATGCTTGAGAGCATCACATGTTTCATTCATTGAATGGCTTCTTATTGCATGTTTATAATTTGCTGATACAGTGCTAGAAGATGAAACACCTAGGTTGTAAGGTACTCAAAATACACAGTGACTGCAAGAGTGTACTCCAGCATACCCATGGTTGTGAAGATGGCACAGGACCAGGCAATGCTTTGTTCGGTTATACATGGGTTGGAAGGAGTTGGAGCTGACTCCATGGTAACTAAAAACAACAACAATATTGCACCTGATACTATGGATCCCACAGTCAGGAAATCCCAGGTACATCTCAGTACAACTTAATTTTGAGCCATACCAAAGTCAGGTTTGGGCTGCAGATACTTTTCCTGACCCTCTCGAGACTGACTGAGAACTGTCAGGGTTTATAATTGAGTTCTTAACTGCCCTGCATGTCACCTGCAGTTGGGATCACATATTGGCTGTAGCCTCAGGGAGCTGGGAAATTCAGGTGAGTGCTTGGCACCCAGCTTGGACCATAGCCCCTGAGCCTGCAGTTCTGGATGATCTGGAGATCTTTGGCTCATGGGGAGAATAGACTAATGATGAAGGACTTGTTAGACAGCAAGTGAGTTGTTGTTGTTGTTAGGTGCCGTCAAGTAGTCTGCAACTCATAGTGACCCTATGCACAGCAGAATGAAACACTGCCTGGTCCTGTGCCACCTCCATGTTCCTTGCTATGCCTGAGCCCATTGTTGTAGCCCCTGTGTCAATCCATCTTCTTGAGGGCCTTCCCCTTTTTTGTTGACTCTTCACTTTACCAAGCATGATATCCTTCTCCAGGGAAAGGTCCCTTCAGACAACATGACCAAAGTAGGTGAGACAAAGTCTGGCCATTCTCACTTCTAAGGAGCATTCCATATGTACTTCTTCCAGGACATATTTGTTAGTTCTTCTAGCAGTCCATGGTACTGTCAGTATTCTTTGCCAACACCACAACTCAAAAGCATCGGCTCATCTTCAGTCTTCCTTATTCATTGTCCAGCTCTCACATGCATATGAGACAATTGAAAATACCATGGCTTGGGTTAGGCACACCTTAGTCTTCAGAGGGGTATCTTTGTTCTTCAGCAATTGAAAGAAGTCTTTTACAGGAGATTTGCCCAATGCAATACAGCTTCTGATGTCTTGATTGCTGCTTCCATTGGTGTTGATTATAGAACCAAGTAATATGAAGTCTTTGCCAACTTTAACCTTTTCCCCATTTATTGTGATGCTGCTTATTGTGCCAGTTGTGAGGATTTTTGTTTTATTTATATTGAGGTGTAATCTATACTACAGACTGTAGTCTCCAATTTTCATCAGTAATTGCTTCCAGTCATCCTCACTCTCAGCAAGCAAAATTGTGTCATCTGTGTATCACAGGTTGTTAATGAGTCTTACTCCAACCCTGATGCTGTATTCTTCTTTATAAAGTCCAGCTTCTCTGATTATTTGCTCAGCATACAGATTGAATAAGTATGATGAAAGGATACTACCCTGATGCACTCCCTCCCTGTATTTAAACCACACAGTATCCCCTTGTTCTGTTCGAACAACAGCCTCCTGGTCTATGTACTGGTTCTCCCTGAGTAAATCAAATGTTCTGGAATTCCCATTCTTCTCAATGTTACCCATAATTTGTTGTGATCCATACAATTGAATGCTTTTGCATAGTCAATAAAACACAAGTGAACCTCTTTCTGGTATTCTTTGCTTTGAGCCAATATCCATCTGACATCAGCAATGAGATCCCTTGTTCCCTGTCCTCTTCTGAATTCAGCTTGCATTTCTGGAAGTTCTCTAGACAGCAAAAATTGCTGCAACCATTTTTGAACTATCATCAGTAATATTTTACTTGCAGGTGATATTAATGATATAGTTCAATAATTTCCTCATTCTGTGGGATCGCCTTCTTTGGAATGGGTACAAATATGGACGTAGCAGGTGAGTTGCTAGAGATCAGTACTGAGGGGTCAGGAGCCTTGTGCTAAGCCAAGTGGACTGCCAGCTTTGAGATGATTTTGTTCTCCTGTGCTCTGTTTAGGCTAAAGACTAGTAATAGAGGCAGTGGCTGGGCAAAAACTGGACAAAACCAAGGATGATTGTGCCATAATAGATTTGTATAAGTATTTCCTTCCTTGTTTTGACCCTCAGTGTTCAAATCAGGCTCACTCAAAAAACTCATTTTAGATGGGAAACATGAATTCAAATTTTAACATGTAATTCAGGTAATTTTTATAAAGCTGATTCTTAGACTACACTTTGATATTTCCTTAGGCTCAAACTCTCACATGGGCTAACTCCATCCCTCCACTTTGTGGCACTGCCCTTGCCTTGCTAGCTCATCCTAGCCCTCACCTCCCCTAGCCCTGCCTGGATGCCACCTTGATGCATGATCACCTCTGGGCTTTGGCATATTGTGACTCTTTTATTTGGAGCAGGAAATTCCTCATGCCTAAGATGTTATGCATCTTCCATTTTAGCATCCCTTGTTATCCCAATGAACAGTCTTGGCTTTAGTCTTGACTTTGTAAAACCTTATTTCCAGGTTCATGCAGTTGCCACATGTCCCATGAAAGGACAAATTAATTAGAACCTGTAGAGGTCTCTGAACTGCATCTTGTCCCTTCCTTCCAGTCAGTGGGCAGTTTGTGAGATCCTAGCCATCTCTAACCCCTTTTCTGATGTATATACTTCAAGCATCCACCAACTGACAGGTGCTGCCCTCTCAAGTTCCCTGGCCTTGGCATTGCCAACCTTGCCTCTACTTTGTCTCCTAAAGAGGAAAGGAGTGAGTTCCCACAGGAGAGCAGGGGTCTCCTGTCCTGCTTAAGGACAAGTGGGTTGTGACACTTAGGTTAGTTGATCTGCATTGATGCCATCACTTCTGTTCCAAGAACTTGACTTGCAGCTGGGGAATGTTTCTAGAGCACTAGGAAGTGGCCCTAGAGCACAGCTGACCTCAACTCCAAGTTCTGTCAAAAGCATCTCTGCAGGTGAAAATTGATTCCCTACAGACTCCACTCCTGGCCCACTGGAGGGCTAGGCACTACAGGCCCTGTTGGTTAGGTTGGTGTGGGCTCCACATGATGAGTGAGCCCAGGAGGACCCACGGGACAGCTCTGGTAGCGTAGTGCCTAAGGCACTTGACTGCTAACCAGAAGGCTGGCAGTTCAAAGCCACCAACCACTCCTCAGAAGATGGGGTAATCTACTTCCGTAGTGATACTGCCTCGGAAACCCAAGGAGGGGTTGCTATGCATCGATCCGACTCGATGGCACATAACAACAACAACAACTATATATATACACATATATATTTAATAGGCTTTATTTTTTAGAGCAGTTTTAGGTTTATGGAGAAACTGTGTATAAAATACAGAGAGGTGTCATATGCCCTCCTCTCCCCTCCACTTTTCCTACTGCCAATGAATTGATTCCAACTCATAATGACCCTATAGGACAAAGTAGAACTCCCTTGTAAGTTTCCAAGGCTACAAATCTTTACCTAAGCAGACTGTCTCATCTTTCTATTGCTGAGTGGCTGGTGGATTTGAACCAGCGAGATTTTGCTTAGCAGCTAAATGCCTTAACCACTGTGTCACCAGAGCTCTTTCCACTTTCCCAGTATTTATAAAAAAGATTTAGTTCAAAATGTATATTTTATCACTTCACAAAGGTATGTAGCAGCTGAGTTGCTTGCCTTTTTTTTTTTTTTCTTGAATCATCAGCCAAAAATGCTGTATCTATAATCATTATCCCTTGGGAGGTAGGGGAAAAAAAAACTCACTGCCATTGAGTAGATTCTGACTCATAGTGATTCCCTTTGGGTTTCCAAGGCTGTAAATCTTTATGGAAGTAGATTGCCTCCTCTCCTCCTGTGGAGAAGTTGGTGGGTTTAGAACCACTGACCTTCTGGTTAGCAGTGAGTTGCCTTACCCACTACTCTACCAGGGCTCCTTTGGGAGGTAAGGAGTGGGTGGTTATTAATTTAGCATGTATAGTACATGTTACCCTGTAGTATTCACATGGTTTTATTCAGATATATACCTTTTCGTTTAGAGTGAATTAAAATCATGTATTGGTAATAGTCATGTTCAGCTAGTCTATTATCTCCTTCCTTGCAATGACCCAGCAATTTCCAGAGTCACATTTTCCCTCTTGGCTGTCATTGTAATCTCCTCTGGACTCTGCAACAGGCTAGTAAAAAGGCAAAGTAGAATATTTGGATTATTTTATAATTTTGATTCCCATTAACAGCCCCTAAGATACCCAGAAGCTGAGACATGATGAAAACCACATGAGGCCTGGCCCAGCCAGATGTCCCACAATGATTCCCCATAGTCTCCTACTGCCCTTTGTCCCTTTTTGCACCTCAGGGACAAATCCTCAGGTACAGATACCACAGTTTTCTTTCTCTCCTTCTGTCTAAGCAAATATTCAGAGGTGAGCTTATTCTATAGAGCCCTCAATGTGCTCTTTCCCTGGCCCAAACCCCAAACCAAACCTGTCATCATTTAGTTGATTATGACTCATGGCAACTCCATGTGTGTCAGAGTAGAATTGTGCCTCATAAGGTTTTCAATGGCAGTTATCCTATGGAAAGAAATCACCAGGTCTTTCTTTCAAGGTACCTTTTGGCAGATTTGAACCACCAGTCATTTAGTTAGTAGTTGAGCACATACTGTTTGTGCCACCCAGGGATCCATTTCCCAAGCCCAGGGCTCTTCAATGGCCCTATGGCTTAAAGAGGGAGCTCTGGTAGCATAGTGGCTAAAGCACTTGACTGCTAACCAGAAGGCTGGCGGTTCAAACCCACCAGCCACTCCTCGGAAGGAAGG
>NW_006921664.1:6460289-6490336 GCF_000298275.1 Orycteropus afer afer | reverse complement strand
GAAGGAAGGTTGGGCAATCCTACTTCCGTAGTGATACTGCCTCGGAAACCCAAGGAGGGGTCTCTATGAGTCGGGGCCGACTCAACGGCACATAACAACAACAACAACAACAACATAATTTTTTGTGTGTGCGTGAGAATCAAATATGAAATAACCTATACAGTCCTTACCTGGACCACTTAAAGTGGTGAATAAATAATATAACCTGTTATTTTAAAAGCTCTTGTGGTGCTGTGGTTAAATCATTTGGTGGATTGAACCTGTCAGTTGCTCTGTAGGAGAAAGATGAAGCAGTCTGCTTCCTTAGAGATTTATAGCGTAGGAAACCTCATGTGGCAGTTATACTCTGTCCAATAGGGTCACTATGAGCAAGAATCAATTCAATGGTGATAGGTTTTTTTTTTTTTGGTCTGGTTAATTTGACTCCTACTATGGATGGTGACTATCAAAGGAGTTCTGGTGACGTAATGTCTAAGGCATTTAACTGCAAACCAGAAGATTGGTGCTTTGAACCCACCAGCCACTCTGAGGAAGGAAGATAGGGCAGTCTACTTCCGTAAAGATTTCCAGCCTTGGAAACTCAATGGAGGTCACTATGAGTCGGAATCCACTCTATGGCAGTGGGTTTGGTTTTTGGTTTTATGGTGACTATCTAGTCAGATCTTGTGTCTACTTCCATGCTGCCTCTAGTCTGCCCTGACTCATCCAGTCTTGTCCTGAGGTTGCTTCATTCAATGACTAAATTGATTTGTTTAATAGCTATTTATTGTATGCCTTCTGTGCACAAGTTTCTAGACTAGATCAGGTCCTTGGGTGATGCAAATGGTTTGCACTCCATTGCTAACTGCAAAGTTGGCCATTTGAACACATCCAGGTGCACTACTGAAGAAAGCCTTGGTAATCTGCTTTCATAAATACTACAGCCAAGAAAACTCTATGAAGCAGTGTTACTTTGTAATACTTGGGGTCACTATGAAACAGAATCACCTTAAGCTAATGAGTTTTAGACAAGATACAGAAAATGCAAAATTTCAAGAAAAACAAAAGAACATTCCTGTCTGCAGAGGTCATGGATGAGTACCTAGCCCCAGGTTTCCTCTCCCTGCAGAATCAACAAGCCTTCCCTGCCATCCCCCATCCAAGATGCTGCAGCAAAGCCCTCTGACCTTCGGAAGTAACAATTCTTTAATCTGCACATGTTCCTCAAAGGCATGTCTGTTAGCCTTGCTCTGCTTTGTCTATGTGTAATCTTTCTATGCTTAAGACATATGGGCAAGAATGATGACAATAGACAACACTAATAACTAATAAGCACCACTGATGAGGTACTATTCTAAGTGTTTTACATGCTTTGTGTATAATATCATTTTCCTTACAGCTATCTTCATCTGTGGTGGCTTACGTGTTGACATTCTGCTGGAAGGTATGCCACCAGAGTTTCACAGAACAGCAAGCTCAGCCACGGTGGACAGGTTTCAGTGGAGTTTCCCAGACTAAGCAGACTGGGTAGAAAGGCTGGGCAATCTACTGCCAAAATTTAAATCAATGAAAATCCTGGGGATCACAACAGACTATCCTCTGACACAGCAGTGGAAGATGAACCCCTAGGTTGAAAGGCATTCTAAGAAAACATTGTCTCCAACAATGAACTCAAACATACCAACGATATTGAAGGTAGTGCAGGAATGAGCAATATTTCATTCTGTTGTATGCGGGGTTACCATGAGCCAACCTGATGGCAACTAACAACATCCACCCTTCCCTAAGGACTGACAGCTAATAGGCAGTAGAGCCTAGATTTGAAAACAGGCAGTCAGAGGCCAGAGCCTGGTCCTGATCTTTATGCTCCATTACCTCATGTTAACATTTTGCACATCTTTGTAGAAAAAGACCCCTTACCTGCACCCTCCTCTGCATTGTTCTCAGCAGCATGGTTTGTTGGCCAACTGCTCTTCAGGTTAGTTCTCTGTTTAGAAATGTCCCTAGTGAGAGATGAGTTTCTCCTCAAGCACTGACTCTTACCTCTTCTGATGGTCAATGGAAGGAACAGGATCATAGAATCTCTGTCCTATTATTAATTTTAATTGCAGTAAAATATACATAACATAACATTTACCATTAGTGACATTTGGTACATTCATAATGTTGTACAGCCATTACTATCTAGGGCCTGAATTTTTCAATCACTCCAAACAAATCCTGTACTCATTAAGCACTCACTTCCTACTTCCCCCCTCACCCCAGCTCCTGGCAACCACTAATCTATTTTCTGTCTTTATGGACTTGCCAACTTTGGATATTTCATAAAAATGGAATCAGGCAATACATGGCCTTTTGTATCTGGCTTCTTTCACTTAACATGAAGTTTTCGAGGTTCATTCATGTATCAGTATGTCATTTCTTTTTGTGGCTGAATAATATTAAATCATATTTTGTTGAGTCATTCATCAGCTGATGGACATTTGGGTTTTTCCACCTTTTGTACTGTGAATAATGCTGCTATAAACATTTATGTGCAAGTTTTTGTTGAACACAATTTTCTTGTTTATTTGTTTTTACATAGGTTGCCTGTACTATAAAGGAAATCAAGGGTGCACATTTCTCTTTAAGATGGTGTCAGACTAACATTGTTTCTTCCAGTAATTTATAAAAAATCCATGAGAGGATGAACTTTCTGGATAAGATTGCAGCTAATGAGAGGCACTTTATTTGCTTTCCCAACTTCTCATTGAAATAATTATGGAACTGGAGAGAGATACTAGCTTCCATAGTACTAGAAAATGGAAAAACATATTAATGATTTGTTATATCCCAAGAGGAATGTCTACCAATAAAAGGGTAGATGAGGCCTGAGATAGACAAACTGCATCAAGCAGAAAGACACTAGAAAATATCCATCCAATCTTCCTGAGTTCTGTATCCTAGAGTTCTTACTGCTTTCTGTTTTGTTAAGGTCATTTATTGAACTCCATCCTTTCAGTGATATCTGTTTAGGGAGTACTGTTTGTGGTAATGCAATAGGGCTAGGCCAGAAACAGTCAGAATTCAAGTACTGGACCCTGACAGTGACAAATGTAAGACAGAAAATAGAAGGGTGTATTGTAGGAATTGCAGTATAAACTTGCATCAGAAAAGGAAAGGAAATGCAGACGGCATCAAATTATCTACAACTACATTGTGTTTCTGAGTACAAGATAACCAGGCTGGGCAAATAGACCACTCATCAATTCAAAAATACCATATACATAATTGCTTTTCAAAGACTTTAAGTTTCAATGGAGCACTGCACATGAAAGCAACTTTCCAGCTTATGAACCTAGAGGAAGAAGATTCAGACAGTGATGATATGGCTATTGATGGGAACTGAGTAACTCCCTACATTTTAAGTATTGGCAAATCTTAGGCAGAGAGAGACATTTGATCACTCAAGCATGAATAAACAGAAAATTTAAAAAAAAAATCCTTTATAGAGTCAATAGAAAATGCTCATGGATGGGAAGACTGAACATTGTGAAAATGGCAATACTACCCAAAACAATTTATAGATTCAGAACAAGATCTGTAATATCACACGCAAGTAAAATTATACTGAAGATAATTTAAAAACAGTTGCAGCAGTACATTGACAGAGAACTGCCAAAAATTTAAGACAGATTCAGAAATGGATGTGAACAAGGGATATCATTGCTAATGCCAGATGTATGTAGGCTGAAGGCAGAAAATACCAGAACGATGTTTACCTGTGTTTTATTGACTATGCCCAGGCATTTGAATGTGTAGATGATAAAAAATTATGGATAACACTGCAAAGAATGGGAATTGTAGAACACTTAGTTGTGCTCATGCAGAATCTATACATAACCCAAAGGGGGTGGGTCATTTGAACAGAATAAGGGGACACTACATGGCTTATAATTAGGAAAGGTGTGCATGAGAGTTGTATCCTTTCACCACACTCATTCAAAGTACATTCTAAGCAAATAATCCAGGAACCTGAATTTTGTGCAGAACATGGCATCAAGTTTGGACAAACACTCATTAAGAAACTGCAATATACAGATGACACAACCTTACTGGTTGAAAGTGGAGAGATTTGAAGTACTTACTGATGCAGATCAAAGACTAGAGCCTTCAGTGTGGATTATACCTCAACATAAAGAAAACAGATATCCTCACAACTGGACCAATAAGTAACAACATGATAAATGCAGAAAAGATTAAAGTTGTCAAAGATTTCATTTTACTTGGATCTATAACCAGTGCCTTTGGAGGCAGCAGTCAAAGAATCGAACTATGTATTTCATTGGAAAAATCTGCTCAAAAGACTTCTTTAAAGTGTTAAAAAGCAAAGATATCACTTTGAGAACTAAGGTATGCCTGACCCAAGCCCTGGTATTTTCAATCTCCTCATACGAATGTGGAAGTTGGACCATGAATAAGGAAGACTGAAGAATAATTGATACATTTGAGTTATGGTGTTGGAAAAGAATACTGACTGTACTGTGGCCTGCCAGAAGAACAAACAAATCTGTCTTGTAAGAAGTATAGCCAGAATGTTCCTTGGAAGCAAGGAAGGTGAGACTTCAGCTTGCCTACTTTGGATGTGTTATCAGGAGGGACACCTCCCTCCATAAGCACATCATGTTTGGTAAAATAGAGGGTCAGTGAAAAAGAAGAAGACCTTCAATGAGATGGATTGACTCAGCAGCTGCAACAATGGGCTCAAATAAAGCAATGTTTGTGAGGAGGGTGCAGGATTGGGCAATGTTTCTTTCTATTGTACACAGAGTTGCTATGAGTTACAACCAACTCCATGGCACCTAACAACAAGTCAATTATTGTTGTTTTAAATGAGAATAGAAAATTGAATGAAAATATATTAAAAAAAAATGAGAACAAGGAAATAAAAAATAAAGAAAAAATAAACAATGTACATGAGAATGAGAAAATAAGCATCATTATAATCACTAGAATTGCCCCCTATTTCAGGGGAACCAGAAGAGAAGAAGGCAAGAGGAAAAGTAACATAATGACTATTTCCTCATCTTATTTATTAGAGGTAAAGGGTCAGTACTGCTGCTTCATCCTTGATAGAAAAATATACACTGGAATATTTAAAAGTTTATACTCAAATTATCGGTATGTCAAAAAAGTGATAGACAATGTTTCACTGCTATCATAAGGTTTTCATTGACTAATTCTTTGAGAAGTGGACAGCCCCATCCTTCTTCCCATTTTGTCTTTGTCTGTAAGTTCCCCTGAAATCTGCCCACCATGGGTGACCCTGCTGGAATTTGATGTACTGCTGGCATAGCCTCCAGCCTCACAGCAACGCACAAACCATCACAGTATGACAAACTGACAGACCAGTATTTGTGAAAAAGGGGAAGACCCTCAATGATGATGTAGCCACTGTGGCTACAATGATGAGCTCAGGTATAGCAAGGAGTGTTATGATGACACATGACTGGGCACTGTTTCTTTCTGTTCTACACAGGGTCATCGAGTTGGAGCCAACTCGATGGCATCTAACAACAGCGTATCAAAAACCAGAATATATATCTTTAAAATTGCCTGCACGTAAAAAGGTTTTTTCCACATAACAAATGGTTGTAAAACAAAAGGGAGCCATCATTAAGTATAAAACACATATACCATAAAATGAGATAAAAGAAGTCATGTTGTTGTGTGTCATTGATTTAATTCTGACTCACAGTGACCCAATATAACAGAGTAGAAATGCCCTACAGGGTTTCCAAAGCTCTAATTTTTATGCAAGCAGATTGCCAAGTCTTTCCCCCACAGAGTGGCTATTGAGTTTGAATGACTGACCTTTTGGTTAGCAGCCAAATGCTTAACTACTTACTATACCACCAGAGTTCCTCAATAGAAGTCATACTGTACAATATTAGTTAATGTAATACATGTAAATGGTAAATTCATTATGAATAGGTATAAAACATATAATAGGAAAAAGAAAAAGATGTCCATAAAATTTAAAATAAAATTAAAACAAAAGTGAGTAACTAATGTGAATCGGAAAACTTCTTTTGAGGTACACTTAGAAAACACTCAAACTTTAAAAAAGTAACTATTTATGTCATTACCAATTATTTTCATTTCTCAATTAATAAATTTATATGGTCTTTTAAAACATCAAGATTGAGCACTATTTTTTTTTAAATTCATTTATTTTGCTATTGTTGAGACTATACACAGCAAAATATATACCAATTCAACAATCTTTGCATGTACAATTAAATGACATTGATTACATACATTCTTTGAGTTGTGTAAAAATTCTCCCTTTCCTTTTTTGAGTTGTTCCTTCCTCATTAACATAAATTCAGCGTCCCCTAAGTTTCCTATCTAATCTTTTGAGTTACTGTTGTCAGTTTGATCCCATATAGATAGTTCTTAAAACTCAAGGCATCATTTACTAGATATACTAAACTATTGTTCAGTTTTAAGATGACTTCAGGCAATATTTTTCATTTAAAGTTTAAAGATTATTTCATGGCAATAGTTTTACAGGTTCATCACACTTCATGACTCCCAATAGTCTTCTTGTTGTTGTTATGTGCCATCAAGTCATACCTGACTCATAGCGACCCCTCCTTGGGTTTCCGAGGCAGTATCACTACGGAAGTAGGATTGCCCAACCTTTCTTCCGAGGAGTGGCTGGTGGGTTTGAACCGCCAGTGGTCTGGTTAGCAGGCAAGTGTCTTAGCCACTATGCTACCAGAGCTCCCCCCAATAGTCTAGAGTTCATGAAAATTTTAAATTCTGTTCTGCATTTTCCCCCTTTTGGTCAAGATCCTTCTATGAAATCTATGATTAAAATGTTCAGTAATGATAGCTACCTGGACACCACCCAGTTATTCTGGTCTCATGACAAAGGAGTCAGTTGTTCATGGAAGCAATTTACCACATATTCCATTTTCTTCTACTATTTCTGATTATTCTTTTTCCTCTGTTGCTCCAGGTGAACACATACCAATTGCATGCTTTGGATGGCAACTTGCAAGCTCTTAAGTTCCCAGGCACTATGCAATGAACTAAGAAGAAGAACAGAACACTGAACACGTTATTAGGTCAATTAAATGGGTTGTTCCATGAAACTGTGACACTATCCCTCCAAACCAAGGAACCAAATCCTATGAGGAATTTGATTATACACTGGCAGCCTCAACAGTACTTTTTTTAAAAAAAAAAATATATCCATAATGCAACTTTTACCAATTCAACTTTTTACAGGGGTAAAATTTATTGACAACAATAATAATAATCAGCTGTACAATCTTACCATTAGTCAATGTAATTTTTTCCAAGCCCACTAACCCCATTTTCCTCTCCTTCTCACTCCTGGTGACTACTAATAAATTTTAATCTATGTATATTTCCTTTACTTGTCTTTTTATATAAGTAAGAAGGAAGGTTGGGTAATCTACTTCCATAGTGATACCACTTTGGAAACCTAAGGAGGGATCGCCATGAATCGGATACGACTCGACAGCAGTGGGCAATGTTTGTCCTTTTGTGATGAGCTTATTTTGCTCAGCAAAATGTCTTCACACTTATTCATACTGTAGCATGTATCAAGACTTCACTGCTACTGCTCACTGAATAGTATCCCATGGTATGTCTGTCTCACATTTTGTTTATCCATTCCTCTCTTGATGGGCATTTAGATTGTTTTCACCTTTTGGCTATTGTAAATTGTGCTGCACTCAACAAAGATATTGGTGTACCAGTATCTTTTTGAGGCTCTGCTTTTAAGTATTTTGGGTTTATACTTAGGAGTATAATTTCTGGATTATATGGCAGTTCTATCTTTTAGTTTTTTGTGGAACCACTACACTGTTTTCCACAACTACTGTGCCATTTTGCATTCCCACAAGCAATGGATAAATGTCCCAATTTCCCCACATCCTCACCAACATTTATTTTTATTTTTTGTGACTTACCCATTCTCATGGGAGTGAATTGGTATCTCATTGTGGTTTTTATTTGCAACTTTCTGATGGCTAATGATTCTGAGCCTCTTGCATGTGTTTGGTGGCCATTTGAATGTCCTCTTAGGTGAAATATCTATTCAAGTCTTTCACCTATTTTATGATTGATGTTTGATATTGTTGTTGTTGTTGTGTGCCATCGAGTCAGCCCTGACTCATAGCGACCCCTCCTTGGGTTTCCGAGGCAGTATCACTGGGTTCACCAGTCACTCCTCGGAAGGGAGGTTGGGCAATCCTACTTCCGTAGTGATACTGCCTCGGAAACCCAAGGAGGGGTCGCTATGAGTCAGGGCTGACTCGATGGCACACAACAACAACAACAATATCAAACATCAATCATAAAATAGGTGAAAGACTTGAATAGATATTTCACCTAAGAGGACATTCAAATGGCCACCAAACACATGCAAGAGGCTCAGAATCATTAGCCATCAGAGAGATGCAAATAAAAAAAATATACATCTTGGTAATTAGTTTCTTGTTAGATGTATGGTTTCCAAAGTTATTTCTGTCAGTATCTTGTCTTTTCACTTTTTTGATAAACTCTTTTGATGAATGAAAGTTTTTTTCATTTTTATGAGGTCCCATTTATTTATTTTGTCTTTTGCTGTTTGTGCTTTGGTTATCATTAGATAATCCATTGTTGAAAGCCAGTCCTGACATCATCATCCCTCCCTGTTCTCCTAAGAATTTTATGGTATTAGTTTGCACATTTTGGTCCTTAATCCATTTTAAATTTGTTTTTTGTGTATGTTGTGAGGTGTGGATCATGTTTCATTTTTCTGCATGTGGAAATCCAATTTTCAGCACCATGTACTCTTCTTTTCCCATTGAATGGACTTAACACCCTTGTCAAAAATCAGTTGATCATTGTGGTGGTTAAGTCTGTGTGTCAACTTGGCTGGGCCTGGTTGAGTGCCTGGGCAGCTGGTAGTAGTTATTCCCCATGATGAGACTGGCAATCAACTCCATGGTGGGATCTACCACAAGCAGCTGAGTAGCTGCTTTGAGTTTGTGGTTTGCTTCCCACAGATAAGAAGAAACTGTGGGAGTGGTCTCTAGCTTATGGCACATTTGGACCCTGCATGTAGCCATGTTGTTTAGCAGCCTGCCATGCTCTGCTGATCTTGAGACTTACAATGGACTTGAAGAAGAAATGGTGTTGGATTTTATCTAATGCTTTTGTCTGCATACATAGAGATGATCATGAGGTCCTTTTCCTTTGTTCTGCTGAAGTGATGTATTATGTTGATTGATTTTCTAATGTTGAAACATCCCTGCATTCATGAAATAAATCCCACTTGGTCTGATACATGACTCTTTTACTATGTTTTCAGATTCTATCTGCTAGTATTTTGTTGAAGATTTTTGCATCTGTGTTCATAAGAGAGATTGGCCTGTAATTTTCTTGTGTTGTGGTGTCTTTGTTTGTTTTGGGTATCAGGGTTATGTTTGATTCATTAAGGTGTATTCCTTTCTTCTCTATCTTTTGGAAGATTTTTAAACAGATTTGCTGTCAATTTTTCTCTAAATGTTTGGTAGTATTTCCCAATGAAGTCGTCTGGTCCAGGACTATTTTTGTTGTTGAGTGGTTTTGGTCACTGATTTGACATCTTTACTTGGTATATGTCTGTTGAGACTTATTTCCTCTTGAGTCAGTTTTGTGCTTCTAATAATTTGTCTTTCATCTAAGGTATCCAAATTTTTTGCTATACAGTTGTTCATTATATTCTGCCATAATTTCCTTTATTTCTATCGTGTTAGTTGTAATGTTCCCCTTTTCATTTTTTATTTGGTTATTTACAACTTTTCTCTTCTTTGTCAATCTACCTAAAATTTTGCAAATTTTACTGATCTTTTCAATAAGCTACCTTCTGGTTTAATTGATTTTATTGTTTTCTATTTTATATATTTCTGTTCTGGTCTTTGTTATTTATTTTCTTTTGATAGGTTTCTGCTTAGTTTGTTCTTCTCTTTCTAGTTTCTGTAGTTGTTGAGTTAGCTGTTGATTTGAGATCTTTCTTCTTTTTATGTAGGCATGTATTGCTCTAAGTTTCCCTTTGAGTACTGCCTCTATTATATCCTATACATTTTGATATGGTGTGCTTTCATTTTCATTTCACAATATATTTGTGATTTCTTTCTTGCCCCATTGGTAGTTTAATAGTGTGTTATTTAATTTCCATATGTTTGTGTATTTTCCAGGTTTTTGTCTATTGCTGATTTTTAGCTTCACTCTATTGTAGTCAAAGAAAATACTTTGCTGATTTCAATCGTAGAATTTATCAAGACTTGCTTTGTGACCTAAAATGTGGTCTATCCTGAAGAATTATCTATATGCACTGGAGTAGAATGGATACTATACTATTTTTAGGTGGAGGACATTTTCTTTATTTGCACTCTATTCTGATCCCCATAAGTGAAGTGTATGAAATTCCTTATATGGTAGATTTCCAGACTTCTTCATGTCTCATAAACTGATGCCCAACTTTTATTGCCCATGACCAAGAATAAAGGGTTCTAATAGTACAATTTACCATTTTATAAGTTCTCTCTTAGATAATGGTCGGCTGAATTGCTCAAGATCAAACTTTGGTATTGTAATTAAAAGAAAGCTCACATTAGAGCAATTATATAGTTATTTGTACCTATGACATATAATCATCTTAGACTAAAAGTCTTATGCAAGTCAAAATATCAGTCATCATTAATATTATTGTGATATGAAGTGAATTCTGCAGTTAGAATTTCATATACAGTACATTCTACACTTGTTTTTGTATTACTGAAAATGACCTTTTTAAGCTTAACGGATCCTTGTAGAATCTGAATCTCAGAGTGGTTGTTTTATCTATGCAGGAGAGTGAGTGTTTATTGTTACTGTTTACTTGAGTAGAATTATGGAATGTAATAAGTATTATTATTTTAAAACTAAACATCAGTAGTGTAAAATGTATCTCTACATGCAAATATTAAAAAACATAGCTATGTGTCCAATGTTAAAATGACCTAATTCCAAAACTCTTGAGAAATCACCAAACTTACATTTGTTTGTGCCCTATTAAATTTAGAATCAATACTGATGTCCTTAATAGTAGCTGGCATGCTACTTGCACTCACTACACATTAGATGACCAGAGGTTGGGATTTACATTGAATTTGATCAAAACATATAGCTCATTAGAGACACAGAGCAAGTTGAATGAATATAGCAAAATACATACATTTATTAATCAATATGTATCTACATATTGAGTATCTAATATATACTAAGTACAACCATCAGTAAGTTTTTACTTTGGTTATAAAGAGTTATAAAACTATAATGAAAAAAATATGTACACGTTTTTGGACTTTGACTTTTTGTGACTTTGACCCTAATGCTGCATCGGAAGCAGGAGCTATGTCCTGTTGTCATCAATAAAGACTGTTCAAGCCATAAAAAAAAAAAAAAAAAGAAGAAGAAGAATATATGCAAATGAAAGGTAACAAGTGCTCTCAAAGTGGTTCAGATAAAATCATATGGGAATTGGGAATAAGTCCAGATCCTGATCTAAATATGATTAGGCTCCTGATGTACTTCATGTGGACCTGCAAATTGAAAGTGTTTAGTATGTGCCTATTTCTTTCTTAATATTCTGGCTAGAACTAGAAAGTCAAAGACGGTCTTCTACAACTGTCTCTATGTTTTTATTTTTCTTGTTCAGTTCAAAAGTCTCAGAAGCATTTAGTGTGTACCTATTGAATGTTGGTGAAGGTGATGAAATGAGATACACACAGAATTAGATGAGACACAGTGCTAACTATAATGACCATAAATTACAATGGTGGACATGCATACACAAATAATTTGAATATATTTGGTGTATACAAGTATTTGGAAGAGAGGAGGGCTGCTTAGCTTAAACCGATTGCAAATGGATGCTTCTCTGAGGAAAATAGCAATGTAAATTGATTGATAAATGGTCAAAACAAGTTATCCAGTGAAGAAAGGGGGGGAGGGTGCTTCATGGAGAAGGAGCAGCAAGAATAAAGGTAAAAAACCATAGACCACATGATGGGCATGTATAATTGTCCTACCATCCCCCAGAGCGTTGCCCAATCTGGGGTGGTGGTGGAAGGAAGCCTATGAGGAAATACGGTGTCCTTGCAATTGAGGTCCATGAAACAATTAGGAACTGAGTCTATATCTAAGAGAAGGGTGGTCAAGAAAGCAAAAAGGTCCTCTGTGTCATCTGACAACAGGGAGAAAGTGGAGCTGAGGAAGATATTCAGGGGCAGTTGGTTATAAGCCACGGGCATCTTTTATAGGAAGCAAAGCTCAATGTGAAAGTAGGTGGATCTTAAAAGATTATTGAAGGAAACTAACTGAGTAAAATGGAGTTAGAACGTTATAAGTGGTTTAGATTATTAGAACATAAATCAGTAAGAGATGTAGCCAAGAAAGAGGTGTACAGGGTACCAATTGCAAGGATTTGCTAATAAATCTCAGCCTTTATTCTGTAGATGATGGGAGTTATTTATTAAAGAATATTAAAAAAGAAATAGATTTACTCAGTTCTGGCTTTAGAAAAACCAGTTGCAGTGCAAGGTGGAGAATAGATTAGAGAGGAGGGGGAATGGCCAAGAGGCAAGGAAAGGCTTTCTGTGCTAGGCAGCATCTGAAGTGATGAGCTATGGACTTGGACCAGGACACAGAGTGAACATACATACCTGTGGTGTCCTCACTCTAAGTCAATTTGTGGCAGACTTCCCAGTTCTCTTGTGCCTTGGGCTGGAATGTAGCCTGCTATGAGGTAAGTCCCTTTTAAATGGCAATATTAAGCATCCTCTGATGGTTAATGCTATGTGTCACCTTGGCTAGACTGTTATTCTCAGGGTTTTTTGTAGATGTTATGTAATTATCCTCCTTTTGGGATCTGATGTGAGCAGCCAATCAATTGGAAAGGGAGTTACCTTGGGTGTATGGCCTGTATTCAATCAATATATATGGAAGATCTGGCAAAGCTAGCTCTCTCTCAATCCTGCATTCATCCTCTGACTTCCAGTTCTTAAGTCAGGAGAGGCCTCCAATCTGCTGCCTGAGCCATGGATTTGAGACTTGCCAGCCTCTTCATTTGAGTGAGCTATTTCCTTGAAATATATTTATCTGTATATATTTATGTATATGCATCATTGGATTTGATCCTCTAGAGAACCCAGTATAAGACAAATCCTCAAATTGGGAAGGTTAGTAAAGTTTAATTTTATCCTCTACTCATGCTCACATTCCCAATACAACATTTCCAACAAATGGTTGACAACTTGTATTTCTCCAACCTGTACTGCTGGGTCTCTCTTCCTTAGTCTGTCTGTTCCAAATGCAGGCAGAGGTGAAGCTCTTTCCATCCAAGCCCTCTCTTCCCATAACCTTCAAGTATGTATCAAATGGTCACCTCTTCAGAGAAGCCATCCTGACTACCTTTTCTAAATATGTTACCAAACCCCCTTCATTCTCTATTTCCACACCATGTTCCTTCATCCATGATATTTGCCACAGTTGGTAAACATAGTTTGTGTGTTTATGCATTTATTGTCCTTTCCCCAAACAAATATCAACTAAATAAGAGCAAGGCTTATGTCTGTTTTATTGTTGTTGTTATTATTTGCTGTTGAGTTGCCTTTGACTCATAGTGACCCTGTGTGCAACAGAATGAAACACTGCCCAGTCCTGTGCCAACCTCACAATCCCTACTATACCTGAGCCCATCCCTGCAGCCACTATGTCAATCCATCTTGTTGAGGGCCTTCCCCACTTTCATTGATCCTCCACTTTACCAAGCATAACATCGTTCTCCAGAGAATGGTCCCTTCTGACAACATAACTAATGGAGGTGAGATGAAGTCTGGGTATTCTCACTTCCAAGGAGCATTCTGGCTGCACTTCTTCCCAATAGATTTGTTAGTTCTTTTAGAAGTCCATGGTAATTTCAGAATTCTTCACCAATACCACAACTCAAAAGCATCAACTCTTCTTCATTTTCCTTGTTCATTGTCCAGCTCTCACATGCATATGAGGTGATTAAAAATACCATAGTTTGGGTTAGGTGCATCTTAATCTTCAAGGAAGTATCTTTGCTCTTCAGCACTTGAAAGAGGTCCTTTGCAACAGATTTGCCCAATGCAATATGTCCTCTGATGTCTTGGCTGCTGCTTCCATTGGAGTTGATTATAGAAGCAAGTAATATGAAGTCTTTGACTACTTCAATCTTTTCTCCATCTGCTGTGATGGTGTTATTGGTCCAGCTGAGAGGATTTTTGTTTTCTTTATATTGAGGTGTAGTCCATACTGCAGACTGTAGTCTTTAATCTTAAGCAGTAAATGCTTCAAGTCATCCTCACTTTCAGGAAACAAAGTTGTGTCATCTGCATACCCCAGATTGTTAATGAGCCTTCCTCCAATCCTGATGCCACGTTCTTCTTCATGCAGTCTAGCTTCTTGGATTATTTGCTCAGTATACAGATTGAGTAAGTATGGTGAAAGGATACAACCCTGATGCACTCCTTTCCTGATTTTAAACCTTGTAGTATCCCCTTGTTTTGTTCAAACTACAGCCTCCTTGTCTATGTACAAGTTCCTCATGAGTACAATTAAGTGTTCTTGAATTCCATTCTTCACAATGTTATCCACAATTTATTACAATCCACACAATTGAGTGCCTTTTCATAGTCAATAAAACACAAGTAAACATCTTTCTGGTATTCTTTGCTTTGAGGCAAGATCCATCTGACATCAGCTATGATATCCTTTGCTGTTTTACATAGTAGTAAACATGCAACATTTTCCATAGAATTTCTTTGTTTAGAAGTTCTTAAATGTGAACATAAATATTCCTTCTTCTAATGTCAAGGTATGCTGTTTGATATTTGTTGTTGTTGCTAGCTGCCATCCAGTCAGTCCCCAACTCATAGTGATCCCATGCACAACAGAATAACACTGCCTGTCCCTTCACCATCTCCATGATTGGATGTGGATCAGACTCTTAAGATGTTAAGACTGTTAGAGTTTTCATTGGTGGATTTTTGGAAGTATTTCACCAGGCCTTTTTTCCTAGTTCATCTTAGCATGGAAGGTCTGCTGAAACTTGTTCAGAATCATTGCAACACGCAAGCCTCTAATGACAAATGGTTGGTGGTTGAGCATGAGATGCATTGCCCAGCAACTGAACAGGGGTCTTCCACATGAAAGGTCAGAATTCTACCACTGAACCATCAATGCGCTCATTTGATATTTATTTGATATCCTTGGGAAGGAAAATCTCAAGACCTACAAAAGAATCCTTAGTTCTAGGATGCTGAGCAAAGCCCACTGAGCACTGGGAACTGTTTCCTGGTCTTCCTGATTCTTTCCCTTCCTTCCTCCTTCTAGCACCTTGAGATTGTCAAGGAATTATTGGCATATGCACTAGACTCTACATTCCTATTTTAGATCCTTTTTTTGCCCTCTCAGTCATAGGGTTTTTATTCTTTGAAAGATGCTAAGCTTCACAGGGAGAAGATTCTGGTTCCAAATTACTCCAAATTCTCTTTCTTGGGACATAACCAAAGTGGAATTGCTAGAATAATGGAAAGGAATACTGTAATGTTCAATTATAGCCCAATAAAAATATAAATAAAGTTATCAGTCATTTATAATTACCTCTTAATCTGATTCTTCCAGAGAAGAAGGTGTGAACTATGCTTCCTTTGGAGGTGAATTAACCCTTTCTGACTACTCATTGCAACAGAGCTATAATTTTCTGAGTGCAATGCTTTCAGCAAAACAAGAGTTCAATTATAATCCCAAAGCAAGCAAGCAATTACTAACTGGGAGGATCAGTGCCCTTATTTGTATTTTAACCAAAAAAAAAAAAAAACAACTCACTGCCATGGAGTCACTTAAACATGAAATGGAGCCTGTCTCTGTTCTAACTGCTGATAGCCAAAAGTGTTGGAGCAGGTTTGGGACTTGCTTAGGGTTCAGCATCTCCTATAAGTAAGGGCTCATCAATTAGAACAAAACAGCTGGCAACGTCCCCGCACTGCTGGCCTGCTAATGGCCTGGAACCTCAGCTAAGAGGGCCCCTGGTGCAGATATGGTCTTTGTACTTCTTCAGTCCCAACCTATGGGGCCTGGAAGAGTGTGGTATAACTTTGAGAACACAGCTCAGCACATCAATGGTCATGTCTGGGCCTGTGTCTTGCTGGGGCCAGCAAAGATGTGTTCAGAGAGATTGATGCTGTGGATTCCACAGAGGGTAGAGGAGAGAGCTAGGTAGCACAGGTCATTTGGCAAAAGATGATACATATTCAATTTTGGGCTGAGGTCATTCATCTAGCATTTCCTACCAACGTTCATTGATACAGTTGCTAGCTGAGGTCAAAGTGGGTTCAGCACTGTGCTACCACCTGGAAAAGGTGTGCCTGTCATGGAGCAGAGCACTCAGCTTCATGGCAAAGTGGCTTTGACACTACTGGGGAAGTCATTCTATTGCTGCATTCCATTTTTGTTTAATTATCACTAAGTGGGCAAAAAGGAGTTCTGGTGGTGCAGTGCCTAAGGCATCTGACTGCTAATCAGAAAGTTGGCAGTTCAAACCCATCAGCCGCTCCACATAAGGAAGATAAGGCAATCTACTTCAGTAAAGATTTACCACCTTGAAAATCCAATGGGGATTGTTATGAGTCAGAATCAATTTGATGGCAGTGGTTTTCTTTCCTTTTTTCTTTTTTTTTTTTTTAAAGTGGACAACAAAATCCCTGGATAGTGCAAATGGTTAGCACACTTAACTGTTAATCGAAAGGTTGGAGGTTTGAGTCCACCCAAACGTGCTTCAGAAGAAAGGCTGGTGATCTACTTCCCAAAAAACAGCCATTGAAAACCCTATGGAATGCACTTCTACTCTGACACACATAGGGTCACCATGAGTCAGAATCAACCAATCAGTTTTGTAGTTTAAGTGGGCAGAAAAGCCAGGCTTACAAAGTGCAGTAGCAGAAAGCAATAAACCACAATGCTGCAGGGAGGTAGATGGAGGAGACTTCTGTCCTGGCATGGAATCTGGCAACTCTGTGAGGGTTGTCACCCAGCCTATCCAGTGAGGCATGGGCTACTATTCAAGGAAGACCACACTCAATCCTTTCCAGAAGGCCCTGACTTAAGTCTGAGTATGTGAGTTGAAGTAGTGAGAGCTGGTTGTGGGCCAGGTAGTGTATCCTCTATTAGTGCTCCCATGAAACTCCCATCACACCCCATCGATACCTGGCCCACATCCCTCTTGATCACAGCCCACCAGTCCTGTGCTTAGTTGGTTTGTGCAGTTGGATGCATCTTGAAGCATTCAGGGCTCTGTTGGGCCTTCCTTGTCTTACTTCCAACCTCTGCAGCTCCCTGGCTCTCCTCAGTATCTTTTACCTGGGGAAGGTGGGGGCGGCCTTGTACTGTTTTGTTCATTTTTTGGTAAAGGTGCACTTGGTGTTCTGAAGGGGAGAGTGAAGCAGAAATTTCATACAGAATAACATGTTGGTGTTTGACTACAAGGTCTGGCTCTCCTTTCTTAACAAAGAGCTTCCTCTCCCTCCTCACCTCATAACACCCCTCATCCTGGCCAAGACATCTATTTTAGCTCCTTATTGACACAGCAAGTGTCTGGTACCTGGGCAGTAACTATAACCAAATTCCACTTCGATGCCATGAAATGAGTATTTGGAGGACTTGGAGAGGCATTTAGGACTGCCTGCTCCCCTCTTCCTGTGGATATAGCAAAAGCTATGGGCATAGCCACAGGTCCAAGTCACAGACAAGAGTCTCTTTCTCTCTCCCTTGAGAAAAATGAGTTCCAATGAGACTGAAACTGTGACAGATGAGAGAAGTCCAAACCCATAAAATGTTTGTGCCTCTGGCTTTTTCAGATTTTTTCTTTCTTTGGAGCATGAAAACAGGGGGGTACAATCTCCTCTCTCAGGTATGGACACTGGCATTGATCACATTTCCCGTGTGGTCATCCCTCAGGAGAAAATGTCTAGCAAACAATGAGCACTTTATGGTAAATGCTATTATTCGTTCATTCTCTGTTGGTAAAGTACAAGGTCAGTGTGAATTCTCCTTGGAAGTAAACCTAAGGGAGTAAGCTTCCTCTTCAGAGATTTCATGAGCAATAGGAGGCAGAGACTGCTAAATATCCTGTGTTAGGTTGGGTTCTCTAGAGAAACAAAAACCAGTAAAGCTTATATATATATATATATCAAATCAAATTGTTGTTGTTATTTGCTGTTGAGTCAGACCCAACTCATAGCGACCCCTCCTTGGGTCTCTGAGGCAGTATCACTACCAAAGTAGATTGCCCCATCTTCCTTCCAAGGAGTGGCTGGTGGGTTTGAACCATTTAGGTTCAAATCCTGGTTCTGAATTTACTCAAGTTACTTAGCTTCTTTAAAACCTAATATGCGGTTTGCTCTCATCTAAAAACCTAAAGTTTGGCAATTTGAACCCACCTAGGAAGACTGAGCAATCTACCTTCAGAGAGAGAGAGAGAGAGAGAGAGAGAGACTGAAATTTATCTTAGGAAAATGGTTCACACACTTATAGAAGCTGGCAAGTCCAAAGTTCCTGGATCAAACAAACATCAAGCTGGAGGCTTTTCCACACCAAGCTGGAGGCTTTTCCCAACTCTTACAACCGCAGGGGCTGAGGAGCTCAAGGCTGGCAGGCAGTACACTGATTGTTGACTCCAACGAATGACGAATCCAAGACCTCCAGGCCGAATGGTGGACTGTTCTCTTATGGACAGTTGTAGGCAGCACAACAGAATCCCAATTCCAATCCACCAAAGAATCTTCCCAGGATGCCCTTGGATATACTGGAAGCAGGCCACACCCCTAGGGAAACTCTCTTTCAACAGATTGCCTGCTCAAAACATAATCATCTGATCCCATCATGGGAATAACCACATCACAACAGCTTAAACAACACAGAATTGTGGTCCAGCCTAGTTGACACACAACTCCAAATATCACATGCCCTTTTCTTTTCCCTTAGTGGCAGAATTCCAACTGTATCCTGTAAGTCCAGTAGCCACCTAAAAGACTACAGTTCCCTACGGCTTCATGACTATGTTTTTTCACTAATGAGATATCAGCTAAGATGTTGGGTGATGCTTCCTAGTAGGATTTTTAAAGGGGATTTGACACAGCTGGAGCCTTTTACTACATCAGTTTTCTTTCTTCTTCTAGCCTGCAAATGGAACATAATGGCTGGAACTACAACATCTATCTTGGGCCATGATTTGCTCTTGAAGCTGGAAGCCAACCTGTTATGTTGGTAAGGCAGAAAACAAGCTCTGGATATCTATCCTTTGGACTTTTTCATGAGAACAAATAAATAAACGTCTATCTTGTTTAAGTCATGGATTGCCCCACCCCATGTGTAGTTTTCTATTCTATATACCATTCTGCTCCTTTTAAAGACCTTGTGTGTGTGTGTGTGTGTGTGTGTGTTGGAGAGCAAAAGAGAAAGAGAGACACAGAGAGAGAGAGAGAGAGATCAGTTGGTAATCTGTTGGGATACTGACTCCATCTGATTGCAATCAACTTAATCACTCTGGCCTGGGAAGTTATCAGTGCTGTTTCATTGGCAATGCCACTTCCAGATCTAGCCTAGACCAGAATAAGAGCTTTAAACAAAAGTGCAAATCAGAGATACCAATTCTTCTCTGCCTCTCATTTTCTATTAACCTCGACTTAATTTCTTCATATATCAAAAGCTAAATCAGTTTTGCCAATTGTTTCAAGTTGCTATGCTATCATGTTGATTCAGATCATGATTACCCCACAAATGTCAGAGTAGAACTGTACTCCATGGGGTTCTTAATGATCGATTCATTGGAATGAGATTGCCATGCCTTTCTTTCAAGGCATTATGGGTGGAGCTGAACCATCAATCTTCTGATTAATAGCTGAATATGTTCACTGTTTGTACCACCCAGGGACATCTACCAAAAACTAGGTGGCCTTTATCATCCATCCATCTCAATATTATTGGGAAGAATAATGAAACAAAACAAGAATTATAAATGGAAAAGCCACAATATATTTGATAACCCACTGCCATTTTGCCAATTCCAACTCATAGTGACCCCCATAGGGCTTCCAAGGCTATAAATCTTTATGAAAGCAGACAGTAGCATCTTTCTCCCATGGAGCAGTTGGTAGGTTCAAACTGCAGACCTTTTGGTTAGCAGCCACAATGCCACCAGAGCTCCTTATATCCTCATATTTGTAATAGTGATAGAAAATTCCACTAGACTACAAAAAGGGCATGGTGGAGGCATCCTCCTCCAATCCCTAACTTCACAAAATGGAAAGAAAATCACCATCAGCAGCCCAACGCTAATTCCTATGAGGTTAAAGTCACATAGGTCACCACCTTCCAACCTGTTTACTAATTCTGACAACAACATCCCTACCACTACACTTTCTACTTCTCCACTGGGTTCAATAACTCATTGCAATTGCCACACAGAACTCACAGACAATACTCATGATTATGGGGTATACTAGGGAAGTAGTAGGTTAAAATTCAGGCTCAGGAACCCACTCAGGATATAATTATTTGATCAGAATAGCCTCAGCTCTGTCATGTCTGCAGGCAGCCTTCTCTTTGGACCTTGGCCTCTCGACCTGGCCTCTGCCCTGCTCAGATAAGTGTCACAAAACCTCTGTTATTTCTGCCAATAGATGCACCTAGGTGCCCTGCACTTCACCAGCAAACTTCCTGCCCAAAGGCACTCAGCTTTCTTGTTTTGTGGGCCAGCTAGCCCACTGCTCTGTCTCATGCTGGTTTCTTGGTTCTACTGCTTCTGCTGCCACTGTCTCTCTGCTGCCAAGGGGGTCCACTGCAGGGATCTCAGATCTAATAACAATGAGCTCCACTCTCAATTCTTCTCTGTCTTGATGGTAGGGAGATCCTGCCTTCTGCCTGTGGGAGGGCTCATTTTAAGGATATTGGAATGACAAAACTGACCAATCCCCACATTAGAGTTCCATACATCTTATTTCCATGGTCCCAGCCCCATGTGTATGTGTGTCATGTATGTTATTTACATTACTAAACAAACTATCCAATACCCCTGGTAGGCCACAAAGTACCTCATGTTTATATAGTTCAACCCAGTTATTTGCTGGGAGTCACAAAGACCATGGCTAGAAGAGCCATGCCAAGAATTCACTTAACAGCAACTAGTAATGAATATTTTATCCATGAGTATAGTGATGTAGTTCAGGGGTTGGCAAATTTTTTCTGTAAAGGGTCAGATACTCAACACTTTAGACCTTATGGGACAAATAGTCTATGTTGTAACTCTTCAACTGTCCCTTGTTTCATGAAAGAAGATATAGACAAAATACAGACAGATGAATGTGGTTGTGTTCCAATAAAAAAACTTATTTACAAAGAGAGAAAAAAAAAAAAAACAGATGGCACGATGTATTTGGTGTGAAGGCTGTAGTTTGCCAATGGCTGGTCTAAAGGAAAGATTCTTTAGAAGCAAGAGATGAGTAGATACTCATGATGATTGAGAAATGACACTGGATAGAGAGATCAAGAGAGGGTGTTTAGCCACTGCTGAAGCAGTGATGATGTAAGAGATTTTTCATGGAGAGATGGGATGCTTTATGGTGCCTTATGCTGCTGTGAGTATAGGATGTTGTTGCCCTTTTCAGTGTTGGGCATCTGCTGCAAGTAGAGAATGGAAGAATTTGGGGGTAGATAAGGGAGAAATAGGTTTTTTTTTTTTTTTTTTTTAATGAAAATAAGAGTATTTAGCCAATAAAAGTGTGACCACACTCAGTTATTCTTTGCTCTCTATGGGTGTCATAGGATTCTCAGACACAAAGATGACATATAATTGAATAAGAACTTCTTGAGCATGTCCTTTGCTGATTACACTTTACTAGGTGCTGGGGTCTCTCCAATTTCGGTAGAAACAGAATGGATACAAAGAGAACTGGTATGTTGCAAGTCAAAGCAGTACTGAATATAATTTAAAACAGTAAAAAGATACCACTGCATCTGGTGCAGCCCAGAAAGCCAGATCCTAGATGGAGAGTAGGATGAGAATCAATGAGAGGAGAAAGGACACTCTAGGAGGAATTGAAAGCACAGGCAAAGGCAAGACATCTAGAAAGAGTCATGTGCCGGGGCGAGTGCAATTATGAGAGTGATTGGAGTAGGAGTTCCTTGCTGGGTGGCAAGACTGTCCCGCTGGCTGTTGACAAATTATGTAGCTGCTACTTAGGATCGGGAAGCAAGAAGTCAAGAGCCACTGTGGAGACCCAGGGTTTCTTATTTGGGCAATAGACTTCTGAGATGATCATTCTCGGAATATTACTTGATGTGCAGTGCAGAATGTATTTGTGAAGGGAGAGACCTGGAAGCTGAGTAGGATCTAGGTTGAAATAGTCCCTACAGAGTCAGTCTGGGAAGGTAGGTTCTCTGGTAAGACCCATTGTTTTCCATCCTTTCATCCTGATACACTCTAAAGTTTGATTTAGCATTTAATTAATGGTGGGTGGGAGGGGATAAGGTAGTAAACATACTGCACCAAATACATTGTTGTTGTTGTTGTTATGTGCTGTCGAGTTGGACCTGACTCATAGCGACCTCTCCTTGGGTTTCTGAGGCAGTATCATTACAGAAGTAGATTGCCCCATCTTTTTTCCCAGGAGTGGCTGGTGGGTTTGAACCGTCAGCCTTCTGGTTAGCAGTCAAGTGCCTTAGCCACTATGCTACCATAGCTCCCACCAAATACATTGTTGTTGTTGTTGTTGTTGTTATGTGCCGTCGAGTCGGCCCCGACTCATAGCGACCCCTCCTTGGGTTTCCGAGGCAGTATCACTACGGAAGTAGGATTGCCCAACCTTCCTTCCGAGGAGTGGCTGGTGGGTTTGAACCGCCAGCCTTCTGGTTAGCAGTCAAGTGCTTTTAGCCACTATGCTACCAGAGCTCCCAATACATTAGCTCCCATTACATTAGCTTACTGAAAATTATAGTCATTGGAAATATCATTAACATTAGTTTTGTTATTCATAGCCTGATATATCAGTCATTCTTTTTCACTAAGGGCAAAATGCATGCACATATTTACAAAGTCTTGTTTAAGATATGCTTAATTTTGTTTTTCTCCCTTAAAGGGGAGGTCGATTGGTTCTGCCTGGATTCAGGTAATGTGTGTAACACATTCAGGTTATAGAATATTAGAAAGAATGACAGAAAATGAATAGGAAGGTAGGGGATAGAGATTTGCAAGACATCGAGGTAAGAGTGAGTGGAGTATTCCCAGGGGAGGAGGGTGCAGGAAGATTACTGAGGTATAGGAGAATAAAGGCTGAGCCCCACTAAGTGCATCAGTTAGGGCCTGCACTCAGCCACATGCAGAAGAAACAGTCAGTCTGCGGGGAAGACCCCTAGATGACTTCAGCACCTAGATTCCCACAATCATCCCTCATGAGTTAGCTTTTAGAATGGTTTCAAGATGGTGCCTACTCCTCTAGGCATCATGTCGACATTCCATGATGGTAAAGAGGGAAGGGCTGAAGGTAGAGTTGCCAGATTAGGATATACACATATAGGACACACAGGTAAATTTGAACTTTATAATCAACGCTTCTTTTTTTTTTTTTTCCCCAATATAGGCCCTATATTTTCTGTAACAAAGGTAGAAATGTCCCTAGAGGAAGGTAAAAGGAAAATCTAAAAATACACAGAGTCTAGTCTACCCTTTTAAACAAGTATTCCTGGAAGCCTTACCCAGGATCTTCAGCTCATATATAATTGGTCAGAACTGAGCACATGATCATCCCTGTCTGTAAGGAAGTCTGACAGACTCATTGAGACCCTGAAATGTGTCTTTGCCCCCCAAAAAAGTCAGTATGAAAGAAGGGGAGAATAAACACTGGGTAACCAAAATAACCCAAACCCATTGCCAAGGAGATGATTCTGATTCATAAACAACCAGCAAAAAGCCCATGGGTGGTGCAGTTAAGTGCTCAGCTGCTAATTGGAAGCTTGATGGTTTGAATCCACTCAGAGCTTCTTTGGAAGAAAGGCTTGGAGATCTGCTTCCAAATTGTCACAGCCATTGAAAATCATATGGAGCACAGTTCTGCTGTGACACACTTGGGTCATCAGGAGTCAGGATTGACTTAACAGCAACTTTTCTTTTTTTATTTTTCCTTAAGCTATCAACAGATTTGCCAAAGTGAGTAAACTGAGTTTGGGGCAGAGAATTTCAAAAAAGAGGTAATACTTACTGAGTACTTAGTATCTTGACAATTATTTTTACTAAGTATTTTGCAGGTCATCAAACTACTCCTAAAGGTAGATCATCTGAGTGCTTTGCAGATCATCACAACTACCTCTCAAAGTTAGATCTTATTAAGTACTGCCACTTTAACAGAAGAAGAAACTGAGGCACAGACTGTGTGCCAGCTCCATGTGGTAGAAGCAAGATTTGAACCTCCATGATGTGGAGCCGGAGCAGTTGTCCAGGCTACATCTGCATGATTGAGATGTGTGCCAGGTAAACCAGAACGGCAGGGTTAACAGCGCCTTCCCCAAAGCAGATGTGGATTTTCCTGTGGCAGCGCTTTTGTCATGTAGGCAGGCATTTTAACTAATTCAAGCACTGACAGTCTCTCTCTGCCAAACCAAAGGGGGATCTTTAGTTATGTGGGACACTACATTGTCTGAAACACATGCTTCCTCTGGAATAGAGTGACCAGATATCTTGTTTGGTCTGGGACTGAGGAGTTCTCAGAATATGGGACGTTCAGGGCTAACATCTGGAAATCAGGGAGCAAAGCAGGATGAGTTGACCATTCTACTGTGAAATAAAAGACCTTAGGGGCTTCTCTCTTGGTCTTGAGGAGCTCTGATGACACAGTGGCATTTGCCTCATAACCAGAAAGTCTGTGGTACAAACCCACCAGCTGCTCTATGGAAGGAAGATGAGGCAATCTACTTCTGTAAAGATTTACAGAAAAAACAAATAAATAAATAAATAAAACTCATTGCCGTTGAGTCAGTTTTGACTCATAGAGACCTCTCCTTGGGTTTCCAAGGTGATATCTCTACGAAAGTAGATTGCCAATCTTACATCTGAGGAGTAGCTGGTGGACTTGAACCTCCACCCTTCTGGTTAGCAGTCAAATACCTTAAGTACTAGCCACTAGAGCTTCAGCCTTGGAAATTTATGGAGATCACCAGGAGTCGGAATAAACATGACAGTGAATTTTGTTTTAGTTTTTATCTTGGTCCTAAACCTTAGTGGGAAGATGGTGGAGAGAAATGACTCTAGCCAAATAAATAACCTTTAAGAAGTCTTGATGTATCTTAGAAAAGGCACCAAGCAGAAAGCCAGGGAGCTTAATTCTACCTCTACCTTAGCCTCTAACTTATTGTGAGACCCTGAAAATTTTGCTTTAATCTCCTGGCCCTCATTTCTCTGATCCACAAAATCAGGAAGGGTAAATTTAATAATTTCTAACTGTCCTTTTAGTTTTCAAATTTTCAATTTTAGAACCAGATGGTCTCTGCTGTCCCTTAGCACAAGAAGTTTCTATGACTAGATGAATCTCTTTTTAGAAACAGGCAGTTCTCTTGTTCAATTACATTTAAAGTCTGTTATGGTCATCATGGAAGTCAATTTAAGTATAATATTTTTATTTGATCTGATGATCTATTAAAAGTCATAAAAAGATCTCAGTGGTGATAAATGAACAAATGGAACAACAAACTAATGAACAACTGAATAAACGAATGAATGCAGAAAATATAAGGTGACATGTGTACTCTACTTTTTTTGTCAAATCCTTTACAAACTCTGTTGCTGTTGTGTGCTGGTGAGATACTTCTGACTCATACAGATCTTATAAAATAGAGTAGAACTGCCTCAATGGATTTCCTAGGCTGTAATCTTTATGAGAGTAGATTGCCAAGTTTTTCTCCTGTGGAACCACCTGTGGGTTTGAACTGCCAACTTTGTGGTTAGCAGCCAAATGCTTAAACACTGGATGACCAGGATTCCTTTCTAAGTTTTGTTGTTGTTATGTGTCATCGAGTTGGACCCAACTCATAGCAACCCCACCTTGGGTTTCTGAGGCAGTATCACTATGGAAGTAAGTTGCCCTATCTTCCTTCTGAGGAGTGGCTGGTGGGTTTGAACTGCCAGCATTCTGATTAACAGTCAAGTGGCTTAGGCACTATGCTACCAGAGTTCCCTTCTAAGTTCTAGCAGACTGAATTTATCCCTAGGCAATTCAGTATAAAATCCTCATCTGGATTCCAGGTTTCCCATAGTAAGGCTTCTGCTATGAAACGGAATTGGGCAAAGACCCTTGGGACTCCCAAAAATCACACCAGATAGTTTTTTGCCTCAAAGAATTTATCTGGCCAAAGAGCTAATTCTTACACATATCACAAATAGAGAATATAGAAAAAACACTTTTTTTTGTAGATAAAGTGCAAAAAAATATATTCAATAAAAAGTAAAAATGTATATGCAATGAAGAATAAGTGTCCATTCTGCATTTTCAGGGACGAACTTGTTTTCAAATATTCTGCCCTAATGTCTCTACCAAAATATCCCAGTAATAGCAGCACTTTTGGCACTCAAATTACATTTTCATTCTTTTTATATCGAGAAAATAAAATATTTCTATGAAATTGGGTCCTGATTTTTGGTGCTGGAAAGTGGGCTTGATTAGGAATGGAAGTGATCAGTATTGGCTGAAGTTATAAGGAGTGTCCTCATGGAAGAAGTAGGACTTAGATTTAGAGAGTGTTAGAATTGAATGAAACTTCAGAACTCGTGTAGGCCAACCCTTCTTCACATGGCCAAAGAGATGAATTGACCTGCCCAGGCATAAATCTAAGGAATAACAGAGCTAAGTCTCTTGCTCTCAGTGCACATTTCCACCACAATGCAGAGATGGGCTGCCTTCATCACTCAAGAAATGGTGACTATGTACCTGACTATCATTCTAGTTAGATCCTCTTATCATCCTAAGAACAACAACAACAAATGATAAAACAACAGTGCATGCTAAGAGCCAAAACAGGGTGGAGTTGGAAGATCAGGAAGTGGGAATGGGCAGAGTTTGAGAGAGGAAAGTTGCAGTGGAAAGGCTGACCTGAATAAGCCTTTTCTGAGTGGAGAGTAACGGCAGACAGCATTAGGTACAAAAGAGGAGACTTACCATGGGTAACCTGGAATTGGGAGGAGGACTTTGGATTAGTTTTGCAGGGTAGCAAGGCAGATTAGCATATGCTGGAATCAAAATGTTGTTGTTGTTTTTATTTACCGTCCAGTCGGACCCAACTCATAGCGACCCCTCCTTGGGTTTCTGAGGCAGTATCACTATCGAAGTAGATTGCCCCATCTTCCTTCCGAGGAGTGGCTGGTGGGTTTGAACCATTTAGGTTCAAATCCTGGTTCTGAATTTACTCAAGTTACTTAGCTTCTTTAAAACCTAACATGCAGTTTGCTCTCATCTAAAAACCTAAAATTTGGCAATTTGAACCCACCTAGGAAGATGGGGCAATCTACCTCCACAAAGATTCCACCTTGGAAACCCGAGGAGGGTTGCTATGCATCAGGACTGACTCGACCGCAGTGAGTTTGGTTTGCTTTTTTAGTGGCAGCATGGAAGAAAAAGTCTGGCGATCTGCTTTTGTAAAGATTAGAGCCGAGAAAACACTACAGAGCAGTTCTACTCTGTAACACGTGGGGTTACCATGGGTTGGAATCTACTTGAGGGCAATGTTTTATTTTATTTTATTTTATTTATTGTTGTTAATGCTCACACATAAAATGAGTATGATAACAATCCTTCCAAGGAAAAATCTAATGAGGATCTAATGGAAAATGCTTAGTATGATGCTTATCTCATAGTAAGACTCAATCAATGTTTATTATTATAAGTAGTAGTAATAATAATAAGTAGCAGTAGTAGTTCTTTTTAGTTGAACAGGGATAAACATAACAAAATCAATATTGTATCTGGAAAGTCAGGTCTAAAATAAAATTTTCTCCAGCTGTTATAATCTTCAGAAAGAAAATGGTATAAAATATGAGGATTTGAAGAGTCTGCAGGCATCAAAGTGTTGATGAGCTTCCCTCCATATGAATGAGGCAGGGAGTAACATTGGGTGATGTGAAGGGAATAATGTAGAAGAAGGGGGGATAGGAGAAAGGGACAGTGAAAGGGGGTTTGTGTGTGGCTGTGATATGCCAAACTGTTCAATTCATCACAGGGGTCCTGGGAAGAACATACATGCTGAGTGAGGGAGACTGATATTCACAGGATTTGGGGCAAATAATCAAATTCTTGGCTTAGAGAATAAAAGATGAAGTGGTCCATTAAGGAAAGAATGTTCTGAAGTCGTCCAAGTGCCTGGGCTTGCATTCAGTTTCTGCTATTTATTCACAAAATTCCTTGTGGCCATCATTAACATTTTCCAAACTCAAGTATACCTAAAAGCCACGTAGGGGCTCTGGTAGTGCTGTGGTTAAAGCATTAGGCTACTAACCAAAAGGTCGGTGGTTCAAACACACTAGCCACTCTGCAGGAGAAAGATGAAGATGTCTGCTTCTATAAAGATTTATAGCCTTGGAAACCCTATGGGGCAGTTCTACTCGGTCCTTCAGAGTCACTATGAGTTGGAATTGACTTGATGGGAGTGAGTTTTTAAGAACCATCTAGAATATGAGATACACCTAGAACAGGAGCTCTGGTAGCATAGTGCCTGAGGCATTTGACTGCTAACCAGAAGGCTGGCAGTTCAAACTCACCAGCCACTCCTCAGAAGGAAGGTTGGGGAATCTACTTCCATAGTGACCTACTGCCTTGGAAACCCAAGAAGGGGTCACTATGAGTCAGGTCTGACTGGACGGTACATAACAACAACAACACCTAGAATATTTGTTAGATACATGGATCTGGGATATGATTCCACAGCTCTGGGTGAGATCCAAGAGTTTGCAATTTACCAGTCCCCAGGTAGTTCTGATACAGGTGCTTGTTGAGCTAAACTTAGAGAAACATGGACTTATCTGCTCTGAGCTTCATACTCTTCTCATCTATGGAATGTAGGTAAAAATATGATAGCTCTCTATGCCTCTTGGTGTTGTCAGAAGAATCAACTGAGTTGTTACAATAGTAAATTGGTGCATTGTAGCTGATGTTTAATAAAAGAAAGTAGAAAGTATTTAATTACTTGTCATATGGTATCCACTTTCACATGGGCATTTCTCATGCATCTTAGATAAAGATGAATTTACTTTCTTGTGCTCAGCTGCTAAACAAAAGGTTGGAATTTCAAATCCACTCAGAGGTGCCTTGTAAGAGTGGCCTGGTGATCTACTTCCAAAATATTTACCATTGAAATTCCTATGGATCACAGTTCTACTCTGAAACACATGGGGTTGTCATGAGTCAGAACTGACTCAACAACAGCAATTATTATTATTATTATTATTATTAGACAATGATAGCATTTTTGAAAGAACATTGACATAGACAAATGGGGATCTGAGTTCTAGTCTTAGGGCTCCTTTCATTAGTGTTGACCATGGTCATGTCAGAAAACATCTACCTCTCAGTTTGCTTGTGGATATCATGAAATACATGCTTTCAAATGATATCATAAATATATGAAAGCTCTTAAACTCTAAAATGGTATACAAATCTAAAGGATTATTAAATTATTATTTCTTTATATATTATATAAATATTTATTGTGTGTGTGTGTGTGTGTGTGTATACTTGGCATAGTGCCTAAGGCATTTGACTGCTAACCAGAAGGTTGGTGGTTCAAATCCACCAGCCACTCCTCAGAAAGAAGGTTGGGCAATCTACTTCCTTAGTGATACCGCCTCAGAAACCCAAGGAGGGGTTGCTATGAGTCAGATCCAACTCGATGGCAGTGAGTTTGGTTTTTGGTTTTTGGAGATATAT
>NW_006921664.1:6443759-6460189 GCF_000298275.1 Orycteropus afer afer | reverse complement strand
TATATATAATATTAAATAGGATTGTATTGAAAAGCTTATTACTTGATTTAGACCTTGAAAATTATGGCTCTTTTCAGAGGAGGAGACACTTCATATCAGGCTGATTACAGGACCACAGAGGCTTTTTGGGTAATGGGAAGGAGAAAGAAGAGGTTTTGGTGAAAGAGCCCTTGTTCCCTTGAGAAAAGGTGATTTTCCAAGAGCCTAGTATCTATCTCTGAAGTTATGTCTCAACCAGCCTTTCTGAATCATGCTAGAGAGAATGACGCTAGAAGCAGAAATGGGAAAGGAAGTGTCAGACACTATCTCTGTGAGATATTAAGGCCATTACACGAGGGAGCAATGTTATGGGGCAAGGGCAAGGGCAAAAATTCAGCCTACTCCAGCAGAGCAACCCTGGCACAGTGTGTTGTGGGTGCAAAGTGATTCATGAGAGACCCATGAAGCCAGTCCAGGCTATAGGGAATGTGTCCATATGCCAACTCTTGGGTGCTTAACCATCCAGACAGGAGAAAAAGTGGCTAACACCACACTGTGGTTAACACGTGTGATTGTGAGGTACCTTTCTAGAAAGAGTTGAGATTTGAGGCAGAGTGTTAAAAAAAGAGGGAGTGAGTGTGAGGCCGACAGGGTTATGTCTATTAAACAATTCCCTCTATTCTTGTTTCATTTTCTGTATTCCATGTTAAAGCCTAAAGGAGACTTTCTTCTCAGAAAGAGCCATTCCAAACAACTAGGAAACCCACCTCCTCCTTTCCTTACAGAGAGTCTTGAGATGCAGAGGGAAACTGTTGTCTTTTTGTAGTAATGACACTTCAGAAAGTGAACATAGACTTCTGAATGACTATATGAATGTACCAGGCCCCAGTAGGAGGTGGCAAACCTTGAGGAGCCAAGGCAAGCACTTTCTGACTTCAGAATAATGTTTCCTGGTTTTGCAAATAAAAAGAGCAAAAATAAATTTCATGAATACTTTTAGAAAGACATATCACTTGCCCTATGACACACATTTTACATTTTCCCCTCCAATTTCTGTCAATAAGAGTATACCATAAGAGTGGTTGTCCAGTCTCAGAATTAGCTAAAATTGGGAAAGAGAGCAGGCAAATTTTTTAGCTGACTCCTTGAAATTCAGAGGCACCCTTTTCTAGGTGCCCATGTTAATCAAACTGAAAAGGAACTGTGATATATTCTTTGTTTTTCATACTAAAAGAGTAATAGGAGAACACAGCTGTGAGACTCCATGGTACTAACACCTGTCTTGACATCTATTAGTCCAAATATTGAGTGCTTAGTGTGGATTCCCTGAGAGCAGAGCCTGAGACCAGGAGTTGGTGTAGGTAATTTATTTGGAAAGCAGAAGTAAGAGAGAAGGAAAGAGTGAGTCAGGGAAGAGGGAAAAGTTAAGAAAGAATTCATCAAGGAACTGGTTACTGCTGTGTGCAGCTAGGACCCAATTTCCCTGGGGCCTGTCAAAGGATAGGCAGTTGGACATTTATTTGCCAAATCCTCTCCCTCATTGGTTAGAGATACTGCTGGTACATTAACTTCCCTTCATGTGTGGATTGCATACTCATTCCAGCTCTGTGGCTTCAGAGAAAATCCCTAGGCTACCAAGCAGGGAAAACAGGGTAGTGTTCATGATGTAGGCACTGGTAACCTGCAAGGAACTGCCCACCACAGTTTCACTGAAATCAGGTGGCTAAGGACATAGAGCAGGTGCAGAGTATTCCAGGCAGAATAAGAAGCCAGTGCAAAAGCCCTGAGGCAAGAGTAGGCCTGAGGGATTCACAAAACACAAGAAGCCCAGTGCGGCTGAATGGAATTAGCAAGGAAGAGAGTAAGTAGAATGATGTAAGAGAGGCAATGAGGATTAGTCCTATGGGACCTTGTTAGACTATAGGAAAGACTCTGGCTTTTACTCTGTGGAGTAAGGAGTGCATACTCAGAGCCATTGCTGGGTTTCATAGAGTATAACATTTTGGTTTGTGTTTTAAAAGTGTCACTGGCTGCTGTGTTAAGAATATAGTCAGGTTGGGGAAGAGGTGGAAGTGGAAGTGGGGGAGACCAATTTTGGAGGCTGTTTCAATAATCTAGGTGAGAGATGATAGTGGCCTGTATCAGGGTGGAAACAATGGAAGGGTGAGAAGTGAAATACATTCTCTCTAATTCCTTTAACAAGCTAGCAAGGTGAGGTTATTTTCAAAGATTGTTTAATTTTCATTTTTTAAATCCCTGTTTATAGATAAGGTAACTGCAAATACTATAGGTTAAAGAATTCTTACAAGTTTCTCCCCAAAATAAGTGGTAAAACTAAGTTTTAATTCCACATCTTTTAGATTCCAGGGCTTCCATTCTTTCTAATCCTTCTTCCAATGATCTCTGAAACAATATATACCTTTGGTTCTTGCATCATTAGCCACCAGTCTGGATATGAATTACTGACAAGCAGGAGAGAATAGAAAGAGTTAATGAAAAGAACAAAAAGTCTGTATGGCTTCTCCAACAGAGAGCTCACTTTTCTCATCACATTCCAAGATGCTGAACAAACTAGATGCAAGATTTCAGAAACTATATAACAGCAAATTATCGAGTTGGGAAGCAATAATTAGAAAGGAAATGAAGAAAATGGACAGTGGGGGCCTTAATGTGAAATATGACATTGATAAATCAAAGGAAGCCTTGAATTAGAGATGTAGATATTTCAACTGATTATCCAAGAAACTCATATCCTCCATCAGCCTCGTCCATCTTGTTTTGCCTTTGTGAGGACACAGAGTATCTCTGCAAATTGCCAGTCCATGGGTTGCATCTCACAAATGTTTATTCAGAGAAGCTGGGGAGAAAGGGGAGGGAGCAGTTGAAAAATAATTTGCTTGTTAAGCAGCCCAGAAGAATTTTCTTCTTTTCTCTAAGTCTGGTATATTTAGGGTAAAGACAGTAAGAGAAGCTTATGATGGATGTTGACAGTGAGGCAACAATAAACCCAGCCTAGAAAAAGTTAGATTGACATACTTTTACTTTAGAAGTTTATTCTAATAATTGAGTTTAAAGCCACATGGCTAAGGGGAGAAGAATAGAAATTGCTCAGTTGCCTTTCTTCCCCTTCCTGATGATTCCAAAGCTAATGGTGTTTATTCGGGGTATTTTGTTCTTCTCTTTTTTCCCTTGAAAAAAATGTCACTAGGGACAAAAGGATTGTTGGGATGTGAATGTAACTACATATCTCAAGATTGTTTTGATTCATAAGATGAGAATCTGAAGAAGACAACAGAAGTGGGAATGGAATAGACCCAGTTGGATTGTTCCATTTCAGTCACTCCACCCTTCCTGGCAAGAAAGAGTCCCTAGACAGAAGATGTAACACCCAGCCTTAGCCAAATGTCCTCGTAGGCTGGAAACTGACTCTGACAGGAATTTGAAATGGAGCCATGAGACACCTCACAAAACCTTGTGGGGGCAGAGTAGGGGGTTGAATTTGTTTTGCATGAGTGTGTTTCTCGGGTATTTTATAAATGCTTTGGTGCTTATTTTATGGCGGATGACCTTGTGCAAGATTCCGGAAATCCCTCCTGGCCAGTTTCCAGACCTGTGACTGCTCCTTTGTTCTACTATCAGTTGTTGCTTTTACAAGAAGGCCTGACCAGTGCCAGGGCTCACAGAAGTTGGTCTGGTTTTCCTAAAAATCCAGCAACAACTCAAGAATCTTTATTTCTGCTTAGCTCAGAGAACAAGGGTATGATTTTGCAATAAGTATAGATGCTGAGGTCTTCTAGAGCGAATGTATTATACCATCAGAGTACCTGTTGGGGGTTAAGGCTCTTCCTCACTTGTACTCAAAATTAGGATGCATTTTATTTATTCTCACTCAGTCTCTCTACCATTTCTTGTTCATACCCTTATTTCCACTTTTAGTCCTTAAAAGATTGTTCATGGGATACCACCTTCCTAAATTTCTTCCTTATTATTTAAAATTCCACAAACATGCGTCTCTCTTGGGGAGTTGTTCTACATATATTTAATGAATGCTGAGAATTCTGTGACCATAATCTTTCCCATTCTGACGCTGGTTGCATGTAAATTCAGAATTAAAATTAATGCTTACTCTCAGACCTTATTAGTCTTTTGTTGGTATAGTTGCTCTCCTTTCCATGGAGAAAACATGTTTGTTTTCTCCTATCCCCATTTTATGTTTTAAATATGTGTATCATTTATTAGAAGCTTTCTTACATTTTATTATGGAAGTGATGGAGAAATAAAGCAAAATAATTACATGAAATGCTTTGCTTTCTTTAAGGTGTGTCTCAAGAAATTAACTCCACCAAATAAGAAGTAGGTGTGATATCTTGCTTTAGGCAGCCTCAGCCGCCTGTCAGCACACATGTGCCCACAATAAGAGGAGGACTACAGCAAAAGAGACATGGCTACTGTCCCAGAACAGCAGGCATTCTTCACCATGCTGCTGGTTACATCTGTTAATCCCATGGTTCTCAAAGTAAAGTCCCAGACCAGTAGCACGAGCATTATCCGAAAACTTGTTAAAAATGCAATTTCTCAGATCCTACCCAAGACCACTGAGTTAGAATCCCTGGGGAGCAGGCCAGTAATCTGTGTTTTCCCATACTTCCAAGTAATTGTGACACACACTCAAGTCTGAGGAGCGCTTGCTAACCCATACATTGCATGTCAATTAAAGCCATTAGAGAATCTCCTCTTCTGATTCCTCTTGCCCAATTTGAACTTCCATGTACCATTATCAGTCCAATTGCTGTGGAGTTGATAATGACTCATGATGACTCCTTGTGTGTCAGAGGAGAATTGTACTCCATAAGGTTTTCAGTTGCTGACTTATTAGAAGTAGATTTCTCTAGCTTTTTGAGCATGTTAACCATTTTCACCACCCAGGGACTCTTGAATGTTGATGTACCTGCCACTTAATACATAGGTTTTATTTCTCCTCTGTATTTTCTCAGTCTGAGTCTCATTAACTTCTTTCATTTATTCAATGTATTCTGTGTCTCTTCTGTTTTCCTGAGTGGTTGGACACTTAACTAAAGTATCTGTGTGGACCCAGGGCTTTGCCTGCTTCCTTCAATTTACACTTTACTAAGACTTTAGGTAGATTCTTAATTTCTACACATGTACTCCTCAGTAATTCATTTCCCAATGGCCTTGCTGATTCATGCTATTGTCAGTCACTGTTCCTATCATTTAGAACTTTAACAAAAAAGTATGAATGAACTTCACTCCTGGAGTGAGGCATCTGAGTAAAAAGACACTCAAAATTCTCAACCATCCAGCCTGACTTTTGAAGAAAATTCATGGAGGGGTGTGCATGTGCACATGTGTGTGTACATGTGTATGAGAGTGTAGAAAATTTCCATATAAGTGACTATGAAACAATGAACAATAAAATTACAACAAGCAGTAAGTTGAAAAATAGTTAACTTTGCCTTCTCCTGCCACAGGACATTTGCTGTGGGTACAGAAAGCAACTGTTGAGTAAAGGTTTTCTGAAAAATGAGGCAAGTCAAGTAGCACTCCATCTTGAAGTGAGATATTTCTTGCCTAAAACCAAAGATATTTTACCCTTCCCATGGCATAAGTGCAAAGGAGAGGCTTTATTTTTCTAAGCAGACATTTGACAAAGAGGAACCACAATGGAAGAGAACAACATTCTCTGCTGTTCACGTGCAAATAAAGTATAGTGTGCACCAGTGAAGGTTAAATTTATTTCTTCCAATCCTCAAACATCAAGCTACAATATTAATATTCTTTCATCTGCTAAAGAAAATAATGGAATGGTCGGGGCCAAAAGGCATTGATGACAGCTGATTATGCCAACGAAAGAACATTAGGACACAGTTCTTTTATAAAGCAGGCACCATTAATGTCATCTTTTTCTTTCCAATATTTTCATCGCAAGGGGCCCTGGGGACATAGCAGTTGAGTGCTTGGCTGCTAATCGAAAGACTAGTGGTTTGAACTTACTCAGCCACTTCATGGAAGAAAGACCTGGCAGTCTGCTTTTATAAAGATTACAGCCTAGAAAACCATATGGGGTAGTTCTACGCTGCACGTGAGGTCAATAGGAGTCAGAATTGACTTAACAGCACACAGCAACATTTTCATCCCAGACTCTTAGCTCAACAAACCCATATAGATTCCAAAGGCAACATTTCCACTCTTTTTCACTTATATCTTTGCCCAAGGGGAGGCAGAAGGAGGATGCCCATTACTTTACTCTGGGTTCTGAAAATATAGGCCTCAATGTCTCAAGGAACGTAGCTTGTATTCTGGCCAAATTGTGCTTAAACAAATCTAAAGCACCATGTTAATATGGTGAATGTTATGGCTTGGATTGTGTCCTCTACAAAGTTATGCTGACGTCTTAACCTCGGTATCTGTATATATGACCCCATTCATAAATAAACCAAACCAAATGAAACTCACTGTCATCGAGTTGGATCTGACTCATAGCGACACCTCCTTCGGTTTCCAAGACAGTATCACTATGGAAGTAGATTGCCTAATCTTCCTTCCGAGGAGTGGCTGGTGGGTTTGAACCTCCTGTCTTCTGGTTCACAGTCAAATGTCTTAGGCACTATGCCACCAGAGTTCCCCATTCATAAATAGGGGTCTTCTTTTCTCATGTTTATGAGTCATACCAGAGTTGAGTGCATTCTAAATGTAATCCTTTCTCCCTTTTTTTTCTTTAACTTTTTATTGTGATTTGAATAAGTGTACAGAGCAAATTAGTTTTCTATTCAACAATTCATACATATTTTGTTTGTGACATTGATTGTAACAGCACTCTTCTCACTTTCTTCCTGTGTTTCCTGTTTCCATTTGCCCTTCTTTCCTATCCCTTCCTGCCTTTTGAGTTTTATCCTTGGGCAAAAGCTTCTCGTTTGATCTCATGTGGCCTATTTTTCTAAGGAGTGCATACCCCTCTGGAGTTATCTTTCACACCTCACACACCTATCTATTGCTTGGCAGAAAGTTGACCAATGAGGGTGAGTTCAGTTCCAGGTTTAAAGGGTGACTAAAGGCCACAGTCTCAGATGCTCCACCAATTTCTATCAGACCAGTAAACCTGTTCTGTTTTGTTTTGTTTTGTTTTTAATGATTTTGACTTTGTTTCACATTTCTCTTCCACTCTATCCAGGACTTTCAATCGTGATCCCTTTCAGAGTGGTCAGTGGTCTGTAGTGGTAGCTGGGCACCATCTGTTTCTTCTGGTCTCAGGATCAAGGAAGCTGAAGTTTCTGTGGTCCATTAGTCCTCTGGAGTATTTGTTTCCATACATCTTTGATTTTGTTCACTCCTCTTTGCTTCAGATGGAGAGAGACCAATATTTTCACCTTAGGTGTTTGCTTTCTAGCTTTTTAGATTCTAATCGCTACTCACGACTGGTGAGAATGTTTCTTTCTGTGTGTTAACCTTTCTTTGACTTTTGTTAATAGTGGAGTCATGCAGCATTTGCCCTTTCGTGATTGCCTTATTTCACTCATCATAATGTCCTCCAGGTTCATCCATGTTATGAGATATTTTGCAGATTCTTCATTATTTTTTAATGTTGCACAGTATTACATTGTGTGTATGTACCACAGTTTATCCATACACTTCTTTCCTTCTTTCTTTCTTCTTTTTTATTGTTCTAAAATGTACAAATTTACAGAGCAGAATTTGTTTTACATTCAATATTTCCTGTGTATTTGGTTTCACTCCCCAACTACCCATCCCCAACCCTAACCCACTCTCCTCCTCTCCCTTCCCAGTATCACCCCCCACCCCATGTGCCATGCTTTTCCTGTGTGTGAATGTTGTCCCTCTGGTGCCCCATGGCCGATTGCTCAAAGGGCTGTATCTCCCTAGAGCATGTGGGTGTATCACCCTGGGCTAAGTAGTCTGTGTGTACATCTTACTTACTGTTAGGCTGAGAGCCAGCTCTTGGGAATGAGTTTTATCCCAGGCCTGAAGCGTATCCCAGGGCCATAGTCTTGAGGGTCCCACCAAACTCCCTCCAACCAATAATTCTGATTGTTACTGTATTTTTGGATTTTGTTCCACATTTTTCCTTCCACTCTATCCAGGATCTCCAGTTTTGATCCCTTCCCAAGTGGTTGGAATTGGTAGCCAGGCAGAATCTAGTTCTTCAGGTCTCGAGGTCCATCATGTCCGAGAGCTGATTGCTTCCAAACACCCTTGGTTTTCTTCACTCTTCTTTGCTTTCAATGATAAGAGACCATTAGCTGCATCTTAGATGGCTGCTTGAAAGTTTTTAAGACCCTAGTCACTACTCACCAATGTAAGTTGTGGGACAATATTTTTATGTATTTTGTTGTGCCAATTGAGTCTGGTGTCCCCCAGTACTATGGTCCTGAGTCAGTAGATCTGTTGGATCCCTCTCCCACAGTATCTGGCTGTCTATGAGACATTTCTCTGTGTCTGTCTTCTGTTGTTTCTGTAATGATTGCAGGTATTTTGTATCACTGGTATCTGTGCAGGATTAGCCTCAGCTGAATTTATCTTTGTCTAGAGTATAATTCTCTTCCCTGAGCCCCATCTGATCTTCTCAGTTGTCTCTGTGTTTATCTGTAGCCTGGTGCTTGGTGTTAATGTTAATGCAGTATCATGGATATACTGGTATTAGCCTCTGTTGTCTATATCTTATGTGCACAATTCAGTGTCCTCCCTTTCCCCAATGTCATCATGCTGGTCATAGACTCTTTCCATATCATCCCTCTCCTTTCTTGCCTCTTACTCATAGTTTATGCATTTGTTGATGGGCACTTAGGTTGTTTCCATCTCTTTGCTATTGTGAATAATGCTGCATTATGCATGGGTGTACTGTTGTGTCATGGCTCTTGTTTCTCTAGGATATATACTTATGAGTGGAATTTTTGGATCATATGGTATTTCTATTTCCAACTTTTTAAGGAAGTGCCATACTGTTTTCCACAGTGGTTGCACCATTTTATTGTCCCACTAGCAGTGCATGGAAGTTGCAATCTCACCATACCTTTGTCAGCATTTATTGTTTTCTCTCCTATTGAACTTTGCTGTTATTGCTGGGCAAGATGGTATCCCATTACTGTTTTGATTTGCATCTCAAATGGACAAAAATTGCAAGCATTTCTTCCTGTGTTTCTTGGCCTCCTGGATGTCTTCTTTGGTGTTGTGTTTGTTCATGTCTTCTGCTCATTTTTTAAGTGGATTGCTTGTCTTTTTGCCATTGAGATATTGACCTTTTCTATACATTTTAGAAATTTGTCCCTTGTCAGATATGTCATTGCTAAATATTTTGTGCTATTTCTCAAAGGTTTTGGCATGTTGCGTTTTCATTCTCATTTGATTCTAGGAATTTTTTTTCTCCTTTTTATTTCTTCTATTACCCAGTGTTTTTAAAGCAGAGTGTTATTCAGTTTCCATGTATTTGAATTTTCCCCTAATCTTCCTATTATTAATTTTCAATTTTATAGTATTGTGATCTGGAAAGATACTTTGTATTATTTTGATGTTTTTAAATTTATTGAGGCTTGGTTTGTGGCCTAATATCTAGTCTATTCTGAAGACTGATCCATATGCAATGGAAAAGAAAGTATTTGCATTTTTGTGGGTGGAGTGTTCTGTATACATCTGCAAGGTCAAGTTAGTTGATTCTGATGTTTAGATCTTCTATGTCTTTGTTGAGTTTCTTTCTAGTTGTTTTGGCTTCACCAAAAGTGATGTGTTAAAGTATCCTACTATTATTGTGGAGTTGTTAATTTTTTATTTTAATTCTGTTGATGTTTGCTTTTATATTTTGGGGCTCTCTCATTGATTGTGTAGATATTTATTATGGTTGTGTCCTCTGGTTTGATTGATCCTTTAGTCTTCGTATAATGCCCTTTCTTGTCCTTTATGCTGGTGTTTGCCTTGTAGTCTATTTTATTGGAAATTAATATTGTCACACCTGTTCTTTTTTAGTGACTGTTTGCTTGATATATTTTTTTCCATCATTTGATTTTTAATTTATTTTTATCTTTGTGTCTAAGTTGAGTCTCTTGTAGGGAACATATTGATAGGTCCTATTTTTTCAATCCATTCTGCCACTCTCTTTCTCTTGACTTGTACATTTAATCTATTTACATTCAATCTACTTATTGATATGATGAATTTACTGCTGTTATTCTTTTGTGTTTTTTTTTTTTTTATTGTATTGCTGATGATTTCTTTGTTCCATATGTTTTTAGGACTGAATTCATTTTGTTATTAGATTTTCTTTTCATTTTCTTTATTGCTGTCAAATGCTATACAAGGGGAAAACAGACAAGGAGAGACAGACACAGGGAGGAAACACTATATGACAATGGAGGCAGATATATCTATAAGCAGCAAGGGAATCCTAAAAATTGCAGAGCCACCAGAAAGTAGGAGAGAGGCCTACTGACAAAATGGATACAGATGAGACCATTAATTGGACTTTTAGCTTTTGACTATGAATAGATATGTTTTTGTTATTTAAAACCACTTACTTTGTGATATTGTTTTTTAGCACAGCCCAGGAAACTGAAAAACTTTTGGCATATGTTTTTCTCACTAAGTTTATCAGGAATGTAGCCTCCTTCCTTGCTAAATACATACATTACATACATTTTCTTTCCTATACATAAATACATTAATTAAACATTTATTAATAAATATGCACATATTACTTTATTCATCCACACTGTTCTGTGGGCTTAGTGATGTTGATTTGACTTAAGGCAGATACTTTAACATTCAAAGCCAGAATTTTTTACTCTAAATGCTCATCAGGCATTCAGAGCTCTGCCTCAAGTAATGGCTGTTCTTGGGATTTTAGAGATAAAGCCTCAGGTGTCAAGTCCCCTCTCTTCTAAGTGAAATCATCTGCCCACAGAATCTTTCCAGTGAGCAATTGGAGGTGAATAAGTTTTATTTCATGAACATGGAGGGAACAAGTGAGCCCAAAGCAGCTTTTACATAAGTTTATCAGGGACTCATGAGGTTGTTTACTGTAAATGGAAGAGGTGAGACACTACCACCCTTCTTGACCTATGAATGAGGGAGAATGAGACAGTTGACAGTGGAAATTGAAGCTCACAGAATGCCCGAGAGTAGAAAAAATTAAAACAACAATAGTTCAATTCAGTTGCCTTCAATTTGATTTCAACTCACAGTAATCCTTTGCGTATCTGAGTAGAAATGTGCTCCTATAGGATTTCCAATAGCTGATTTTTCAGAAGTAAATCACTAAGCCTTTTTCTGAGGTGTCTCTGGGTGACTTGAACCTCCAACCTTCTATTTAGCAGCTGAATACATTAATCATTTCCAACACCCAAGGACCCGGAGGGAATTTAGGGCAGCCATAGTAGGCCATATACAAACTGAGTTGACCAGAAGAGAAACAGAAGGTATGTAACAAAGAAAACATATAGAGAAGACAGTACAGAAGCCAGTTGGTAGCAGAACAAGAAAATCAGATGCACAGAGGATTTGAGTTGTATTAATAAGGGAGCAGTAAAGCAGAGACATAGACTCTTGGTACTGAAGTCTTTTGAACAGCCTTAGACTTAATGCCATCCTGCACATCCATCATCCACAAGACCTGCTCCTATTACAGCTTCTGCTATTATTCTACACACATACTGCATGATATCTCAGCTCCCATATTTCTCAATGTGTGCTCTTAATAAGTGGCCCTTTAACTTGAATGAGTCTCAGAAATTTGTAACCAGAAGAGTTAATGATATTTCATTCCTTAAGTGTGTTTTATTTTGATAAAATCTCTGTATTGAAATTTGATCACAGATTTAGCCTCTGGACTCCCCACCTCCTTTTCTGTTAAGCAAAAAAATGATGCTTTTCCTGGCAGTATTGCAAAATTTAGCAAATATGTAAAGTAGTTACTGGAATGTGGATAACATTGTGAAGAATGAGAATTCCAGAACACTTAATTTTGTTCATGAGGAACCCATACATAAAGGCAGTCCTTTGAACAGAAAAGGGATACTGTGTGGTTTAAAATCAGGGAACCTTTACATTGGGATTGTATCCTTTCATCATACTTGTTCCACGCTGAGAAAATAATCCAAGAGTGTAGACTATATGAAGAAAAACACAGCATCAGGGTTGAAGGAAGAGTCAATAACAGCCTGTGATATGCAGATAATATGACCTTGCTTGCTGAAAATGAAGATTTGAAGCACTTACTCATGAAAATCAAAAACTACAGTCTTCAGTATGGAGTACATTTCAACATAGAGAAAACAAAAGTCTTCACAACTGGACCAAGAAGCAACATCATAATAATTGGAAAAAACTTTGAAGTTGTTGTCAAAGATTTCATTTTACTGCAATACACAGTAAACACCCATGGAAGCAGCAGTCAATAAATCAACAGCATACTCTATTGGGCAAATCTGCTACAAAAGACCTCTTTAAAGCATTCACGAGCAAAGATATCACTTTGAAGACTAACATGTGCCTAAGCCAAGCCATTGTCTTTTCAATAGCCTTATATACATGTAAGAGCTGGACAATGAATAAGGAAGACTGCAGAAGAATTAATGCATTTGAATTGTGGTATTAGTGAAGAAAGTTGAATGTACCATGGACTGCCAGAAGAACAAACAAATCTGTTTTGGAAGAAGTTCAGCAGGGATGCTCCTTAAAACTAAGAATGGCAAGACTTCATCTCTTGTACTTTGGTCTTATTCTCAGTAGGGACCAGTCCCTGGAGAAGGATATCATGTTTGGTAAAGTAGAGGGTCAGCAAAAAAGGGGTATGCCCTCAGAGAGATGAGCTGACATAGTGGCAGCAACAATAGACTTATGCATGGCAACAATTGTGAGGATGGTGCAGGACTGGACAGCATTTTGTTCTGTTGTATATAGCGTCATTATGGGTCAAAAACAACTTGATGGCACCTAACAACAACAGTAACTGTAAATCCATCCTAAATTTTGTGATTTTTCACAAAATGTATTATCCACTCTGCCATTCTTTTGCAAACTTGACTCTACACTTTCAAGTTCCTCTGTGAATTTTCTCAACTCTGGTTCAGATTGGCTCACATATCTTCTTACAACAGCTCAGAGCCCTCTGTCACTACTGTCATGTTGGCTCATATGTGAAAAACCTGAATAATTCCAAGTGCTACCTAGATACTGTCGCCTTTAAGAGAAGTATTTTATATTATTATAAAAGTTGTATATTCTTATTGAAACAAATGTGGAGAGAAAGGATAAAATTTAAAATATCACCTAGAATCTCAGAGTTAATATCGTAGCTTATATATATATATACACACATACACATATATATAGATATATATATACACACACACACACATATATATATATATATGTTTTGTCCTCATTTCTTTTCATTGTACATGTTAAGAAATAGTAGAGATCATATGGCAAATACATTGCTGAAGCCTCATAATTCACTTCACATTATAATGTAAACATCTCTGCAAACTTTAAAAAACTTTTTGTAAACATTGGTTTTAATAGCTGCATGATAGTGCATCAGATGGAATTTCATTTGCAATTTACCTAATAATTCCACAGTGTCGAACATTTAAGTGTTTACAATGTTCGTGTAATATAAATAATTATGCAATGGACATTTAGTCTACATTTTGGATGACTATTCCCATATGGATTTCTGGATGTCCAGCCACTGGGAAATATCTCACTTTAGCATTTGTAATGTCCTTTTAAAAGGTTCTTTCAAACTTAGAGAGTTTTAAGATTAAACAGCTTGTCCTCTACGTAATCTATCAACTAGCATGAAAATCACATGGCTGGATCAATATCCTGAAATCTGCATGTCGGATCCTCTGATGACTAGTACTGTTACCTAACTTTATGGTGTGGAAATGTCACACAGTCAGTAAGTTGATTTTCTAGTCAGAAAGTTTGACTAGTGGAACAGTCTTGTCTATCATCATTTAAGACTCTGGTGGATTAGCTTGCTGTGGAGGGTCCTGAATAGATTATTATCAAAAGCCTATCTATCTATATCTTTATTTGATTGGTGGGAGACAAGAGGAGAGGCAGAATTGAAAAGCAAGAGCTTTGTCTACTCTAGTCCCACTTCTTCAACCAGAGGAAATCTGCATTTATTTTCCTGCATATTGGCCTTAGGACAAACTATTTTATAAAGAAAACGTGTAGGGCAGGAAGAGGGGGTAGGTAGGTAGGGAAAGTATTCCAAGTCAACAATCCTGGGGACAGCATAGGGAAGTGAAAGAGAAAGTGAATAAAGTTTTATTCCTTTTAAAATTTTATTGTAGTAGCCGGACTTTGAACTACAATGAATATTCAAACTATCTAAAAACACAACTTTTAATGCATACATCAAAACACATAAGGGAAAAATACAAATGATGAATGGATTATTATCTGTCATTTAATTCTCTTTTCAGTGCCTCTGTTTAAATGATGTTCAAAATATTCTGTTATAGATAAGGACCCTTTAAGTACAAACGTTGGGAAAGTCTGTTACTGAGACTTTGTGGTACTTGTCTCTTCTAGAACTGTTCCTAAAACAAACAAATAAACAAAAAACCCCATTGATTGTAAAAGGAAACAAAACAACTGTGATATAACAACAATATCCCATAACAAAAAACTCACAATGCACTGTCATCGAGTTGGATTCAACTCATAGCAGCCCCTCCTTGGGTTTCTGAGGCAGCATCACTACAGAAGTAGATTGCCCAACCTTCCTTCTGAGGACTTCTGGTTAGCAGTCAAATGCCTTAGGCACTATAAGCCACCAGAGCTCCCACAACATCCCATAGTAAACAAGTAATAGGGGTGGAGCAACTCATTCCTTCAGTCAACCAGTAAGTCTTGAGTCCCTCTTAAGTACTGACTGCTGTGCTAGATGCTGAATACAAAGACCAGTGTTAAAACATGCAAACCAAGAATGAAAATAGTACAGGGTGTTCAAATGGACACAAATGTGGGGTGCAATGGGAAGAGTGAAGAAATCTAAATCTTTACGAAAAAAAGGGAAAAGTTTCAAAGGAAGGGAAAACTGACCTAAGGACAGGATTGGTGTATTGGGCACTCAACCTGTGCAATCATTTGGGAGGTTTTTATAAAGGCCTTGTGCTTGGTTTAATGATCTACTGTTGCTGCCTTGAGATTCTTATTTTTTAAAAAGGAGCTTGCACCCTAGGCCTTGCAAATTATGGAGCCAGTCTTGGCTGATCAAGTGGAGGAAATTATTCTAGGCAAATGAAGTAGCATAGTAAAAAATATGGTTTTAGAAGAATGGAAAATGTAAAGTCTAGTAAAAGCAGTACAGTTTAACTGTATGTTGGTGTGCAGGTAGGTGTGTAGATGGAGATTAGGTAAAGTAGGCAAGTTGTGTATTGAAAAATGTATTGAAATAAAATTAGATTTTATCCTATGGGTAATATAAACTCATTGAAGAATTTAGAGCAAAGCAGAGGCAAGATGACATTTTCATATATGCAAAGTCACCCTGTTGTCAGGGTGGAGAATAAATTGGAGGATAAAAAATTCTTACTGGTTCACACTAACTACCTCTAGAAGGGCAGTACTAGAGGTAACTAAGGTGAACTGGTAAGAATTTTTTTGAAAAAAAAAACAGCAAATATAAACTGAATGATAGTAGAGGTGATGTTTAGAAGACAAAGGAAGAAGGGGGAGGGGATAAGAGGTACACATTGGTTGGATGTAGGATTTAGGAAAAAGGAATAGCCATAGAATGAGTCCTAGATTTCTGACTTGAACAAATCAATGGATTGGGACTCAGCTGAAGTTGAAGAACATAGACAAGGCAATAGTTGGGGAATAGGGATGATGGACTAACTCTGAATATGTTAATTATGAGTCCATGGTAGCTCAATATGCAAGAGTAGAATTTAGTACAGCAGTCAGTATAAAAATATAAGTTTAGGAATCATTAGTAAATGAAAGTAAGTGCATGGATGAAATTGCCCAGGAAGAGTATATAAAGTGAGAAAAGCAGAGGGCCAAAACTTGAGCTCTGTAGAAAATTGAAACCCAAAGCTCCAAGTGGAGAGATTGGAATCCATAAAGCAAAGTGTGAGAGAATGTATGAATGGTAGCATCACTTGAAGGTTTCAAGTCCACCCAGATGTGCCTCAAAAGAAAGGCCTGCTGATCTGCTTGCAAAAAGTTAGTCCTTCAGAGACACAAAAGACCTCTACAAAGAAGGCTATAAAAAGCTACTTCAAGAAACCATAAGAGACCTCCATAAATGGAAAAACATCCCATGCTCATGGATAGGAAGACTGAACATTGTGAAAATGACAGTTCTACCCAAAGCAATCTATACATTCAATGCAATACCAATCCAGATCCCATCAACATTCTTTAGGGATATGGAAAAAATGATCACTAACTTTATATGG
>NW_006921664.1:6432959-6441299 GCF_000298275.1 Orycteropus afer afer | reverse complement strand
AAAAAAAAAAAAAAGAAAAAAAAAAAGAATATCAGAAAAGCAGAGTGTTTCTCATTCTCTTCTAGAACCCAGTGAAGCTAAATATTAACAATATGATTTTATCCTATTCCTTGGGGTGTTTGCTTAGTTCTCTCACTGTACTTCTTCATACCTTCTACTAGTTTTGAACTAATATCCCCTTCTGGACCCTAGTTTTCTCTATCTCATAAGCTCAGATTTTTTATTAGCAGCTTCCTTACTAACCTTTAGTTCTTGAGCCCACCACAAGCCTGGTTGCACTTTACAATTCCAAAGCAGGTGTTGACATCCCAAAGGCACTCTACCGTTCCATTTTTCATTAGTTGGGCAAGAAAAGATGAAAGCTCAGAGCAGAGGATGTCTGTCCACCTTCTTGCCCAGATGTTAAGACTTTTACCGAGTCCAGACCACCCAAGCTGTGCTTTTGATGTGATCAAAATCAGCATTTGACTCCGCTCTGCTGTATACTCACTCTGTGTGTTCACTTCTCTTACATCTGTCTTTCCACTGCACCTCATGTTCTGCTTCAGCTTTCTGGTTGCTGGCCCTCCTGGTTTTGTCATCTTTCTGTAACCACTTTGCCTTCCAACTTAGTGCCAGAAGCAACTTCCTTTGGTGCTCCTTTGGACACGCCCTGTACTCACCTTCTGGTTCTTCACATTCCTGACCTACCTGATTCAGAGCTGACTCCTTAGATCCCACTAGAATGATAGTTCACCTAGCCAGAGTCCCCCAAGTTGTTCTTCACCATGAAACCTATCAGCATAAAACATTGGTGATGGATGCTATCTTGTTCTTGAAGTTTTTCTCCCAGAGTCAAACCCCACCCCTCATTATAAAAAAAGTGGAGAAAATGTAAGAGCTATGGGATGCAACATCTTTTCTGTTCTTTGATATTCTCTACTAGAAAGTCCTTTATTGAAGTCCATTCAAATCATAGCTGAAGGAGAGTATAGTATAGTGCAGATGGCCCTGAGTGTACCTGGGGTGGAAATTCTATGTAGTAAGTGTCAAACTTTTTCCATTTATTCTATTATCTGAGTTTTTATGTGATTCTGCTGGGTTGATTGCCTGTATAGCATGTGCTCTTGTATAGCAGAACCATTTCTCAGGCAAAAAATGCATCTATACATGATTTATTTTTAAGCTTTTATATTATAAGGAGGTAATTTCAAGAATCCTTAATACTTTCTCACATAATTATTTGGTAGTGATGTTTAGGGGTTGTGCAAACATTTTCATTAAACACAGATCCAAGTGGAAAAAATAAAAAGAAAAAACACTGTACAATGTCCTGGCAAGACTTAGAGTAGCAGGTGCCTGGTATCCATCTATCTAGACTAGTACATACGTCTGGATATGATTCAAGTTCTGCTTTTCTAAAAAAGGTTTGGAACTCTTTCGCTAGGAAGGAATGTAAGACAGGATTTTGGTTTCTTAGTTTGGACAAGCTTCCTGTTCAGTAGTTGGAGCTGTTTTGAGAGCATGCATGTGTGTGGGAGCACAAAGGGCCAGGGTGTGGAATAGTGACTGAGGGGCGACAGAGGTTATGACAATAGGAGGATTCACTGGATGGGCTACACTGAACCTCTGCTGGCAGAGCCACCAGAGGTCCTATTAGGGGCATCTGCATCACTGGATTTAGAACACTGTAAAGGCTAAGATCTCTTGATAATTACTTGCCTTAAAAAAAAAAAAAAAAGCAAGAGAAAGAGAGAGAGCTAAATCTTGATGCTTAAAAAATAATTTTATCTCTTAGGTTTTTGTCAATGATTTATAAGTCAAAATTAAAGAAAGCTCCATACAAACTTCTTTCAAACTGAATTTTTTAAATTTTGTTTTGTTTTTGCCAATTTTACCTGTTCTCAGGGACATTTTCTAGGGGCCACTGGGCCAATTATGGTGTGCTAGAAGTGTGAGGAGACTGTTGGCAGATGCCCCTGGAGACATGCATTGATTAACCTCTCAGAGACATCAAAGGCATGCCTCTAAGTCCTAAATATCTTGCTAGTCCCCATATGCTAAAAATGCACCTGATCTATATATAGGATGCTGGCATCTAACTCTGCCTTTCATTTCCATTTTCCTTTAAATTGCATGTTTTAAGCTGCTCCTGTTGTGATGTTTGGCCCTATAACTGTATATTTTGATCTCATGGAATTTATTCTCAATATCTTCCATGCATTCATTTAGCTAGCTATTATTATTTCCTTACAATATTTCCACCACCACTTTGTCTGTCATTTTGTCATACTGTTGTGGCTTTCATGTTGCTCTGATATTGGAAGCTATACCACTATAACAGTATACCAGCAGGGTCACCAATGGTAGAGCTTCCAGCCTAAGACAAGCTAGGGAGAAAGATCTGTCAATCCTTCTAAAACACTTCTAAAAATTAGCCAATGAAAACCATATGGATCACAATAGAATATTGTGTGATACAGTGTCCCCTAGGATGGAAGACTCTCAAAATGCTTAGTGGGTACAACAATGGACTCTAGCATACCAACAATTATGAAGATGGCATAGGATAGGCCAATGTTTTGTTCTGTTGTACATGGCATCACTATGAATTGGTACTGACTCAGTGGCAATTAACAGCAACAACAACAATAATATTCTCAAGGAATTCAGGTTTAATTTTGGTAAATAGACAAGTAACATATAACATATAACATGCTATAAAAAAAAAGCTATAAAAATCATGAGCTACTTGGTCATGACATGACATTTCACAGATGGAGTGGCTACCATGATTTTGCTAAAATGTATATTCAAAGGTTCATAATAATAAATGACTGAATTCAGGCAAATGAGTAGCTTGGTTCTTGTCTTAGTTATCTAGTATTTCTATAACAGAAATACCACACATAGATGGCTTTAACAAACAGAAATTTATTCTATCACAGTTTAGGATGCTATAAGTTCAAATTCAAGGCACCAGCCCTTGTGAAATACTTTCAGTCTCTATCAGCTCTGGGGCAAGGTCCTTGTCTTTGTTATGTTATTTGCCTTTCAACATCTGTGGGCTTAGCATTTCTTGAAGATCTCCATGTGTCTGGGCATCAGTCTTCCCCTGGGTCTAGGAGGTTTCTCAGCACAAGGACCCTGGGTCCAAAGATGCTGTCTGCTCTGTTCCCACCTCTGTTTTCCTGGTAGTAATCAGGTCCTTCTCTTTGCTGGCTTCTCTCTCCTTTTATCAATAGTAACAAAAAAAGTAATAGAGGTCATCCCTAGGAGATTCCCCTTGCATCAGAGCTGGGATTTCAGTAAAGGTGTTGCATCTCACTCTAATCTTACTTCATTAACATAACGAACATAACCTAATCCTTATTAATATAACCTAATTCTGCCTTATTTACTAATAAAGGTCAGGATTTATACCACACAATGGAGGACAATCACACAATAATGAGAATCATGGTCTAGGAAATTTGATATATATTTTGGAGGGGACACTATTTAATCTATGACAGTTCTCAAGTGACTAGTAGTCAAAATGGACTTTTTAACAACTTAAACATACTTAATAATGTCTGCTAGTGGGTGAACTATCCACCTGGAGTGTATTTCTAATGTGTATTAATCATGGGGTAATACCAATGGCAAGAATGCAAGGTATTATTTTGGATAAAAATAAAATATATTAATATATTCTACCCACTAATTTATCTAGGGAGACTCTACCTCAATGTTCTGCCCATTGTTCAAGTGCAAACCAAATTACAAGTGAGAATATAGAAATTAATAATGAAGTCAACTTGTTCAGTTATTACTAGTAATTGGTATCTATACTTGGTGCTCTGGAGGGAGCCCATCTCCCCTCTATAAAATGGGACAATCTGGTTCCATCATTTTTTAATCTCTTTTAAATTCTCAGATAAGAAGTACTGAGTTAGTGCAAAATCCTACAATATATCCTACAACTAAACAAACTAAAGCAAAAATAAAATAAACCCTTTGAGTTCAGTGCACCTAGAGTAAAGTTTAATTTTTGAGATAGTAGTATCATTTATTGAAATGTCCACAAAATTTTGCTGAACTATATGTGTTTTATCTGCACATCCAACTCCATAAGCAACAGGAAGACATGGTCCACTGGTTGTGTGTGCCTATTGAACAAAAGCCTTGAGCAGGCACCAGATAAGACTGCTTAGGTCGGCTGGCACTATGTGCATTGGTGAGCAAGCACCATGTCCTCTTCCTCCTCTTGTTAGGGCCAGAATGTTTGGGTTTTTGCTTCAAAAAAGGGTCCCTGTGTCCCTTGTTTCTCTTTTCTTAAGTGAGATGAGTATGAGAATGACCTGATGGGGAGGGGATAAACACCTAGAACCTGAGCATCAGGCTATCTGTGGTTAGGTGCCAGAGAAATGCCAACAGCCTAGTTTCTGGAGATGTTGAGGTCTCAGACCCTGGGGGAAGAGAATTGGATGTAGCCCATTCCCCTGGTAGAAGAGGGCCACTTGATCTCAGATCATTTCCTGGCAACCTGGTGTGAATCTCTGAGATTGTGCATGAAACAACCCTGCTCCACAGGACACCTACACTTTTGAGATTTTTATCAGACATTGATGCTGTTGATACTTTAAATACTTTTTCAAAGTGCCTCACTCTTGAGAAATGAGTCATTTTCATTGCATCTAAGAGTCTAAAACCTCATGATTTTAAAGGAAGAGACTTTTCAATTGCAAAAATATTACATCATATGGAAATAAAAATTCTAAAGGTATATAGGCATAAAACCAGTTGCTCTGTGGTCAACTCTGACTCATGGTGACTCCATGTGTGTCAGAGTAGAATTGTATTTCATAAGGATTACAGTGACCAATTTTTCAGAAGTAGATTGCCAGGTCTTTATTTTATTTTTTTTGAAGTGTCTCTCAGTGAACTTGAACTGCCAACCTTTCAGTTAGCAACTGAGTGTGTTGACCATTTGCACCACCCAGAGAGCCATATCCAAGCACAGAGGTGTAGCTGATAAAGAAGATTAAGTCAAAGGAGTTGACCAAAAACAGATGGATATTTACATCTTATAATGCTCAAATAGTTGATTAATTAATGAAATGGATAAGCATCAGTTGAGCACCTCTTAACCAGCCATTACAATATATACTGTTGTTGTTGTTATACGCCGTCTAGTTGGACCCGACTTATGGCGACCCCTCCTTGGGTTTCCAAGGCAGTATCAATACGGAAGTAGATTGCCCAACCTTCCTTCTGAGAAGTGGCTGGTGGGTTTGAACCACCAGCCTTCTGGTTAGCAGTCAAGTGCCTTAAACACTACGCTACAAGAGTATATATGCTGTATACTGTTGTGGTTGTTATGTGCCATTGAGTTGGACCCGACTCATAGCAACCCCTCCTTGGGTTTCTGAGGCAGTATCACTACGGAGGTAGATACTATATACTAGTGATGCTAAAATGAGCAAGATGAATACAACTGCTTGTGAGGAACTGACCTAGTGTTTGTATGTCTGGTGGGTTAAAGAGACAAGGAAATCAAGGACTGCAGGGTAGTGAGATGAGTGCTCAAACAAAGGGAGCCTGGGGATCAAAGGTGAGGGCAGGACAGGAAGAGGCAGGTCAGAGAAAAGAGGAGCTAAGATATGAACCAAGTCTCAAGGCAATTTCTAGATATTTAGTTTTTCCATTACTGTGAAGACAATCTTTTTATTTTGTGATAATTTCTAAGGACTTATAGGTACCTTATAAGACATATTGGTTTTTAACATATTAATCCTTTTAAAAAATAAGCTACTAAAACTGGTCTATTTTTTAAAATTCATTATCTTGAGTGGCCTAAGGGGAAAACTATATCATCTGTAAATATAATATTTGATGTTATTTTCAGTAGCTCTTTATAGATAAATATTGCTATTGATAGAAAAAAATAATGTACATATGGTTGGTAAAGATATCTCTTTTTTTTGTTTGTTTACTTGATTTTAGGAGAATGCTTCTAGGGTAGAATATCCCAGAAATGTGTTTATAAAGATTATTTAAGAAGATTTTAACATGAGTGTTTAATATGAGTATTCCTTGCTAAAATAAATGTGGAAAACACTAGATTTGAAAGAGTCAGTCCTTGGATTTCTCAGAGTTCTAATATGCAAAATAAGATTTTAAACATGAATCTCCAAGGGGGATGAGATGTTCAGGTCATATATATTGAAAGCTATTTTATTAACACAGTTCTTGCTGTACAGTTATTAGATTTTCACATGAAGACACTCATACATATACAACAGATATATTTATTAACTGTACAGCATGATGATTAGTATTCATTAAGTGGAAGTAGATCATCATGAAGGTTTTCATCCTTGTTGTCTTCACATTGAGTTGCTGATGAGGAAGAGGAAGAGGAGAGGTTGGTCATTTTACCTCAGGGGTGGCAAAGGCAAAAGAAGTGAAGGAAGTGGAAGAAGAGGCAGGGAGGCAGACACACTGAGTGCATGTAGTCTGGTGATGTAGTCCTTAAGTCATTTGGCTGCTAGCCAAAAGGTCAGTGGTTCAAACCTACCAGCCACTCTGGGGAAGAAAGATGAGGCAGTCTGTTTCCATAGAGATTTTTAGCCTTGGAAACCCAGTGAGGGTAAGAATTGAACCTATGGCAGTGAATTTGGTTTCTTTGGATTATATAATATAATATATAGTATAATTACATATATATATATATATATATATATGCATGTATATATATATGTGTGTGTGTGTGTACATATATATATACATATATATATATATATATATGTATATATGCATGTTTGAATTGTGTGGGTCCACTTATACATGGATATTTTTCAAGATACTAATCTTAGAGAAATTCAAGAGTTAATAGACATAACATCAGAGGAATTAACAGAAGGTGACTTAAGGGAGATGAGTGGTTCTGAACTAGTGCCAGATGATGATAGAGAAGAAGCATTGCCAGAAAACAAACTGACATTAGACAATCAGACAAGGGGTTCCACTTATTCAAGACTGCTTTTGATTTCTTTTATGACACGGATCCTTCTATTACATGAGCACTGGAACTAAAGTGAATGGTGGAAGAAGGATTGGTAGCATATAGAAAAAACTTTAGAGAAATTAAAAAGCAAAAAAGACAGGCAAAAATTATGATGTGTTTCCGTAAATTTGCACTCAGTGTGTCTGCCTCCCTGCCTCTTCTTCCACCTCCTTCACTTTTGCCTCTGCCACCCCTGAGGTAAAATGACCAACCTCTCCTCTTCCTCTTCCTCATCAGCAACTCAATGTGAAGACAAGGATGAAGACTTTCATGATAATTTCTTCCACTTAATGAATACTAATCATCATGCTGTACAGTTAATAAACATATCTGTTGTATATGTATGAGTGTCTTCATGTGAAAATCTAATAACTGTACAGCAAGAACTGTGTTAATCAATTGTCTATGTTATCAATTAGATTTCTCATCAACAGTAGGCTATTAGTAGTTTTCTTTTGAGAGTCAAAAGTTATATGTGGATTGTTGGCTGTGGGGGACGTCCATAACATCCTCATTGTTCAAGGGTCAACTGTATATGTTACACATATACTTTTAAATTTAGCATGTTATCATCTTTCTGTGTTGTTAAATACTCTCCTACAGCTATTTTCTAATTAAATATATGGATGTTTAACTTATCTAACTTCTTTGCACTTCTGACAATTCTTGCTTTATATGTTTTCAACAGCAGACTCAGGTTTGTGGAGCTTGAAGCTTATATAATTTTGGGAATCATTTAAAAAAAAGTTTACAAAATTATGCATATAAAATTGTTACTACACTATGTTTTCTACTAATATATCTTCAATGTAGACTTCTACTTCCCTTTTGATAGTTTTGCTGTACTAGATATTAAAATTGGTCTCCCTGCCTCTGCTTTTCTTTTACTGAATACCGTTGCTTTAATTTGGTCATTCTGTTTTAGCTTCTCTTATAAGCATTTAGTTTGAAAGTATGAACACTGAGAGTCTTTGCCTTTTAATAAGATCTTTTAAGCTACTTTTGAAAAGTTTTCATGCAGCTCAACGATTAAGAGCTGACTCAAAAGAAAGCTTTTAGTAGCAGCAATAGTACTTATGGAAATAATAATTATAAAAGAGCTAACTAATATTTGAGTACTTACTATGTGCCAGGTATTATGCTAAATACTTAGCATGGATTATCTTTTTAAAAACAAAAAGTCTGAGGGCGGGGCAAGATGGCGGACTAGGCAGAAGGATTGCACAGACCCTCTTCAACAAAGAAAAGGGAAACCAATAAATACAGACACAGAAGATAATCTTGGACCCCTGAGCCTTGAAGGAAAGGAT
>NW_006921664.1:6424567-6425389 GCF_000298275.1 Orycteropus afer afer | reverse complement strand
CCTAATTACAAAAAAAAAAAAAAAAAGTCTGTAAGACAGATACCATTAATCCTTATACTTTATAGGTGAGAAAACAGGCACAGCTTTGAGCGTGACGTCAGATTCACATCTGAGCTCAATTTAAAATCTGTCTGTCCTGTTAGTGGGATACATGAGCATCCTCATTCTCAGTGTTACCAACAAGAAAATATGAAATGCAGTGCTACGATTCACTCTTAGTTAAACATATACAGTGAAATCTAGGTAATTTTTGTAAATATAACAAAATTGAGTACTTTGCATAAAATCTTGGGTATTTTAATGAGCAATAGGAAAAAGCCATGCCAGGAATTATTAGCATGATGCCATGTTACTCTAACATCTATTGAATTAAACAAAATAAAACAAAACAAAAAAAACCAACTTTTTGTGACTGCTAAGTGCCCAGGCAGAGATGGGGCAAATTTTTAGAAGTCTCCTTAACTGCCAAGGTATCTGAGTGGTACAAATAGTTTTCACACAGTTATTAATATAAAGATTGACAGTTTGAATCCACAGAGTGGCAGCATGGAAGAAAGGACTGGTAATCTGCTTCCTTAAAGATTACAGCAAAGAAAACCTATGGAGCACAATACTACTCTAACACTTAGATAGGGTTGCCAAGAGTTAGAATCTACTTGATGATAATGGGTTCAGTTCTTTGTTTTTTGCTTAACTTGGTAGTGAGTGATTCCAAAAGATGAGGCAATCCCCTGATTTGACTGCTAACCAGAAGGCTGGAGATTCAAACCCACCAGCCGCTCCTTGAAAGGAAGGTTGGGCAATCTACTTCCATAGTGATAC
>NW_006921664.1:6406215-6423297 GCF_000298275.1 Orycteropus afer afer | reverse complement strand
TTTGGCTGGAAACCACAGTTGTGGGTTCAATTCCAGACCTGAAGGGCAGCTAGGGGCCATAGTCTCAGTGGTTACACCAGGCTCCATTGGATGGAGTCTTTAATCTTCATCAGTAAGTGCTTCAAGTCATCTTCACTTTCAGCTAGCAAGGTTATATCATCTGGATATCACAGGTTTTTAAAGAATCTTCCTCCAATCTTGATGCCACATTCTTCTTCACATAGTCCAGCTCCTTGGATTATTGGCTTAGCATACAGACTAAATAAGTATGGTGAAATGATACACTCCTGATGAACACCCTTCCTGGTTTTAAACCATGCAGTATTCCCTTGTTCTGCTCAAATGACTGCCTACTGTTCTATGTACAGGTTTCTCATGAGCACAATTATGTGTTCTGGAATTCCCATTCTTCTCAATATTATCCACAATTTTTTATGATCCACACAGTCTACTGCTTTTGCGTAGTCAATAAAACACAAATAAATATCCTTCTGGTATTCTTTGCTTTCAGCCAAGATCCATCTGACATCAGCTATGATATTCCTCATTCCACATCCTTTTCTGAATCCAGATTGAGTTTCTGGAAGTTCCCTGTTAATATACTGTTGCAACTCTTTTTGAATTCTCTTCAGGAAAATTTTACTTGTGTGTGATATTAATGATATTGTTCAATAACTTCCACATTCTGTTGGGTCACCTTTGTTTGGAATGGATACATACACAGATCTCTTCCAATCAGTTGACCAGGTAGCTGTCCTCCAAATTACTTGGCAAAGCTGAGTGAGTGCCTCCAGTGCAGCATCCATTTGTTGAAACATCTGAATAGGTACTCTGTTAATTCCTGAGTCTTATTTTTTGCCAGTGCCTTCAATGAAGCTCTGGCTTATACTTTCAATACCATTGATTCTTTTTTTCTTTCTTTTTGTTTTTTAAATTGTGATTTGAGAGAAAGTTTACAGAAAAAATTCACTTTCTATGTAACAGTTCACATATACTTTGCCTCATGACATTGACTACAATTTACCCCAAAACCACAGCTCCCCTCCCACTTCCTCCCATAGTTACCTCTTCCCTGTTTCCATCCCTCCATGCACTCCTGCTCCCTGGCCTGTCTCCCTGTGCATAAACAGCCCTTCTTTCGCTCATGGTTGTTCTCTACAAGTAGCGTATCTACCTCAGGTAAATATTCAACTCATATGCCTGTCTTTTGTTTGGCTGCAAGCCATAGGTGTAACTTCAATTCCAGACCTGAAAGGCAGCTAGGGGCCATAGTATCAGTGGTTCCTCCAGGCTCTATCAGACCAACAAACCTGCCCCCCTTTTATTTTAATTTTTTTTCCAAAACGATTTTGAGTTGTGTCCCACATTGTTCTCCCTCTCAATCCAGGATCTACATAGATCCCTCTCCAACTGGTTGACAGTGATAGCCGGGCACCATCTAGTTCTGATCTCATAGTTGTGCAGGCTGCAGATCATATGGTGTACCAGTTGCTAAAACTAATTGTTTCCATGAATCTTTGGTTTTCTTCATTCTTCTTTGCTCTAGATGAGGAGAGACCTGTCGTTACATCTACGTGGCTGCTTGCAAGCTTTGAAGATCCCAGTTGACTCGCCAAATTAGGAGATGGAAAAATGTTTTGTGTAGTATGTTATGCCAATTGAGCTTGACGTCCCCTGTGACTATGGTCCCAAGCCCACAGGTTCAACTACTCAGTCCCTCTGGGTAGCTGGCTGTGACCCAGCAGTAACTACAATCTTGCCCCTTGTCAGCTCTACTATATACCTGGGAATTCTTACAGATCATACAAATACACATAGGATCATTGTCTGCCAACCCTATAAATGGTCTTGTGTACACTCCCCGCTTCATAGATATACCTAATAGTTCAGCCTGTCCATCCATCTATCCACCCATATACCCATGTTTGCCTTCACTGATAATGCAGTACTGTGTGTACAGAAGGGTTCGTCTATGTTGCCTGCACCTCTAATGTACCACTCTGTGTCTTCCTCTTCCTCAATGTCACCATGTTGATCACTCACATTTGGTACATTGTCCTTCTCTTCACCCAAATCAGTACTTAGCTGTACCTATCTAACAGTGTTCCCTACCCTACCCACCCAGCCCTAGTAACCAACAAAGAAATTTCCTTCCAGATAAACCTTTCCTTGACTTTTACAATAATGGACTAATATAATAGTTGTCCTTCTGTGATTGTCTTATTTCACTCAGCATAACATCCTCCAAGTTCATCCAAGTGATGCAGTGTTTTACAGATTCTATGTTATTCTTTAGTGTTGCATAATATTCCATTGTGTGTATGTACCATAATTATCCATTCCTCAGTTGAGAGACACCTAGGTTGTTTCCATCTTTTGGCTATTGTAAATAGTGCTGCGATGAACATGGGTGTGCATATGTCTGTTCTTGTCATGACTCTCACTTCTGTAGGATATATACCTAGTAAATGAATGGCTGGGTCAAATGGTATTTCTAATTCCAACTTTTGAAGGAATCGCCATACTGCTTTCCACAGTGGTTGTACCATTTTACAGTCCCACCAGCAGTGTATGAGGGTCCCAATCTCTCCACATCCTTGCCAGCATTTGTTATTTTTTGTCTTGTTGAACTTTGCTACAAGTGCTGGAGCAAGGTGGTATCTCATTGTTGTTTTGATTTGCATCTCTCTAACAGCTAATGATCGTGAGCATTTCTTCATGTTTGTTGGCCGCCTGAATATCCTCCTTGGTGAAGTGTCTATTCATGTCTTCTGCCCATTTTTAATTTAATTTTTTGTCTTTTTGTTATTGAGGTGTTGGAGTTTTCTATAAATTTCAGAGATAAGTTCCTTGTCATATATGTCATTGCCAAATATTTTTTCCCAACTATAGGTTCTCTTTTGACTCTTTTGAAGAAGTCTTTGGAAGCACATAAAAAAATAATTCTTGGAAGGTCCCATTCATTTGGTTTCTCTTCTGTTATTTGTGCATTTTGGGTTATGCTTGATAGTCTATTTATGCCATATATTGTTGGTAGTTGTTGTTATGTGCCGTCAAGTTAGACCTGACTCATAGTGACCCCTCCTTGGGTTTCCAAGGCAGTATCACTATGGAAGTAGATTGCCCAACTTTCCTTCGAGGAGTGGCTGGTGGGTTTGAGCCACCAGCCCTCTGGTTAGCAGTCAAGCAGCTTAGGCACTATGCTACTAGAGCTCCTATGTTCCTCAAAGAAAAACTAGGGGGAAATTTAGGGGCCCTGTTTTTTTTAATTTTCCCCTAGTTTTTCTTTGAGGAACTTTATCATTTTAGGTTTCACATTTAAGTCTTTGATCCATCTGGAGTTAGTTTTGTGTATGATGTGAGGCACAGATCTTGTTTCATTTTTCTGCAAATGGATATCCAGTTTTGCCTGCAACCTTTATTAAACATTTTCCTCCCCATTGAATAGATTTAGGCCCTTTGTCAAAGATCAGCTGACCATAGGTTGATGTACCTATTTCTGGGTTCTCAATTCTATTCCATTGGTCTATGTGTCTGTCATTGTACCAATACCAGGGAGTTTTGACTACTGTGACTGTATAGTAGGTTTTGAGATCTGGCAGTGTGATACCTACTACTTTGTTCTTTTTCAATTGTGCTTTGCTTATCCGAGGCCTCTTTCCTTTCCACATAAAGTGAGTGATTGGTTTTTCCAAATTCTTAAAAAATGTTGACGGGATTTGCATAGGGATTGCATTGAATGTATAGATTGCTTTGGGTAGAATTGACATTTTAGCAATGTTCAATCTTCCTATCCACGAGCATGGTATGTTCTTTCATTTATGTAGATCTCTTATGGTTTCTTGAAGTAATCTTTTATAGTTTTCTTTGTACAGGTCTTTTGTGTCCCTGGTAAGATTTATTTCCAATTATTTTATTTTTTAGTAGTTATTGTAATTGGTATTGATTTCCTTATTTCTTTTTTAGCAATCTCTTTGCTGGTGTAGAGGAATCCAACTGTTCTTTGGATTTTGATCTTGCATCCTGCCACAATGCTAAATCTCTCAATTAGTTCAGATTGATTTTTGACTGGGTCTCTTGGGTTTTCTAGACATAGGATCATATCATCAGCAAATAGGGATAATTTGACTTCTTCTTTACCAACTTGGATGTCTTTGATTTCCCTTTCTTGCCTTATTGCCCTGCTTAGGACTTCCAATACAATGTTGAATAGAAGTGGTGATAGAGAGCATCCGTGTCTGGTTCCTGTTCATAAGGGGAATGGTTTCAGACTCTCTGTATTGAAAATAATGTTAGCTCGTTGGTTTTGCATAGATGCCCTTTATTATGTTGAGGAATGTCCCTTCTATTCCTATTTTGCTGAGAGTTTTGACCAGGAATGGGTGTTGGATTATATCAAATGCCTTTTCTGCATCAATTGATATGATCATGTGGTTCTTCTCCTTTGTTTTATTTATGTAGTAGATGACGTTGGTTGTTTTTCTAATGTTGAACCATCCTTGCATACCTGATACGAACCCCACTTGGTTATAATGAATGATTTTCTTGATATGTTGTTGGAGTCTATTAGGTAGGATTTTGTTGAAGATTTTTGCATCTATATTCATGAGGGATATTGGTCTGTAGTTTTCCTTATAAGTGATACCTTTGCCTGGTTTTGGTACCAAGGTTATGCTTGCTTCATAAAATGTGTTAGGGAGGATTCCATCCTTTTCTATGTTTTGGAATAGTCTGAGTATAATTGATGTCAGTTCTTCTCCAGTGAAACCATCTGGGCAGGACTTTTTTTGGTTGGTAATTTTTTGATGACCTTTTCAATTTCTTCTTTTGTTTTGAATATGTTAAACTTTTCCACATCAGTCCGTATTAGTTTAGGTAAGTGATGTAGAAATTTGTCCATTTCTTCAGAATTGCAAATTTGTTGGAGTACAGTTCTTCATAATACCCTGATATTATCCTTTTTATTTCAGTTGGTTCTGTTGTGATGCCACCCATTTCATTTCTTATTCATGTTATTTGTATTCTCTCCCTCTTTTCCTTTGTTAAATTTGCCAGTGGTTTGTCAATTTTATTGATCTTTTCAAAAAACCAACTTCTGGTCTTGTTGATTTTTTCTATAGCCCTTCTATTTTCTGTTTCATTGATTTCTGCTCGAATCTTGATTATTTCCTTTCTTCTGGTGACTGTAGGCTTTTCTTACTGTTCTTTCTCTAGTTGTTGGAGATGTTGGTTTAAATGTTGATTTTGCCTCTTTCTTTTTTTTTGATGTGTGCACTTATTGCTATAAATTGGCCTCTGATCACTGCTTTTGCTGTGTCCCAAAGATTTTGGTATGTTGTGTTTTCATTCTCATTTGATTCAAGGAAATTTTTAATTTCAATTTTTCTTTCTTCTCTTACTATCCCATTGCTTTCTCACTTGCATGGTTTCTGCTGAGAAATCAGAGCTTATTCTGCTTATACTTACAAAGCTTGTCCTTTGTAAACAATGTTTTGTTTTTCCTGTGCTGCTTTCACAATTCTTTCTTTGTCTTTGGTTTTGATGAGTTTGATGATGATTATTTCTTGGTGATTTTCTTTTGGGGTCTATTCTGTTTGGGGTTGGTTGGACTTCATACATTCTTATCTTTCATCATATCAGGGGAGTTCTCTTCCAACAAATCTTTGTCAATTTTCTCAGTGGTTTTACTTTTCTCTTCCTGTTCTGGAATTCCAATGACACAAAAGTTATTCCTTTTGTTGGTATCCCACATGAATCTTATCTTTCTTCATTTTGTTTTGATCTGTTTTCTGCTTGATCCCTTTCCAAAGAACTATTCAGGTATTTGTCTTCAGTCTCATTAATTCTGTCTTCCATTGATTCAATTCTATTCCTTTGCCCGTTCAATGTGTTATTTATTTCTGACAATTTAGTATTAGTCTTCTGGATTTCTATCTGTAGATTTAGAATCTTTTCTAATTTTTCATTTATTTTGTCATTTTATTCTTGTATTTTCTTAAATTTCTTCTAGGATTTTGTCTGTGATTTCCTTGGTCTGTCTCTTAATCATTTGAAGATACCTAAATATAATTCTTTTGAATTCCTTATCAGAGAATTGCAATGCTGGTTCTTCATCAGGGATGTGTTCTGGGATATATCCTGCCCCCTTGTTTCTAATACTTTATCTTGCTTCTTTGTGTGCACCATGATGGTCTGTTGTCTCCAACACATAGTGGCATGGTTTTATTTAGATCTCTGTTAAGTGTTTGTGAAGAGCAGCCAAGGGTGAGTCAGGCTCTTCTTGGTGATATTTTACCATTGGCCTGTTGGTGGAGAAGGAAGTGGTGGCACTCAGGTGGCTCTCACTCAGCAAATAAAGCTGCAGAAGGAGTGGGTGTAGTTGTGTCATATGGGTACTGTTGCTGTCTTCTACTCAGTTAGACACAAATAACAATTGAATAACCATCAAAAAAGTAAAAGCAATTAGACAAAAAACCACACAGACACAGTAACCCAAAAAATAAAAAAGGAAGGAAAAGAAACCACACACTATCTGGGGAGAGGGCAATAAGAGAAAAAAGGTAGAGAAGGAGAATAATGAAGGAAAAAATGGGAAAAATTCAAAGAGACAAACAAAGAACAGGGTTAACCATGAGAAATAGAAAAACAAATTGGAACCAGGAACAGGGAAAAGAAAAAATGCTGAAAACTAGAACCTGAGAGGGGAAGAATAAAGAATAATAGAATGAAGGACAAAAGTAATAATAATAATAGTAGTTTTGAAACAGACAAAAACCAATAAACTGAAAAACAGAAAAAAGAAAAAAAAAATTGGGGTAGGGCAGGGCAGGGCACCCAGGCTCCATAGGAATGCACAGACTGGGTTGGAATTTCTGCTTTCCTAGAAAGTGGGTGGGAGTGAGGAATGGCTGCACCTCTGTTCACCAAGAGGTTATGGGGTATAAGAGTAGCAATGGAAATGTCACATCTTTCCAGATGTCTGCGTCTGGAATATCCTTGAAGTTTCTGGTAAGTGGAGCCTGTTCTTAAGTCCCTGGAATCTGGGAGAACACTGTTGCTTTAAATATCCAAAATGGTCAAACCATTTGTAATCATTCAAAATGGTTGCACACTCCAGACAGGCAAAAGTCCACAGCTCAGCCCACCTTCCTCTTTGCTCCTTCCCCTTTTATTCACCAGCCAGAAGGGCAGTCCTCTGTGCAGTCCTGGGCTAGCAGGGCTGATATTTAGGTTAATTCTTAGGTCCTACCACAACTTGGCAATATCCAAGCTGTCTGTGCCATCAAGATTGCTGCCAGACCACAGCTCCATATGTCTCCTTTTTTGGTGTTTTCATGCAAATTCTTCTGCTAGTTGGAGTATAGTCCACTTCTATAACCTTCCTTTCAAGGCTCAGGGGTCCAAGATTATCTTCTGTATCTGTGTTAATTGAGTCTCATTTTCTTTGTTGAAGAGGATCTGTGCAGTCTTTCTGCCTATTCTGCCACCACTCGTTCTTGATTACATACCACCTCCTAAAATAACTGAACATCAACCACTTCTTTTTGGTACACTGGCTCTGTATAATCCTTCCATCTTCTTTTAATGCTTCCTGCATCATTCAATATTTTGCCCGTAGAATCCTTCAATATTGCAACTAGAGGCTTGAATTTTTCCTTCAGTTCTTTCAGCTTGAGAAATACTGAGTGTGGTCTTCCCTTTTGGTTTTCTAACTCCAGATCTTTGCACATTTCATTCCAATAATTGACTTTGTCTTCTCAGGCTTCTCTTTGAAATCTTCGGTTTAGCTCTTTTAGCTTATCATTTCTTCCATTTACTTTAGCTACTCTCCATTCAAGAGCAAGTTTCAGAGGCTCTTCCAACATGCACTTTGGTCTTTTCATCTTTTCCTGGCTTTTGAATGACCTTTTGCTTTCTTCATGTATGATGTTCTTGATGTCATCCCAAAATTTGGTTTTTGGTCATTGATATTCAGTGCATCAAATGTATTCTTCATATGATGTCTAAATTCAGATTAGGACATAATCAATGCCATATTTGGGCTCTCATGGACTTGTTTTAATTGTCTTCAGCTTCAACTTGAACTTGAACTTGCATATGAGCAATTGATGGTCTGTTTCACATTCAGCTCCTGGCCTAGTTTTGGCTGAAGATACTGAGATTTTCCATCACCTCTTTCCACAGATGTAGTCAATCTGATGATTCTTGTGTATTACATCTGGTGACATCCACAGGTATAGCCATAGTTTATGTTGAAAAAAGATATTTGCAATGAATAAGTTGTTGGTCTTGCAAAATTCTGTCATGTGATTTCTGGCATCATTTCTATCTCCATAGCCATATTTTCCCACTGCTGATGATTCTTCATTTCCAACTTTTGCATTCCAAACACCACTAATAATCAATACATCTTCATTCCATGTTTGGTCAATTTCAGACTGCAGACATTGGTAAAAATCTTAAATTTCCTTGTCTTTGGCCTTAGCTGTTGGTGCATAAGTTTGAATAATATTAGGATTAAGTGATCTTCCTTGTAGGCATATGGATATTATCCTATCATTGACAGTATTGTACTTCAGAATAGATCTTGAAACATTCTTCAATTTGTTATTCCTGGCATAGTAGATCATATGATTGTCTGATTCAAAATCCACAATACTACTACAGTTCAGCTCAATAATGCCTAGATATTGATCTTTATGCATTCCATTTCATTTTTGATGACTTCCAATTTTCTTACATTCATACTTTGTACATCTCATTTTCCAGTTATTAATAGATATTTGCAGCTGTTTCTTTCCATTTTCAGTCGTGCCCCATCATCAAATGGAGATCCTAAGAGCTTTACTCCATCCACGTCATTAAGGTTGACTCTACTTAGAGAAGGCAGCTCTTCCCTAGTAGTATTTTGAGTGTCTTCTGACCTGAGGGGCTCATCTTCCGACAGTATATCAGACAATGTTTCAGGGCTATTCATAAAATTTTCCAGTAATACATCAAACACTGTTTAACTGCTACTCATAAGGTTTTCACTGGCCAATTCTTTGAGCAGTGGATGGCCCCTGCCTTCTTCCCAGTCTGTCTTAGTCTGGAAGCTCTGCTGAAACTTGTCTACCAAGGGTGACCCTGCTGGTATTTGAACTATTGGTGGCATAGCCTGCAGCCTCACAGCAACACACAAGCCACCACAGTAGACAAACTGACTGACGAGTGATTGGGGTGCCTGAAGGTAGCAGCACATTATGCTTTGAAAGGAAGTATGGCAGAAACATGAAGTTTGGTGGTAGCTACATCTGAAGGCCCAAGAAGGAGATGATGACAAAAAAACAACAGCCACGATCTATTGAGAACACACCCCAGTCTCCACAGCCATGTTCTTGCAAGTTTGCACATGGACATCACACCCCTGTGACTCTGGTTAGTTTCCATAGAGCTAGGTATTATTTAGAGGCAAGGGAAAATAAATGTCTGTGGTCAAACTGCTGGGCTACTGGGGTAGTGGCTGGCAAGGAGTGGCTGTGAGTCTGCACATTTCTAGAAAAGTCTGCCCTCTGGGAAACCAGCCTCAAGTGCTTTGAGAACAAGCCATGTTTATGGAAAACCTCTGCCCCACCATCCTCATTCTCCATCTGGTCATGACCACAGGAAGTGTGGTTACCATCCATGATAGGTCATCCCCTCATGTTCAGCTTGAGAAATGAAGGCTTCCAGGACACAAAATGAGGTACTCATTTTTATCAGGACTGTAAAATCTTTCCCTCTAAAATTCTGAGATCTCTTAGCTTTTCAAGGCTTAAACTAATCTAGTCTTAAAAGGCACTGCTTTAGGGTGCCCTCTCTGCAGAATAACTATTTCCCAAACTGCCAAGCACAGTAGTTAGTCAGCACCTTTCAGGGAGGCTCAAGAGGACTTTCGTGCTTACTGTGGCTAGCTTTCAACACCCCAAATCCACACATCTGAGACAGACCCCTCTCCCCAGAAAGAATTTATTGTAAAGGATATTGAGTATGCTGCTCAATGCAATGAATGAAAGCTTTGAGAAAAAGTTCGGCTTTACACTTGGGCCCATTATCTTTTAAAGTCTGATGAATGCATTACAAGTAGAGGATTTACCTGGGCATTTTCAAATACTTTGGATTTTTGCATCCTCTCTTTGATCATGGAGATGAACTCTGAAGCTCTTTTTCATTGTGTGTTTCAGAGCCCAAACCCCGGGAAGCCAGACTAGCAATGCTTTCTATCAGACAACACTCTGTCTTGAGGCACCATTTGAAAATATCCCCAAGGCTATTGTATTCAACCTTTACTTAAAGATCATTTCTATGAGGCATCCAATTTCTGCTGCTCCCTTGGGCTATGGTTTACTACAGGCTTCACAGTATTTACTGTTTATAGTTTTGAGCTGACAGCTATTTAAGGGCATGAGATTTCAGCTGCCACCACTCTTCACAGTTTTTGCCACCAATACATTTGCCAGAAAGAATGAACTGGAACTTCTGTGAAACCAAAGAAACAAGTTTAATATGGTATAAGGAATAGACTCTAGAATTTGGAATTCTTTTCCTGATTATTTTTTTCTGTGTCCTCTGTCATATTGTTATATCAGCGTTATAGTAGTGACATCTATATAGACTACAATAATAAGAATTTACATCTGGGATGGCTGGCTCTGTTGATCTTGCCTGGGTCACTCAAATCTCAGCTGGCTATTGGTTGGGGTGAGTGGGCTATGCTCTGCAAGCCTCTAATCCTCCAGCAGTCTAGACAGGACTTCTTATCAAAGTGCAACAGAAACATGCATGGCCTTTTAAGAAGTAGGCTTGTAATTAGCACACTGTCATGTCCAATGAATTCTATTATTCAAAGAAAGTCTCAAGATTATTGTTGTTGTTGTTGTTGTTGTTGTTATGTGCCGTTGAGTCCAACAGATTCATAGTGACCCCTCCTTGGGTTTCTGAGGTGGTATCACTATGGAAGTAGATTGCCTAACCCTCCTTCCGAATTTAAGGAGTGGAAGACTAAACTATGAGTGCAGAGTCACAGGACAAAATATATGGATATAGGGAGTGTTGAAGTATTGGGACTATTGATATCATCTACCACAGTTGTATATGTGTCTATCTCTCCTTCATTGGAGTTCCTTTAAAACAAACAAACAAACAAATCCAGCAGTTGTCACTGAGTTGATTATAACTCATGGTGACTCCATGTGAGTAGACCTAAGTGCTCCACAAGGTTTTCAGTGGCTGTTTTTTCAGAATAGATCATTAGGTCTTTCTTCCAAGGTGCCTTTGAGTGGACTCAAACAACGAACCTTTCATTGGCAGCCAAGAATGTTAACTGTTTACACTAACCAGGGACTCCCTGGAATTCTTTAATTGTATGTGTCTTATTTATCTTTCTGTTTCTTTGTTTCTAGGACAGCACTTGGCATGAAGTCAGTGTTTAGTAGCTATGTATTATAGTATCACAATCTATTTTGTTTTCAAATTTACAATGGCATTTTAAACTTTTCTTGTAACAAACATAGATATTAGGGATGCCTAATTGTCCCCTTCCACCACTCATCTGTCAGTTTGTTGTACTGTGGTGGCTTGTGTGTTGCTGTGAGGCTGCAGGCTATGCCACCAGTATTTCAAATACCAGGAGGGACACCCTGGTGAAAAGGTTTCAGCAGAGCTTCCAGACTAAGACAGACTCCAAGAAGGAAGGGGCCATCTACTTCTCAAAGCATTGGCTAGTGAAAACCTTATGAATAGCAGTTAAACACTGTCTGATATATTACTGGAAAATTTTATGAATAGCCCTGAAACATTGTCTGATACAGTGCTGGAAGATGAGCCCTTTAGGTCAAGGCACTCAAAATACGACTGGGGAAAAGCTGTTTCCTCAAAGTAGAGTTGACTTTAATGACCTGGATGGAGTAAAGCTTTTGGGACCTCCATTTGCTGAAGGGGCATGACTCAAAATGATAAGAAACAACTGCAGACATCCATTAGTAATCAGAACATGAAATGTATGAAGCATGAATGTAGGAAAATTTAGATGTAGGAATGTTGTTAAAAGTGTAGGAAGCTGTCAAAAATGAAATGGAACATATAAAGATTGATATCCTAGGCATTAATTAGTTAGCTGAAATGGACTTGTTTTGGCCATTTTGAATCAGATAATAGTATGGTCTATTATGCTGGAAAAAACAAATTGAAGAGGAATGATATGGCATTTATTGTCACAAAAAATGTTTCAAGATCTATCCTGAAGTACAATGCTTTCAGTGATTGGATAATATCCATATGCCTACAAGGAAAACCAGTTAATGCTACTATTGTTCAAATTTACCCACCAACAGCTAAAGCCAAAGGTAAGGAAATTGAAAATTTTTACCAACTTCTGCAGTCTGAAATTGATCAAACATGCACTCAAGAATCAGTAGTTGGAAAATATGGCCTTGGTGACCTACGCTGGAGATTTGCCTGATAGAATTGTGTAAGACCAATGACTTATTCATTGCGAATGCCTTTCTTCAGCAACGTAAACAACAACTGTACACTTGGACCTCACCACATGAAATACACAGGAACTCAGTTGTCTACATCTGTGGAAAGAGGCAATGAAGAAGCTCAGTATCATGAATTACAACAACGCCACTGGCCAACTGTGGAAGAGACCATCAATTGCTCATATACAAGTTCAAGTTCAAGCTGAAGAAATTCCTTCTGTAGAACATTTTAAACATTTTTAATTTGAATTCCTTTTAAATTGCTCTATTGCCTCTAACTGGTAAAACGTAAATTCTTCCATTGTATGCTTCTGTAGACCATCTATCATGATATTGAACTTCTTCAAAGATTTTGTAATTTTTGAGTTCAACTTGCATCTTGTGCTATGAATGGTGGGGACCTCCTAATGAACTGTTTTCAGAGTTGTCTGGGCCTGTCCTATGCATTTAGCTGGCTCTAAGCCAGTTTTTATGTAAGTGTATCTGCTTAGGTTTTATACAGTACATACACTTAAATTCAGGGCCTGTATCTAAGCATTCATAGATTTGATGTGATCTCAAGAAATTGACACATTTCACATTTATCAGAGAAGGAAGATAATTTCCTGTCTGGAGCCTAAGAATATCTGGGTTTATATTTGTGAACTAGCAATGTACTCTTAGATTCCAGTTCATATGGGCGGCCAAGTTCTGTCTCCTTGGCTGGCATCTGTGTATAGACATATACTTACTTACTTTTATAGCAAACCTATGTGAGTTTGTGAAATTTTATCTTTTTGTTAATCCAGCACTGCCTGTTAATTAATCAAATATCCATATCTTGACAACCTAAAAGGGTTTCATGGTCCATCACTAATTGGACCTTCAGTGATAGAGAGTAAGCTTTTCAGATATGTTGTTAGTTGTTGTTATATGCCGTGGAGTCAGACCCAACTCATTGCAACCCCTCCTTGAGTTTCCAAGCAGTATCACTACAGAAATAGATAACCCAACCTTCCTTCTGAGGAGTGATTGGTGGGTTTGAACCACCAGACTTCTGTACATTTACAGCCTTCTGTAAGTCAAATGCTTTAGACACTACGATATGGGAGGCACAATTAGAATTTGAAGTTACCATGTGGCCACCCATTTTAACACAATTATGTTGAGCACTCAGTCTTGAAATCAATCAAAGAGCTCTGTAGTGGGAGAATAGTAGACATACAAGGAGAAGCAAGACAAAGAAAGGAGTAGAGAAAGCATCTCTGTCCCAGTTTCTGAGAACTTTCCAATTTCCTCTTCATTTCCTGTAGTGTCCTGTTGTGCTTTCTCATTGGGATTCTGTTAGTTTTTTTGAGCTTGTTGTTGTTGTTGTTGTTATGTGCCGTCGAGTCGGCCCCGACTCATAGCGACCCCTCCTTGGGTTTCCGAGGCAGTATCACTACGGAAGTAGGATTGCCCAACCTTCCTTCCGAGGAGTGGCTGGTGGGTTTGAACCGCCAGCCTTCTGGTTAGCAGTCAAGTGCTTTAGCCACTATGCTTCAGTTTCCTATAACAACAACAACAAAAAAGTAATAATTCTATTGCTTTTGCTTTTTTATGAAAAAGAGAAATTACTGGATTCTCAAATCCTAAAATCTTCATCAGCTTGTACTTGTAATATACTGCCCATTACGTCCCTGAGACCAGCTCAAGTGATTCCTACAGGAACTCCAGGGAAAGCCTTAATCAGAGCATTGCCCTCAATACTGAAATGGTATTACCTGCCTCTACACACTCCATACCCTGTTATCTAGGTTGGGCCACTTTTATACCTTGAAAAGCTGATTCACATGCCCCAAATTAATCCTGTTAGAATTCTTAGGCTGGAACCCTCACAGAGCAGCTGGTGAGTTAGAACCACTGACATTTTGGTTAACAGCTAAATCGTTTAATTCCGTTAGAGCTGTGGATTAAATTAAAACAGCTACATAAGAATCTGGTAGCATAGTGGCTAAGGCACTTGACTGCTAACCAGAAGTCTGGCGGTTCAAACCCACCAGCCACTGCTAGGAAGGAAGATGGGGCAATCTACTTCCGTAGTGTTACCGCCTCGGAAACCTAAGGAGGGGTTGCTATGAGTCGAGCCCGACTTGAGGGCACACAACAACAACAACATAAGAACTACAGGAATGAGCAGCAAATGACAAGCAAAGGAATCAAGAGGAAGAAAATTTTTACTTTCTTGAGCCTCTTATACCCACTGCCATCAATTCAATACTGACTCATAGTGAACTCCATCTGGTATCCAGGGCTATAAATCTTTATGGAAGTAATTTCATCATGCTTTATCCCACAGAGTGGCTGGCCGGTTTGAACTGCCAACCTTTGGGTTAGTAGCCAAATGCCTTCTGCATAGCACCACCAGAGGTCCTTGAGTCTCTTTTACTAGTCTCTAAACCCTGCATATTCCTGTTCTGGTTACCTAGTGCCACTCTGACAGGAATATAACACAAATGGGATGGCCTTAACAAACAGGAGTTTATTCTTAAAATTGGAGGCTTTAAGTCCAAGTTCAAAGTGCCAGGCTCTAGGGGCTGGGCTAAAGTCCCTCAGCCTTGGGCTTCAGCTCTGCCTTCAGCTACTGGCCCACTGAAGCTAGAGGCTTTCCTTCACTCAGACAGCTGTTGGCTGCTGAGGCTGCCAGGTCCAAAATTGACAAGTAAAAAGGCACAGTCCTGATGTTACCAAACCACACAGCAGGCCATTAATTCAAGTCTATTGTAAGTCCCCAGGTTGGCAGAGGATGACAGGCTGCTGAATCATGACATGGCTACATACAGGGTCCAAGTGTACCATAAGCTAGAGACCATTCTCAGAGGCTTCTCCTTATATACAGAAAGCAGACCACATTCCAAGGCAGCTATTCAGCTGCTTGTGGTAGATCCCACCATGGAGTTGATTGCCAGTTTTATCATGGGGAATAACTACTATCAGCTGCCCAGCCACTCAACCAGGCCCAGCCAAGTTGACACACAAACATAACCACCACAATGCTCTACTCATTCTCTATTTTATTCTTATATTGAGATATAACTTACATAAAGTACACTAATCTTATGTACACAGCTTGATTAATTTTTATATATGTATACACCAAAGTAATCACCAGACAAAAATTTAGAAAATTATTATCTTGCTAGAAAGTTTCTTTGTTGCCCTTCTCAGTTAATATCTCCTGCCCAAGATAACCACTAACTGACTTCAATGAATATTGACTAATGTTGCCTGAATGAACTTTATGTAAATGATATCCTGTAGTACAGGCATACCACATAGATAGAGATTAAGTATCAGACCACCACAATAAAGTGAATATCACAAAAAGCAAGTCACATAAATTTTTTGGTTTCCCAGTCATATAAAAGTTATGTTTACACTATACTGTAATCTATTAAGGAGCTCTGGTGGTATAGTGCCTAAGGTATTTGACTGCTAACCAGAAAGCTGGCGGTTCAAACCCACCAACCACTCCTCGGAAGGAAGATTGGGCAATCTACTTCCATAGTGATACTACCTCGGAAACCCTAGGAGGGGTTGCTATGAGTCAGATCCGACTCAACGGCAGTGAGTTTGTTTTTTTGGTTTTTCAGTACTCTATTAAGTGTTCAATAGCATTATAAAAAAGTTTGAAATATTGTGAGAACTATCAAAATGTGACACAGAGACATGAAATGAGCATGTGCTATTGGAAAAAAAATAGAGCCAATAGATTTTATAAACAGAGGGTTGCCACAAAATTTTCATTTGTAAAAATGCAGTATCTGTAAAGTGCAATAAAATGAGGTATGCCTCTTTGTAATTTTTAAGATTTCTTCCACATATTTATCTATATTGGAGCCCTGGTGATGAAGTGATTAGAGCTCTCAGCTGTTAACTAAAAGGTTGGTGTTCTAGTTACCTAGTGCTGCTCTAACAAGAATATACCACAAATGCAATGCTTGAACAAACAGGAGTTTATTCTCTTACAGTTTGGAGGCTTTAAGTTCGAGTTCAAAGTGCCAAGATCTAGGGGCTGAGTGAAAGCCCTCAACCTTGGTTTTCAGCTGTACCTTCTGCTCCTAGCCCACTGGAGCTAGAGGCTTTTCTTCACTCAGACAGCTGCTGGCTGTTGAGGCTACCAAGCCCAAGGTTGACAAGTAAAAAAGCACAGTCCCGATGTTACCAAACTACACGACAGGCCATTAATTCAAGTCCATTGAAAGTCCTAAGGTCAGCAGAGCATGGCAAGCTGCTGAACAATGACTTGGCCACATGCAGGGTTCAAGTGTGCCATAAGCTGAAGACCATTCCCAAAGTTGTTTCTTATATACAGGAAGCAGACCACATACCCAAAGGCGGCTACTCAGTTACTCACAGTAGATTCCACCATGCAGTTGATTACCAGTCTCATAATGGGGAATACTACACCCACCCACTCAACCAGGCCTAGCCAAGCTGACACAAACTTAACCACAGTTGGTGATTTGAACCACCATATGCTCTATGGGGGGGAGCTCTGGTAGCATAGTGGCTAAGACACTTGCCTGCTAACCAGACAGCTGGTGGTTCAAACCCACCAGCC
>NW_006921664.1:6404490-6405880 GCF_000298275.1 Orycteropus afer afer | reverse complement strand
TTTTTTCCTGTTTTGTGAGGAAGACTGGACAATCTATTTCCATAGTGATACCACTTCAGAAACCCAATGAGAGGTCGCTGTGAGTTGGATCCAACTCAGGCGGTGATTTTTTTTTTTTTTTTTTCCTCCTTTTTTTTTGGGGGGGGGCGGTTAATATTCCACTATATGAAATATCAAATTTTCGTTTTCCATTCTTCTTTAATTGTCCATTTGGATCATTATCAGGTTTTTGGCTATTATGAGTAAAGTTGTTCTGAACGTTCATGTACAAGTCCTTTGTCAGTATAATCATGTCTCTTACATGTATACCTAGTAATGGAGTTGTTGGTATTTAGACTAAATATATGTTTAACTTTACCACTAAACAGATTTCCAAATTAGTGGAAACAGTTTATATCCAAAAAGGCAATGAATGAGAGTTCTGATTGTTCTGCATCCTTGTCAATATTGAGATTGTTATTATTTTTAATTTTAAACATCCTAGGAATGTGTAGAGCTTCTTTCTGTTTTGTCCTTTATCCATATCAAAACTTCTCCTCAGAACTTTAGTTCCTTCCAAAGTTATTGGGTTTGGCAAATGGGATTCTTCTTGCATGAGAATTTCTTGGATTAGTAGTGACTTAAATTAGAGTGAGTATAGGAGCTCTGGTAGCTAAGGCACTTGACTGCTAACCAGAAGGCTGGTGGTTCGGGTCTGACTCAACAGCACATAACAACAATAACAATAGAAAAAAGAACTATGATCGATTAATGGTGTCTGTCTTTAGCTCAAAATGGAAAAACACTGGAATATATGCAAAATATTTATCATCCTAATATTAAAGCATGACACTAACACATTTCTGAGAAGCATGATGTGAGCTATTCTAGTTTTTCCCCTGAATATGTGAAAGCACAAAATAAACATTAAATCCATGAGACCATGTTGGATATAAAAGGACATCTCAAGAATCTATTCTATACAGCAGGAATCAAATGATTCATAAGTGAGAGAAGAACAACCCTCTCCATTATCAGAATACTTGTTGAAGTATATACTGTAATGAAGTCACCTAAAACATTGATACTGCAAATGAACTCCTCCTGTTATTGGATCAGAGCATGTTTTCTGTATTGGTTACAATATTTATTACATTGCCAGTTTGAGGCTCCATCACACATTCAATTATAAGTGGAAAGTAATCAAATGAAATGAATGAATTTAAAGAACATTTATAAATTAAGCTTTTAAAAATATACATTATATAACCATGGCTTTTCCCTCAAATCTATGTCATATTTCCAGTGTGTGTCTGTTCTAAATAATTGTTTTAGGTGTAATGGTTTGCATTAAATGAGGTAATATTCTACAGACATTTAACATGCCCAAGACCTTTTTTTTTTTTTTTTT
>NW_006921664.1:6384529-6397539 GCF_000298275.1 Orycteropus afer afer | reverse complement strand
CCAAGATTATCTTCTGTGTCTGTATTTATTGGTTTCCCTTTTCTTTGTTGAAGAGGGTCTGTGCAATCCTTCTGCCTAGTCTGCCATCTTGCCCCGCCTCTGTACCTTTTTTTTTCGCCCAAGACCTTTTAATTTTATTTTTATTTTACAATTGACATTTACAATTTGGAAAGATGCACACATTTTCATGTTTGCTTGCAAATTATATCTCAATAAAATTATGGAACTTTTTATTCATAGTCTCACAATGCAAGTGAACTACATTTTAACTTTGGTGATTTTTCTCTCTCTCTCTCTCTTTTTGTTTTTTTTTTTTTTTTTGGTCACATCATGATACAAAAGTAGTATTGTTCCACAACTTTCATTTTATAAGTAGTGAAGAGTGGAGAAAGGCAAATTCTAGATGGTTGTCTTTCTGAAGTTAATGTTCATGCTACACATCAGCCAAAATATTCAAAGTTCTACATTAGAGAAATTTGCGTTACTACATTTCCAGAAATATTTGTTCAATGAAAGAATGAAAGGTAACCTGAAGGACTCCTACCAGGATCCTATTATAAAGGCCCCTGAAATACTCAACCAGGTGACCTTATCCTGACCTCTCCCTTCCCATAGTTGACTCACATTCTTAGCAGTGATTCACACCTTCACAGACATCGCACAGTTCACCTCCTGATCATGGAGCCTCTCATCCCCATTCTCATGAGTCATTGATGCACTAATCATATAATGAAATTTCTATTGCATGGGGTTTGATGCATTTATCTGTACTGTGACCTTGAATAATCCACCAGAAGAGTGATTTGTATCTTTAGAAATCTAGTTCCTTACATCACTTAATCTTTACCATGAATAAAAGACAGCATGGTATATTATAACATCTCCATAATTTTCTGTGGCATAATAAAACCTGGTCAATTAATAAAAATCTACTAGATTCCCAATGTCCTCTCCAGATCCACATAACTGGGCTCTGCAAAAGGAGAAGATGGGCATCTTTTAACAAACATTCTAAATGATGCTTATATTATGTTCACACCAAACATTTTGTGAATTTGATAATGTTACTCACCTCTTGTACACCTTTTCCTTTCTCTCTTTCTCCGTCTTCAGAGAAACTAAAACATTCCTCCTGTCTGTAACCTGCATGGTTTTATTATACCAGGGTCCTTTGGAATATCTTCCACTATTGTGTGTGTAATTCTCTCTCTGTGTGTTAGAAAAACACAGTTTTCTCCTAAGAGGAATATGGTTATGTCTCTTAATATGAGTATTTTCTGAAGAATTGCCTCTATTTACTCATTTCTTAAAGTATCTATCCACTCATATATCATACTATCTTTGTAATGGAGAAGCCATGGCATTCTGGATGTCTGACATGTTCATAGTCCCCTAGTGATAGAGCAAGAGACTACAGAGAGTTCATTATATAAAGGGCACAACCCTGCTGCCCTGGCTGGCCACAGTTCAGTGGGCAGGATTAGTTGATGATGGCTCTGGAACTTTTCTATTGAGTGTTCAGATCTGCACTTTGGGGAGTTTGAACGGTAGACTCTAAAAGATGATTGGGGAAAAGGAAATAGTAAACAGAGATAAGATAGTTAAGTAGAAGCACTGCTGTAGTACAAGCCACACACAAGCAGAAGTGCTGAGGTGAGTAGAGATAAATTCATGTATACTGACCAGGGATTAGCTGAGTGCTAGAATGAAAGAGCATGAAGCAGGAGTAATCAACACTGTTTGCTAAAGAGATAACAGAGATCTAGGTTACTGACTTGGGGTGAATCTTTAATGATGTTCTATTTCTCTAGAATGTCTGGTTTCCAATTGCAAGTGCATCTATTTCTCTGTGAGATTCAGCTCTAAAACTGTTGCATCTCTTTCATCATCTAGCTTAACTCTTTTATATCTTTTCAACTGAGATATCTCTGCCCTAAGGCAGGATTAAGACAATTACTGCTCTGCTAAATGTCCCTATGGTTTAGAAGGCTGCCCATTCCTAGTAATTCTGGTTTTGCCAAATGGAGAATTCTCTCTCTTCCTCTTAGTTTCTTAAGCTTATCTTTTGGGGCCTGATATGATCAAAGCAGGAGTGTCTCTCTACCTATGGCAAAGGTTCTTCCCTCATTGCTGGAGATTTTATTCTTCAAATGCCAGACTCAAGATTTTCAGAGAAAGAGCATGACCTCTGAAAGCTCAGCAAAAATTTTCCCATGTGCTTTTTCTAGGCCTTGACCCTCAGGCTTTCCCTTCTACTTTGAGATAGGCCTCATCCATCTCTCTTGAAATAGTGGGAGCATAAGTGCTCTCTATATTCCTATGCTTCCAACACACATATATGCACTCAGGCCCACACACATAGGCTCTAGACCCCTTCGTTGTGGACAAATTAAGTTTTCATCCTAATTTCTTCAACTCTGATGTTCTCTGGATTCCTTCCCACTTTCTCTTCTTTTGAAGTTACTGTAGTTCTGCATAGCTCTGCTCAGGCCCTGCTCCCCTTCCCTTTGATCCTACTGATGATCTGTGGCTTCAAAGGCTTATATGCTTGAACTTCCTGCTCTCTTATGGTCTCTGCTCCAACTTTTATGGCTCATTTCTTTGCTCCTGGGCTCTTGCAGTGTAATCTCACTCAGAGGTGACTGGATTCCATGAGGGAATAATGGCACCTGTCCCTGGCTCTGTTTGAAAGAGAAATAACTTAAGGTCATGACTTTTACATCTTCACTCTTTTAGTTATCTTGCGCTGCCATAATAGAAATTATGAAATTTATTTTTTTCACAGCTCTGGAGGCAGAAATTCCAAATCAGGATTTTGGCCATGTTGATGCTTTCTTCTATGAGCCCCTATCCTAGATCTGGTGACTGTTGGTAATCCTTGGCATTCCTTTGTTTGTAGATGATCCTCACAGATCATCTATCTCCTCCTATGTATGTCTCTGTCACTAATCTATTCTTTTTATAACTAAGAAGTGATAACATTTAGGGTCCACCCTAACCTAACCCTAACCAGTTAGGTATAACCTCAACAGATAAATTTATTATATTACATTAGATGACTTTGTGGGAGGTAATTACATTACATTAAATTATGTAAGATAAAATATTTTACCCAAAGCCAAATGATTTAAACATATATAATTACTCATAGTGCCTAAGGCATTTGACTGCTAACCAAAAGGCTGGCAGTTCAAACCCACCAGCCACTCCTGGGAAGGAAGATTGGGCAATCGACTTCTGTAGAGATACTGTCTCAGGAACCCAAGGAGTTTGGTTTTGGAGTTTTTAACTACTCTATGACAGAAACTAGACTATTAATTTTGAAAGAAGCTTGGTGTCAGAAGTGGGATTCAAACCCACACCTTTATGGGAGACTGCAAAATTTTCTGTCAAAATAAAAAGAAAAAGGAGTTAAATTTTAAGAAAATTATTCTTATCATGTTTTGTAAACCTGGAAACACAATCCACTCAAAGTTGAGAACGTCCTTGAAGAGAGGAATTTGCATAATCAAAATTTGCAAAATCAAAGTCAGTACAGATGTCAGTTATAAATAAATAGGTACAGAACAGGAAGTTACATATGTTTCTTGAGAAAGCTATTCATGGTTGATCAAAAAGAATACTTTTATGCCCTTAAATGATTATCGGTGTGAGAAAGAACTGCTTCTTCTATTTGAGATATTTTACTAATCAATGATCCAACACAAGGTTCTATGTGATTTGGTTATGGAAAATTTTCGCAGTTTTGAGTCCTAAGGTTAAGACAACTCAGGGTAATGATTTGCAGACTATTGTTGTCAGAAGTTCCAGCAAATTTGAAATCTGTGGGAGATTTAATTATGCTCTGGTACTACAGAAGCAAAATTGTTGTTATCATATCAAATAACATCAAATTATACTTGGAAGCTAGCCTACTAGGCAGACACCAGAGTCTGCTTGAAACACCAAGTGGATTAATACTCTAAGTTTCAGAAGAAGCAAAGTTAAATGCAAAATGACATGAACTTGCATTCAAGCATGTTTATTTTGACTAGTAGTATGTGCAGGATAAATTCCATATATGGGTCCTTCTCCATCTCTGGGCACTGCCAGCCAAAAGACAGATCACACTACCTTTTTAGTCTACACTACAGACAATCTTTGAGAGTAACATGGAGCACCTGGGTAGTATAAACAGTTAATGCACTTGGCTGTTAAATGAAAGGTTGTAAGTTTGAAGTCCACTCAGAGGCACTTTGGAAGAAAGGACTGTGATCTACTGCAGAAAAATCAGCCATTGAGAACTTTACAGAGCACAGTCCTACTCTGACCCACACAGGATTACCATGAGTCAGAATCAACTCAACATCAACTAGTCATTTTAGGAATTGCTTAGGCCACGCATTTCTTCAAAAATAGCTGTCCTATAACCTACTTTCACATCCAGCTCTCACAAATACTCTTTCTCCTAACTGCAACACCAGTCATTTGGCTGATTCTTACTCATTTTTTACTTTCCAGGTAAGCTGTCACACAGGAATCAGATTGACTACATCTGCGGCAAGAGGTGGGGGAAATTCTCAATATCTTCAGCCAAAACAAGGCCAGGAGCTGATTGTGGAACAGACTATCAACTGCTCATATGCAAGTTTAATTTGAAGTTGAAGACAATTAAAACCAGTCCACAGAGCCAAAATATGATCTTAAATATATAAGAAAGGTGATCCCACAGAATGTGGAAATAATCGAACAACATCATTAATATTGCATGCAAGTAAAATCTTACTGAAGATAATTCAAACAATGGTTGCAGCAGTATATTGACAGAGAACTTCCAGAGGTGCAGGCTGGATTCAGAAGAGGACATGGAATGAGGGATATCATTGCTGATGTCAGATGGATCTTGGCTCAAAGTGAAGAATACCAGAAAGATGTTTACTTGTGTTTTATTGACTATGCAAAGGCATTTGATTGTGTAGATTATAACAAATTATGGATAATATTGAGAAGAATGGGAATTCCCGAACACTCATGAGGAATTGCAAATAGACCAGGAGGCTGTCATTCAAACAGAAAAAGGGAACACTGCATGATTTAAAATCAAGAAGGGAGTGCATCAGGGTTGTATCCTTTCACCATATTTATTCAATCTGTACACTGAACAAATAATACAAGAAGCTGGACTATATGAAGAAGAATGTTGCATCAGAATTGGAGGACGAATCATTAACAACTTGCAATATGTTGACCAACACAACTTTACTTGCTGAAAGTGAGGATGACTTGTACTTACTGGTGAAGATTGAAGAATACAGTCTGCAGTATGGATTACATCTCAATATAAAGAAGACAAAAATCCTCACAACTGGATCCATAAGCAGCATTACAATAAATGTCAAAGACTTCACATTGCTTGGTTCTACAATCAATGCTAATGGAAGCAGCAGTCAGGACATTAGACGTATGTATGACACTGGGCAAATCAGCTGCGAAGAACCTCTTTAAAGAGCTGAAGAGCAAAGATGTCTCCTTGAGGACTAGGATGTGCCTGACACAAGCCATGGTATTTTCAATCACCTCACATTCATGTGAGAGCTGGACAATGAATAAGGAAGACCAAAGAAGAGTTGATGCTTTTGAGCTGTGGTGTTGGTGAAGAATGATTACATTACTGTGGACTGCTAAAAGAACTAACAGGTCTGTCTTGGAGGAAGTACAGCCAGAATGCTCCTTGGAGGCGAGAATGGCCGGACTTCATCTCACATACTTTGCTCACGTTGTCAGAAGGGACCATTCACTGGAGAAGGATGTCATGCTTGGTAAGGGGGGGGGGGTCGACGCAAGAGGGAAAGGCTCTCAATGAGATGGATTGACACAGTGGTAGCAGTGATGGGCTCAAGTGTAGCAAGAATTGTGAAGCTCGCTCAGGACCAGACTGTGTTTCCTTCTCTGTGCAGAGGGTCGCTATGAGTCGGAGATGACATGATGGCACCTAACAACAACAGGTAAGATGTCATTTCCTCTAGGAAGTCTTCCCTGAAAACCTCAGCCTCAGTTACTGGTCTCTCCCGTTTGCTGTCTTAGCCCTACATCTTTCCTCCTTCATATCAGGTGTCAGAGCTCACTTTAAAGTACTCCATTAAAAGAAAACAAAAATTGTAAGGATTTTGAGGTTAGAGACCACATCTTTCTTCTTTATTTTTATATCCTCCCAGGCTGAGGCCAGTTCCTGACATATGGTGGGCATTGTCTATTCAATTCCTTTGTGAAAGCAACTGAATGTAATAAAATGTCTGTCATGACTATGAATTTATCATTAAGATCAGAGCATGCACTTGGATATGGGAGAGAAGTTGATGTGATGGAGAGAGAGAATTTGTTTTTATAGAATACTTATCTTCATGATACTTTATTCATATTACTGTTTGTTCTTTATAGCAATTTGTAGAGATCATCTAATCCAACTTTTTGTAGATGAGAAATTAGAAAAGTTCTGGCAGTGACTTGAGACACCTCTATATTTACATACAATGGTAAATATGTGTATTTTAATCTAATCAATTTATTCTATAGACAAAACTCAAACTCCTGGTTGAAACACCAAGTGGATTAATACTCTAAGTTTCAGAGGAAGCAAAGTTAAATGCAAACTTTCCTGCCCTATTACATCACACCCAGAGTCTTGTTGGATTCTTTATCTGGTGTTTTCTTTGCAAATTAATTGCCTCACAAATTTCAGTTTATCCCTCAAATCTAGTCCAAGAACTTCCCTCACCTTATATCTTCCTAGGAGAGGCCTCTCTACTCCACCACTCATCCTTTCAATCAGAATTAACCACTCTTTCCTTTGGACCCCTTTTGAACTGGTATTTCTGTTAGCCAGCATGAACATAGGGGCTTTGCCCTCAAACTCCCTGAGGTTAAATCTTCCTCTTCTATTAGTTCTATGACCTTAACTTCTCTTGCACTTGTTTAATCACTAAATGTATCAGTCAGTGTTCAACCAGAGAAGGCATATATATATATAAGCTCTGGTAGCATAGTGGCTAAGGCACTTAACTGATAACCAGAAGGCTGGTGGTTCAAACCCACCAGCTACTCCTCGGAAGGAAGGTTGGGCAATCCTACTTCCGTAGTGATACTGCCTCAGAAACCCAAGGAGGGGTCGCTATGAGTCAGGGCTGACTCAATGGCACATAACAACAACAACATATATATATATATATATGATTTATTGCAAGGAATTGGTTCATCCCATTTTGGGGGCTGGCTAGGCAAGTCTGAAACCCATAGGGCATACAGTCAGGAAGATTGGGCACTGAAGCTTCAGTCCACAGGAGGGATTTCTTCTCCATTAGAAGCTCTGCTATTAAGGTCTTTCAATTGATTGAATCAGTCATATCCAGATACCTAGGATAATATATCCCTTACTTAAAGTCAACTGATTATGAACTTTAATGATATCTACAAAATACCTTCAAACAACACTTTGAAGTATGACTGCATAACTGGGGACTGTAGAACTCCTTGGTGGTGCAAACAGTTAATGAGCTTGGCTGAAAAACAAAAGGCTAAAGTTTGAGTCCACCAAGATATGCCTTGGAAGAAAGGCCTACTTTAAAAAATTATGGAGTTGTCATGATTCAGAATCAACTCTAAAGCAAGTGGTAAGTGGCAACCTAGACAAACATTTAAAAACATATTTATTTCAAAGGGAGATAGTAATAATACTTGCCTCATTGGGTCTTCAGAGGATTAAATGGCTTTATACATGCCGTGCAATTAGAATACTGTTTGGTAAGTGACAAGGCCTCAATCAATGTAGATTGTTGGTATAGTGTGACACTGTGTATAGTATTGTAATGATTTTCACATGTCTGCTTTCCCTATTAGACCATTAATTCTTTTATTCATATGTGTATCCAAAGCTTTGCATAGGGCCTGATCTTCAGCATGGATTTGGTTATATTATTTGAATAAATTTATTTCAATTTTGAAATGGCTCATAGATAACCTAGGAGGAGATCATTTGAGAGATCCATGAATGTAGACTATCCATCTTCTTGGACTGTTTCCTTGACATGAAGGAACATGAAGATATAAAATTTTGGCCCACTTTCTAAGAAAGGAAAGGGCACAGTAGTGTTTGCCAAATGAGTTCCATAGCTTTATTTAATTCTACTTTATAGTGGTGTCATGGAACATGCTACAGTTTGAGAGATTACCAGATAGCAGAAGGTTCACCAAATGTTCAAGCAATTTGAAAATAATAAAGCCTAAGAGAACAAGTTGGGAGCTCTGGTGGCATAGTGCCTAAGGCACTTGACTGCTAACCAGAAGGTTGGCAGTTCAAACCTACCAGCTACTCCTTGGAAGGAAGGTTGGGCAATCTACTTCTGCAGAGATACTGCCTCAGAAACCCAAGGAGGGGTTGCTATGAGTTGGAGATGACTCAACAGCACATAACAATAACATAAGAGAAGAAGTCATTTGTATAAAGATTATGAGGGACATAAACAAAAAAGTTTTTCATTTTCTTTTATGTTCCAGAGAGAAGTTCATTTTATCTATAAGCTACCGCATAATGAAGGGATTTGCATCCCATAAAGATTCAAATAATGACTAAGATCTAAGTCTAAATATCCCCTTGATAGGAAAATTAACTTTAAATCCAGGGAGCTATTCAAACCTTACAGAGTTTGAGTTTCCCGTATCCCCTCTCTCCACATCCTAGCAGTAGATTTTTCTTTTCCCACAGTATAATTAGGAACTCTGGTAGCATAGTGCCTAAGGCATTTGACTGAAAACCAGAAGATTGGAGGTTCAAACCCACCAGCCACCTCTTGGAAGGAAGGTTGGGCGATCTACTTCCATAGTGATACTGCATTGGAAATCCAAGGAGGGGTCACTATGAGTCGGTATGACTGGATGGCAGTGCATACAGTGTAATTAAATACAGTAAGAGGCTAAATTTCATTATCACTTCTCTTTTTGTGTGGTAAGGATGTTTCAATAGCAAAGATCCAAAGAGTATAGTTGCAGTATAAGGGATTCACATTATCTCTGCATTTTTCATTTTCTTTGGGTATTTTTTCATCTGTAGAAGTTACTTACATGTAGTCTTTGTGTGTGAATATCACTCTTAAGCACAGTTTGCAAAGAAGTCTTGCTTGAGTGGCTTTAGAATGATCCTGTTTGGAAGGCTCAGTGTAAGCAGTGTTGAACATTTAAGAAATGAGGATCACACTCAGGTTCTAGCAAACACTTTTTGTGCTGTACTTGAGCTAAAAGATCACATAAAATATATTGTTAACTTTTCTTTTTATTATCCTATAGTTTGTAGCTGTTCTGGTAGCATGCATACACTCCATAACAGGTTAGGGATGAGTTTACTAAATGATTGAAAGTTAGCATCAATTGTATTTATTTAATTTCATGTATGAACTCCATTCTTCATAACATCTTACATATTCTATATCTATAAATAGCCAAACATACAAAATAAGTGTGATGTAAGTCCTGCTTTCCTTTTTCCTAAGTTAAATGCTTTTAATCAAAACATTTTCAAGGTAACCAGATTTTTATTAAAGTCTGGAAAAAAGCATTCGAGAAGACCTAAATTTGGTATCAATTAGATGAACAATGAATCACTTACTTATTTATCTACTTACTAGACCCTTACTAAACATTTGTTGAGGAGCTCTGGTGGTGTAGTGCCTAAGGCATTTGACTGCTAACTAGAAGTCTGGCAGTTCAAACCCTACAGCCACTCCTCAGAAGGAAAGTTGGGCAATCTACTTCTGTAGTGATACCACCTCAGAAACCCAAGGAGGGGTCTCTATGAGTGGGGTCTCACTTGATGGCAGTGAGTTTGGTTTTTTTGGTTTTAGACTTTTACTGAGCACCTGCTATGTGCAGGGAGTGTGATAGGCATCAGTAGTATACTGGTTGCTGCCTTCAGAGAAATTCCAGTCTAGTTAACAGGTTATCCAAACAATTTTGTAGTGTTTTGAAAGGAAAAATGGGGTGCCAGGAGAGGATATTACAGATGTCCAGGTTTAAAGATTCATAGAAATTCTTTGGGAAAAAAAAAAATGAAACTCACACTGAGACCTGAGTGAATTCTTCAAGTAGAGTGCATGTACATTTTTCTACGTGTATGTGTGTGTGCATGTGTGTACATATGCATGTATTTGTGTAAAGAGATCTCAGCAAAGTCCAAAGTGTTGCAGACAAACAGAATAAACTATACAAAAGTTTTGTGGCCTGGAGACACATGGCATATTCCAGTTGAACTACATATAAAACAACTAAAATACTGAACTTTTCTAGCTTGTTTGTTATATGAGGAGACAAGGGATGTGAATGACATAAAGACTGGAGACGTAACAAGAAATCAGATAAAGAAGAAAGGGAAATGGATTTAAGAGGTAGGTTGTGAGAATTTTATTAAAGATATGATTTTAAAGACAAAAAAGGATGAATCAAGATGGCACTCAGAGCTCTGGTATGAGCACGTGAGTAGAGAGTAGTGCCATTTACTGAAAAATAAACATAGGAAGGGGAAAGTTATCAGGGGAAGATGACATATTTGGATTGGACTTTTGAGTTTGAGATGCTTGTGGGGTATCAATTGGGAAAGCCTAGTGGACAGTTAAATATATGACTCTGGACTTAGGAGAGAGTCCCAGTAAGAGAAACCGATTTGGGACTCATCATCTAAACTTGAGTTTCTCAACCTTGGAACTCTTAACATTTTGGGAAGAATAATTCTGTGTTGTGGTGGGCTGTCCTGTGTACTATAGGATATTTAGCAACATCCTTGGCCTCTACTCATTAGAATACCAATAGCACTGCCTTCTGCAGTTGTGAGAACCAAATATATCATTGTAAAATTCCCCCTGGAAGGGTGCAAAAACATGAGTTTATGTTTATGAAAGCTTATTGATGGCAGTAATTTTTTTTTGTTTTTTTTTTAGATTCTTCGCGTTTTTTTTTTTTTTAATTGGGCTTTGGGTGCAAATTTACAGAGAAGAATTTGTTTTACATTCAACAGTTTGTTTACATTTGGTTTCACACCCTGATTACCATCTCCAACCCTAACACACTCTCTTCCTTTCCTTTCCCTGTGACCCTCCCACCCATGTGCCCTTCTTAGTTATGCACCTTCTCTGTCCAGCTTTCGCTCCATGTGAATGCTGCCCTTCTGTTGCCCCATGGCTGATTGCTTCAAGGGCATATCTCTGTAGAGTAGGTGGGTGCAGTAATGTTTTAAATAAGCCTGTCTTAGACTTCAGGCCATCTTTGATGCTATAAGTTAAGGCATTTTCTTCCCAACTTTTAGGTCTACCAATTTTGATTGATTCTTTGGTATAGAAAGCAGAAGCCCTGAAAAATATAATATGTGAGATAATTTTGAGGAATTCAGTGGCCTTATTTATAGAGAAATACAAATTCTAAGAAGTCCAGGAGTGGGGAACCTTGGTTTTCACTGTCTTTTTTTTCCCCCCTCTTAGTATGTGTGGCTTCTCTCTGTCCCTAGATTCCTTTTTGATAGGTTAGCTAATAACAAAGGTTTGAAGGATTATATGGAATCCCTGCCTGGCTCAAATGGTTAAGTGCTCAGCTGCTAAATGGAATGTTGGCAGTTTGAATCTACCCAGAGTTGCCTTGGGAAAAAGTCCTGATGATCTACTTTTGAAAAATCAGCCACTGAAAAATTTATGGGGCACAGTTCTCTGACATTCATGGATCATGCTCAGTCAGAATCAACTCCATGGCAACTTTTTTTTTTTCTTTAAGTGTTGTAGGAAAATGAGAAGGCTTTAAAGCAAAATCAGAAAATGTGAAGGACATACAACACTTCCACTTTGTTCTGATGCTCCAGGCAGACACCCCATGTTGTACTCCTTCCTCCAAAATCTGGACATGGTTTCCAACTATATTCTCACCTCTGCCTGAGCATCAGAATCACTTGTCGAGATCTTAAGAGAATACAGTTTCTCAAGTTTCATCCTAGATTTATTCAATCAGCATCTTCATTGGTTCCGATGTGTTCTGCCTAAGATGTGACTGGAGTTGGCACCTGAGATGAAAGATACATTATCTCAGTTAGTGAATAACTGCTAGCTCTCACTTTCATCTGTCTTCCCTGTGCTCAACTTTCCAAAGTGGAAATAGCATTTTATTTTTTAAAACTTTCTATTTCTAAATTAGAACAAACTTAAAGAAACTAGATAGAAAGACTGGGATAATTCTAGGCAATCCCTTTCCCATGTACTCATCGTCCTTAGGGTAATAATACCAACTAGTTTGTAGGAAGGTTATTCAAGTGACACTTAATCATTTATTTATAAATTCCAAAGCATTTATTAAAAGGCTGGCATATTTAAAAGGGAGTCCGTGGAAGGTACATATGGTTAATGTGATCAGTTCCTAACCCAAAAGTTGCAATTTCAAGTCCATGTAGAGGTACCTCGGAATGAAGCCCTGGTGATCTACTTCTGAAAAAATCAGCCATTGAAAACCCTGTGGAGCATAGCTCTACTGAGAAACACATGAGGTCAACATGAGTCAGGGTCATCATGAGGTAAGGTCATGAAGGCAACTTTTTATTATTTTTTTTTAATACTCAAAAATTGCATATATTTCAGGTTATAATTTTGCAATCAGAATAGGTGGTAAAACTGTGTATTGAAGCAATTAATTAGCTCTTGCTTACATTTGCTTCCCCAAGAATTTTAGTATTCAACAAAATTTTCAATCAAAATATCAGTAATCAAAGTTTCAAATAAGGGGCATATGGAAAAAAAAAAAAAAAAAGCAGGATACCTGGTAAAGTCAGCCCATAGGGCTCATCTTGGGCCATATTTGAAGAAATCTTCACCAATGATGCCAAGTCCATGGTTCTACAAGGAACTGGGAGAAGTCAGAAGGAGAAGATGGAAGTCGTTCTGGCTCCTTGGAGTTAGTCTTCCCACTGTGGCTTCCTCATGTTTAGGATATTAGAGTGAATTTTTTTTTTTTTTTTT
>NW_006921664.1:6374999-6381383 GCF_000298275.1 Orycteropus afer afer | reverse complement strand
ATTAAGAATAATAGTAAAAAGGACAAAAGTATTAATAATTATAGTTGTTTTAGAACAGACAAATACAAGCAAACTAATCACCCGAAAAAAGAAAGTGAAAAATAAAAAAATAAAAAGAGAGAGAGAGGAAAAAAAATCAGTGGAGGACAGGGCAGGGCACCCAGTCTCCATCTGAGCACACAGACTGTGATGGAGTTCCTGTCGGCCCAGAAGGTAAGTGGGTGTGTGGGATGACCACACCTCCATTCACCAAGCGGGTGTGGGGTATAAGAGTAACAAGAGGAATGTTGTACCTTTTTCAGTCTTGGAGGTCCAGAGGGTCCTTGGGGTTGCTGGAAAGGAGAACATGTTCTTAAGCCCCAGGAATCTGTGAGAGTGCTGTCTCTTTAAATACCCAAAATAGTCAAGCCACTTTTAAACCTTCAAAATGGTGGCACTCTCAAGACTGCCAAAAGTCCATAGCTCAGCCCTCCTTTCTCTTCACCTTCTCCATTTATTCCCCAGCCACCAGAGCAGTTCTCCGTGCAGACCCTGGCTAGCAGGGCTGATTTTTAGGTTAATTCTTCAGTCTTACCAGCACTCAGGAATCTCTAAGCTGTCTGTGCCATCAGGATTGCTCAGGATCACTGCCAAGCAGCAGCTCCATATGTCTCCTTTTTTGGTATTTTCACCCAAATTCTTCTGCTAGTTGGGGTTTAGTCCACTTCTCTATCCTTCACTTTAAAGCTGAGGGATCCAGGATTATCTTCTGTGTCTGTGTTAATTGTTTTCCCTTTTCTTTGTTGAAGAGGGTCTGTGCAGTCTCTCTGCCTAGTCCGCCATCTTGCCAGACCTCCTCTAGAGTGGATTTTTAAGTGACACTTATTTGGCACTCTTTCATAACCATCCCTCCTGAACTTTTGCTTAAACATATGCTCATTACATCTTGTTCTCAGCAAATGTTTCCTCTGAGATGAAAGTGTATATCATTTTAGCATTTCAACTTCTTTCTGGAAAAATAAGAAATGGAGCAGGTCTGTTGTTTGGCAAATGGTTGGTTGACTGCTCTATCAAGTTACCTGAAACAGGCCAGTGTGAGAAGCTATGGGGGGGCAATCAAAGGAGGAGGAGGGAAGGTGAAAGCTGAATTGACTAGAGCTCCGGGAACTTCATCTCCACTTCACCTAAGGAGGCTCTGGTTTGTGCTTTATTACTACCATTTCAAATTAAACATGAATAAATTATTTCTTTCCTTGAAACTTTTGAAAAGTACTGGCATCCCGAAGCTAAAGAAACAATAGCTCAATAGAGTTGTTCTCAAACTTGAGCTGCAGCAGTCACATGGAGAGGTTGTTAAAACAGATTCCTGGATCCACTTTCAGTGTGTCTGACTTAGTAGGTCTGAGAAGAGGCCTAAAAATTTGTATTTTAATACTTCACAGGTGATGGGAATGCTGCTGGCTCTGTGACTACATTTTGAGAACCAGTGCCCTGGAAGTATGAAGCTGTAAATAGTACCAATCTTCTTGTTTCAATAAGAGATGTTTTGTGCCATCTGAGATGTTTATATACACATACTTATTATAACTTTATGTAGTCCTGCTCTCAGTCCTCCAGACCAGATTCCAAGAACTCATTTTCCATATATAAGTTGTTTATATTTTTAAAATTAGATACTATGTTCTTATATTGGAAGATTTAAATCTGGATTTCCAGGTTATTTTAAAGAATCAGAATAACTGGGACCATTGAGTGTGCAGTTCTACATGGTGACTCTCTGCTGGAGATGAGGTAGCTGCTGCCTCCTTTAGATAGACACATTATCCCTGCCCCAATATCACTCAACTTCATCTTCCCACTCAGGTTCCCTAAATTCTCAAGAAATCAGACACACGCATATTTAAATTTCAAAGGCCATTGAAAGTAGTTTTGCTGTTATACAACTAATCATTTAGCATTATTATTCTCTTATTGCCATTGCTAGAAAGGACTTTAACTGCAACATGTAGAGTGAAGCCATTTTGTATTGCTTTTGCTGTCTGTATTTAATATGGTGGTTGGGCAATCTACTTCCATAGCGATACCGCCTCAGAAACCCAAGGAGTAGTCGCTATGAGTCGGATCTGACTCCATGTTAGTGTGTTTTTTTTTTTTTTAATGCCAAATGTGGATATATTTGCAGGAAATTGAGTTTACTATAAATTTACATAAAATATGTTATTCGAGATAAAAAGCACTCTCATCCATTGCTGGCAGGAATGCAAAATGGTACAGCTGTTGTGGAAAACAGCTTGGCAGTTCCTAGAAAAGTTAACTGTAAAATGTCCATATGAGCCAGCAATCCCAATCCTGGATATATCCCCAAAAGCATTGAAAGCAAGAATGCAAACAGAAATCTGTATACTGGTGTTCATTACAGCACTATTCACAATAACCATAAGGTAGAAACAATCTAAATGTCCAACAGATGAATGAATAAACAAAATACGGTACATACATGCAATGGAATATTACAAAGCCATAAAGAGGAATGAAGTCCTGATACAACATGAATGAAACTTGGAAGCATTATGCTGAGTTAAATAAATCATTTGCAAATGGGCATAATCAGTATGATATCACTTAGATGAAATAGATAAATAGAAAACAAAGCTTATGATTGGTTAGCAGATATGGGAAAGAGGAGGTAAATGGGAATTATTATGTAGGGAGCACTGAGTTTATGTTAATGGTCATGGAATAATTTGGAAAAGGATATTGATAATAGTTGCCTAACATAAAGAATGTACTCAGTGTCAACAAATAATTCATGTAAACATTGTTAAATTTGCTAATGTTTTCCTGTGTATATTTTTTTATCATAATATAAAAAAAAAAGATGGAAGCAATGCCCTTAGACCTTAACTACACCTCATTTAGGGGCTTAAAAGGAAATTTCCCTGAATTCTTTTCATCCGCCAATGTCTGCTAATTCCCAACTTTATCTAAAAAATGACTCTCTAGCTCAATGGCTGGAAAAGCAAACACATTTAAAATTTCTTGACTCTTTGGAGAGTCTATTGCTGCCCCTGACTGTGATTTTTCTAACTGTTTGGAAGAAAGTCTTAATCCCCAGATCTTCGAAAGAAGAAGAGATTTACACAAAAACTAACATTCTGAGTCTCTGCTCATCAGGGTCAGAGGCTGCCTTGTCCACTGAGAGCTCTCAATATTCACAATCATTTCACAATTTAATTGGGTCAGTTTTCCTAAATTCAAAGGCAGAGAGTCCCATAGAACTTGCTTTGTTTAACAAAGGAGGCTTTCTTTCCCAAACCCCTCTGGCTCTGGTGACTTGGAAAATCTTATTAGCCAGATGAAAATAAAAAGTTTCCACCACCAACTCTGGGACTCGAACAGCTATTTGAAGGCTTGTGAAGAGCAAGAAGCCAATTAAGCAGCTCAGCCGCACCAGCCTGTGTGTAGGGCACGGGACCCACGGTGTCTCACACACCCCATCCAACTCTGCCCAGCTGAGCTGCCTCTAAGCTTTCTGTCAAAATGGCATGAGCCTGAGTGATTCATTTTCCAACCAGCAGACACCAGTGGAGGGTAAAGCTAATGCAGGCGGGGAGTAACCGGATCAGGGAGATATGACTCTGATATCTAAACAGGGATTTGGAAGGAGCAGAGGCAGGCTTAAAACAACTTTCTCATAACAAAATAGAATAGCTAAACGGAGCTGCAAAAGCATTTTCTCTGACCCTTTTGTCCTTGGTTTCAAGAGGAACAAATATGTTCTACTTTCTTCGCTTGACCTCTTATCTAAGAAAAAAATGACCCTCAGCCCCCAGGAATAGTGCTGACAAATCTTTTATAGGTCTGGTGGTGTAGCTGAAAAGAACTGAATCTGCATAGGAATCTTAGGAATTTTAGGATGGCCCTGTTTGGAGAGCCTGTGAAAGCGTGGTAGGCCAAGAGGGGTTTCCTGGTTAGAGGCCAACAACCACCCAGAGGAGCACTCAGAGTATCGGAAACTAAGGTATGACAGACACAGGATGAAGCCTAGTGCCAACTACAGTGACAAGTTCTCCCAAGCAATTCCTATATGCTAGTGTTATCATAAAAACATTTTATAATATATTTCAGAAGCAGAACCATATAATAATTTACTAAAACTTAAGTTATCCCTTCTTGTTGTTAGCTGCTTTCAAGTCTGCCACTGACTTACAGGAATTCTATACACAAAGGAACAAAACGCTTCTCATTCTTGCACCATCCATCAACAATGTGGCTTGACTGTTGTGATCCATAGGGTTTTCATTGGCTAATTTTCCAAAGTAGATCTTCAGGACTTCTTCTTAGTTTGTCTTCGTCTGGCTCCACTGAAAGCTGTTTAGCATCATAGCAACACTCAAGTGTCCAATGACATACGGGTGATGGCTGTGCATGAAGTGCATTGGCGGGAATAGAAGCTGGGTTTCCTGCATGGAAGTTGTGAATTCTACTACTGAACAACCAATGCCTCCTCAAGTCAATTTGACTCATAGCGACCTCACCTCAGGTTTCTGAGGCAGTATCTCTATGGAAGTAGATTGCCCAGTCTTCCTTCCCAGGAGTGGCTGGTAGGTCTGAACTGCCAGTGTTTTGGTTAGCAGTCAAATGCCTTAGGTACCACACCACCAGGGCTCCAACTTATCCTTATCCATGTGAAAATAACTTACCCATTCCCTATCGTTACTGAGTTGATTTCGACTCATAGTGATCCTATAATGTAGACTTGAACTGCCCCATAAGGGTTTCCAAGGCTGTAGTCTTTATGGAAGCAAATTGCCACATCTTTCTCCCACATAGTTTATTTCTTACTAAAACTGATAATCACCAAATATAGTTAATTAAATGACTAAGTGTATCAATTTTCACTTTGTTTCTACTATTTTCATATCAGACCCTTACTTCTCTTATTAATCTTATCTGTTCAATGGGTTAAGTTACTATCTCAATGCTAAGACTTCTCAAATCTTGATTTCCAGTCCAGATCTCATTCCTGAGCCCCACTTATATCATCAAATGCTTACTTGTCTTTCCTTCTCAGAAGTTTAATTTTCAACCCTATCTTAACTGATAAAACTCCATTTTTTTAAATTATAATATTTCCAAAATGCTTACCTTTCTAGACTCCCTTGAGGGCAGTGGGAAAATGTGAACCAATTTTGTCCAATGAGGTATAAGTGGAATTCATTTGGTGGGACTTCCAGAAAACATTTGAAAAGGACAAACTCAGATATGTTTTCAGTCTCTTGTCCTTTGCCTCTTCACACAACCTGTTTCTTTCAGTCTATAACCAGTTTGTGGAATAAGAACAATTTGTGACATAATCAAAAGGAATTATTATTTTTCACTGCTCCTATAAAATTTATTCAATGGGATTAGCTTCTTGTGTTTTCCTAAAGAACAGTATCACAATCTAACTAATGGTTCAACACCTACAACTTGTTCATCACTGTTGATTTGTCCTTCTTTTCCAATTACTACTTCCTGCATATCTTTTGAATCATTCCATTTTTCCCTAACCCCACTGACTATAATACCCAATGGCACCCACCCTCATCTCTTACCTAGGTCACAAGCAGAGACCCCAAAACACTCTCCTTGCCTAAGTTCTGCCTTCTTTAAGGACAGTCTATAGTAAGAGGCTGGCGGTTCAAACCCACCAGCCACTCCTCAGAAGGAAGTTTGGGCAATCCTACTTCCATAGTGATACTGCCTCAGAAACCCAAGGAGGGGTTGCTATGAGTCGGGGCTGACTCCACAGCACATAACAACAACACAACATAGTAAGAGGAATTTTTCTTAATCTGAAATTCTGATCAAACCACTTTAAAATCCTTCAATGACTTCCCATTGCCTTCACAGTTTGTACGAAAATCTGTAAAAATCTTCGAAGACCCATTACAATTTCAGTCTCACTTTTAGCCACTCACTCATCTTCACCTATTCTATTCTCCCTAGCAATAGTGAACTTCCTTAAGATCCTCAAGCATATCTTCAAGTCCTCAAATGCATCATAGAATCTCTTGCTCTGGGCATTCACTCTGGCTGCTTCCTTTGCCTTGAATATCCCCTCCTTCTTCTTTTGGGATTAATAATTATATGAGTTTCCTAGGACTGCTACAATAAAATACGACAAAGTGGATACTTAAAAACTATAGAAATTTGAGTTCTGGCAAGATGGCGGACTAGGCAGAAAGACTGCACAGACCGTCTTCAACAAAGAAAAGGTAAACCAATTAACACAGACACAGAAGATAATCCTGGACCCCTGAGCCTTGAAGGGAAGGATGTAGAAGTGGACTAAACCCCAACTCTGGTAGCATAGTGGCTAAAGCACTTGACTGCTAATCAGAAGGCTGGTGGTTCAAACCC
>NW_006921664.1:6374358-6374899 GCF_000298275.1 Orycteropus afer afer | reverse complement strand
CATAGTTGTATAGGCTGCAGATCGGATGGTGTACCAGTTGCTAGGACTAATTGTTTCCATGAATTTTGGTTTTCTTCATTTTTCTTTGCTCTGGACAAGGAGAGATCCATCATTGCATTTAGATGGAAGCTTGCTAGCTTTTAAGGTCCCAGTCACAACTCGCTAAAGTAGGAGGTGGAACAATGTTTTGTATAGTGTGTTATGTCAATTGAGCTTGATGTCCCCTGTGACTATAGTACCAAGCCTGCAGGTTCAACTATTCAGTCCCTCTGGGTAGCTGGTTGTGACCAAGCAGTGACCACAACCTTCCTCTTGTCAGCTCTTCTATACACCTGGGAATTCTGATCATTCACATAAACTTATAGAACCATTGACTGCCAACCCTATATATGTTCTTAGATACACTCCTCATTACATAGACATACATAATCATTCAGCCTGTCCACGCATCTATCCACCCATATACCCATGCTTGCCTTCACTGACAATGCAGTACTATATGTGCAAAAGGGTTCATATTTGTTGTCTGTACCTCCCATGT
>NW_006921664.1:6363726-6373232 GCF_000298275.1 Orycteropus afer afer | reverse complement strand
CAATCATTGAGAAAGAAGGGTTGCCTATGCACAGGGAGATAGCTCAGGGGGCAGAAGTCCATGGAGGGATGGACACTGGGAAGAGGTAACTGTGGGAAGGAAGTGGGAAGGGAGCTGTTGCATTGTGGTAAACTGTGGTCAATGTCATGAGACAAAGTATATGTAAACTGCTGTATGGAAAGTAGATTTGCTCTGTAAATCTTCACCCAAATCACAATAATAATAATAATAATAATAATAATAAAGTTCATGTGGAAAAATAAACAAAAATATCCAAAAAAAATTATAGATATTTGTTTTCTTACAGTTGTAGGGATAGATTCAGGTGTCAGCTTTGAAGGTCATGCTGTTTCTCACTGAATGCCCTAGGAGAAGATCCTTTCTTATGTCTTCCAGCTTCTAGTAGCCACAAATGTTTCTTGGCTTGTGGCTGCATAACTGCAATCTCTGCCTTCATCTTCACATATCTGTCTGAGTTTTGCATCTGTCTTATCTCCTTTTTTTATATAGACACCATCATGTTGGATTCTCAGAAGGAAAATGGGGCAATCTCCTTCCATGGTAATGCTGCCTCGGAAACCCAAGGAAGGGTTGCTATGAGTTGGGTCCGACTTGACGGCACATACCAACAACAACAACAACATATTGGATTAGGGGCAATCCTGCTGCACTAAGACTTTGTGTTAACTAACTGTATCTGCCAAAACCCTATTTCCAAATGTACTGGGGGTTGTCATTGTTAGATGCCATCATTTAGTTGTTTCCATAGCTATCCTATGTACAACAGAAAGAAGCACCATCTTCTCCTGTACCACCCTCACAATCATTGCTCTGCTTGAGCCCATCATTATAGCCACTGTGTCAATCACTTCATTATATTTTGTTAGGGAAACAATTAAACACTTAACAATAACATGGACTTCAGTTTCTTCCAGAAGATTTCTCTGATTCCTTCATGATCAGATCATGAGGAGTGGTCTAGGCTCTCTTAGACTGTTTCATGTTACTACTAACGTTGTTATTGTTAGGTGCTGTTGAATCAGCTTCGACTCATAGAGACCCCATGTACAACAGAAGAACACAATGCTCAGTCCTATGCCATCCTCATAATCTTTGCTATGTCTAAGCCCATTGGGTCCATATACCAGCCAGTGTGTATGGACAGTCACTGTGTCCATACCTCTCATTGAGGGTCTTCCCCTTCTTTTCTGATACTCTACTTTATCAAGCAAGAGCTCTGGTAGTGTAGTGCCTAAGGCACTTGTCTGTTAACCAGAAGGCTGGCAGTTCAAACCCACCAGCCACTCCTCGGAAGGAAGATGGGGCAATCTACTTCTGTGGTAATGCTGCCTTGGAAACCCAAGGAGGGGTCGCTATGAGTCAGGTCTGATTCAATGGCACATAACAACAACAACAACAACTTTATCAAGCATGAAATCCTTCTCCAAGAATGAGTCCCTTCTGACAATATGACCAAATTATGTGAGAGAAAGTTTTACCATTCTTGCTTCCAAGGAGCATTCCAGCTGTACTTCTTCCAAGACAAATTTGTTTGTTCTTCTGGTAGTCCATGGTATTTTCAGTATTCTTCACCAATACCACAATTCAAATACATCAGTTCTTCTTCAAAAAAACAAAAAAACAAAAAAACCTCACTGGCATGGAGTTGTTTCCAACTCACAGCAACCCTCCTTGGGTTTCTGAGAAGGTATCTCTATGGAAGTAGATTGCCCAATCTTCCTTCTGAGGAGTGGCTGGTGGGTTTGAACCACTAGCCTTCTGATTAGCAGTCAAATGTCTTAGGCACTGTGCCACCAGAGCTCCAGTTCTTCTTCAGTCTTCTTTATTCATTGTCCACATTTCACATACACTTGAGGTTATTATAACCATAGCTTGGGTCAGGATCATCTTAGTCTTCAAAGTGACACCTTTGCTCTTTAAAAGTATTAAAGTGTTAAAGACTACCATGTCATAAAAAACCCAAAACCAAACTCACTTCTGTTGAGTCGGATTTGACTTACAGGGATCCCTCCTTGGGTTTCCGAAGTGGTATCACTACAGAAGTAGATTGCCCAATCTTCCTTCTGAGGAACAACCGGTGGTTTTGAACCACCAGCCTTCTGGTTAGCAGTCAAATGTCTTAGGCACTACACCAACATGTTGTTGCTGTTATGTGCCATCGAGTCAGACCCAACTCCTAGTGACCCTCCTTGGGTTTCTGAGGCAGTATCACTACAGAATAGATTGCCTATGTTGTTGTTGTTGTTATGTGCCATCGAGTCAGACCCAACTCCTAGTGACCCTCCTTGGGTTTCTGAGGCAGTATCACTACGGAAGTAGATTGCCCCATCTTCCTTCCGAGAAGTGGCTGGTGGGTTTGAACCGCCAACCTCCTGGTTAGCAGTCAAGTGCCTTTAGCCACTATGCTACCAGATTGCCTATAGCATGTATTAAATAAGTGCTAGATATTTAATGGTATTGTATTCAATGGTACTTGTACTCACTCATACTATAAATCCCTCTCCACTTTGTGTTCCCCAAACACATAGCAGTAGCAGATAAAATATTTTTTTTAAAAACTGAAACGCATTGGCAAACTGAAAAAAAACAAGAGTAATATCTCCATGGATCTGAAATTAATCAAGAGCACACAGTCACAAGTAAAAGTAAAAATTATGGGCCTTCTGGGACCTGAATAGGTAAAGTCAACAGAGATTTTACACCTGATCAAAACATGACAATATGGCTACTTCCCAAGACTGCAACTGATGTCTGTGGATGTATATGGAGGAAGCAGAGTGTTTTGGAGACCCTACAGAGACAGGATGGACCCTTCTCCAAAATTTGGTTCTCACATTGTCTTAATTTCTTGGTGCTGCTGTAACAGAAATACGACAATGAATGGCTTTAAGAAACTGAAATTAATTTTCTCACAGTTCTAGAAGGTTAAAGTCTAAACAAGTCAGGGTCTTGCCTGTGTTAATTCCTCCTTATAGGTAGCCCTGGGCATTCCTTGGTTTCTTGTCTTGTACACAGTACATGGCATCTGTTTTCTCCCTATGTGTATATTTCTGTGTCTAATCTGTTTTTTTTTTTTTTTTTTTAATAATTGAGAAGTAGTACAAATTAGAACCCACCCTACTCAGGTATGATCTAATAAATACTATTAAAAAAGACCCTATTTCCAAACAACATTATAGCCACAGGTATAGGAGTTAGGATTGTAACACGTATTTGGGGGGGCACAATTCCATCCATAACATATGTCAAAACTGATGATGCCCCCCCCACACACACCAAGAGGGAATGAAAGATTTCTTACTCACATGAAAGCTTCTAGGGTTTGCTGGGCAGGCCTCCCATTGTGATCTGAAAATGGCTTGAGAGAGAAGAGAAAGAAGACTGGCTTGTTGTTATTATTGTGGATATTGTATGGGGCCAGGGTGAAGTTTCCTATACATATCCAGGGGCTAGCATGGTTTGAACCTCATGCTGGCAACAGAGGAGGAAACACTGGTCTTTGTTATTAGCTTTCCTAGACGTGAGGGTGAGAGGGGTCAGGCTTAAAAGATGCCAGCAGTAAAACATAAAAATAATTGAGTCAGACACTTTATTACACAGGTCAAGTCACCTACTGACCCACTGTGCCAGGATCTGCAGTATCTTTGTGGAATAATTTCCCAGAGCTGCAAATGTATATAGTCTTAATTGGTGTTATGGGAAACAAGCAAACACACATTTAATATATGCAGGGGTTAATAAGAGAAAGGATGTGAGACAGAAAGAAAGAAGGAGGGGGCTGTGGAAAGACAAATTTCCACATAAATTGAGTTTTCAAAATAAAATTCCAAAGAAAACTGTGCTGTATCTTCCTAAAGCTCACAAAAATTTTTGTTCTCCTTTCTCTTTGGCCATCTATGCCTTGGATTTAGACATGGTTGTATGAGGAAAAATGACTTTCACATTTAAAAGCCAGTGTGAGGTTCTCAATGTTCTGTTTCTCTTTCATGGCAAACATTGCAGTTGTGTCTTGAGATTAAGCGTCGTAAAATGAGGAAGTGTTCATAATCCTGAGTCCCTGAGTGACTACAGTGGGCAAAATTCCCCTGCTGAGAATTATAAAAGAGGGAAAAAAAATAACCAAAACAGTTTTGTTGTTTTAAGCAAGAATATTTGGAGTTTATTACTTCAGCATTCAAAATGGAGAAGAATGATAGACTCATAGTAGTCACTGAACCATAGCAATTCTGAAATCCCTCTGATTGACATGTGGATGCTCACAACAGTGGAGTGTGGGAATTTCTTAACTAAGCCCTGAGTCTGCTCTCTGGAAAGAACTACTTTATCCATTGTTCCCCACGGTCCCTTCCTCTACCTTCAGGGGGATTTCTGCTTTGTCATGGTTCCCCTTGGCCACATCTGTGGTGAGGATTGTGAACCACACCATCCTTGGGACATATGTAGACTTTGAAGCCTGTCTTTTGGTCATTGGAGATTGGGAGACAAGGGTTATTTAATTTAAAACTTGTGGTAGTTAAGGTTGTATGTCAATTTGGCTGGGTCTGGTTGAGTGACTGGGCAGCTGAATGTAGCTATTCTCCATGGTGAGATTGGTAATTAACTCCATGCTGGAATGTATTGGAGCAGCTGAGTAGCTACTTTGGCTATGTGGTCTGCTTTCTGGATAAGAAGCAGCTTTGGGAATGGCCTCTAGCTTATGGTACACTTGAACCCTGCATGTAGCTGTGTCATTGTTCAGCAGGTTGCCATGCACTGCCTACCTTGGGACTTTCAATTAATAGCCTTGAATTAATAGCCTGCCGTGTGGTTTGGTAACTTTGGGACTGTGCCTTTTTACTTGTCAACCTTGGGCTTGTTAGTCTCAGCAGCCAGTAGCTCTCTGAGTGGAGAAAATCCTCTAGCTTCAGTGGGCCGAGAGCAGGAGGAAGAGCTGAAGCCCAAGGTTGAGGGGCTTTCACCCAGCCTCTAGAGCCTGGCACTTTGAACTGACACTTAAAGCCTTCAAACTGTAAGAGAATAAACTGTTTGTTAAAGCCATCCCATTTGTGGTATATTCCTGTCAGAGTGGTACTAGGTAATCATATCAAAAAGTAACAGGCATTTCTAATTACAGCTTGTGTTAACAATCCAATATCCTCAAAAACTTGGAAAGCTTCTGACCCTGCTTGTTTCTGGTCACTCATAAGCCAATAACCATATCTTCTATGCTTTAGAATGCAGTTCTTGAATCTGCTTTATTTCAACCCCATGTCTCTCTCACTTAAATTACTGGCAGATAGCTAATGATCAAATAAAACCAAGAGCAGCCAACATACTATTTACATTGTTCCTACTTGTTACATGAGATACAAGTTTAGTATGTACAGATTCTGACTTCCAACTAGTAATAGGAAAAGGTCTTATCAATGCTTATTATGAATTTACATGTTTCCAGTTTCCTTTGTACTTGCTGCCAGTAAGAAAACACCATATATTTTAGGTTTTTGTTATGGTGTCACTTTCATGATTCTAAATTCAGTGTTAATTGTATTATGCTGCAAGTAACAAATATATCTCCAAATATCAGTGTCTTACCACCACAAATGATTATTTCTCATTCACATTACATATCCTTCATGGAAGGGCTGAGTTTCTGCTCAAAATTGTCTTCATGTCAGGCCCCAGGATGACAAAAGTGAACATCATGACATCATGACATTCGTTTTCTTGATTGTTTTTTTCTATTTGATCATTTTTGATATTTCTGAGAGAATTACTTCTGGGAGATCTGTTGAACTCTCCCACTATAATTTTAAATTAAATCTAATCAATTCAGCTTTTAAAATTTTGATGATCTTTTATAATTTTTTCTTTCTGAATGTTTAGGTTTTAATTTCATCTTCCTTCTCTAATTTTTTAAGCTTGAAGCTTAGATTCTTAAGATTTGTTCTTTCTTTCTTTCTTTTTTTTTTTTTTTTAATAAGGACTTAACACTATACATTTCCCTTTCTGTACTGTATTAGTTTTATCCCACAAATTTTTGTATGTAGTATTTTCACTTTCATTGGGTTCAAAGTTATTTTTAAAATTGGTCTTGAAATTGCCACTTTAAACCATGGATTTTCTAGAAGTATGTTATTTAATTGCCAGATGTGATTAAGTTAAGGGTCTTGAGATGAGGAAAATATCCTTTATTACTTGGGTGGGCTTCAAAAAAATAAATCCAAACTCACTGCTCTCAAGTCCATTCTGACTCATAGCGACCCCTCCTTGGGTTTCTGAGGCAGTATCAATCACTACGGAACTAATATACCATATGACATTTTCCTCCTAGGTATTTATTCAAGAAAAAAGAAAATGTGTGTGTAGCAGTTTTTTCATAATAACCCAAAATCTGGAAACAATCTACTTAGTTGTCCATTAGCTAGTGTATGAGTAAACAAATTGTGGTCCACTCATTCAGCAGAATACTACTTAGTAAAATAAAAGACAAAATACTGCAACAATATGGCTGAATCTCATACATGCTAAGTGAAAGAACCCAGACACAAAAGTCAACATATTGCATGATTCCATTTATTGACATTCTGGAAAATGCAAAACTGTATGGTTAGAAAACAGATTGTTGTTGTTGTTGTTATATACGGTTGAGTTGGACCCGACTCATAGCGACCCCTCCTTGGGTTTCCAAGGCAATATCACTACGGAAGTAGATTGCCCTAAAACAGATTAGTGGCTGTCAATGTCTAGAAATGAAGAAATATTGATAGATGACTCATGAGGGAACTTTCTGAGGTGATAGAAATGTTCTATATCTCAATTTTGGTAATAGTTACTGAACTATTTACATTTGTCAAAGTTTATCAAATTGTGCACTTGAAATGGGTGAAATTTTTGTATGAAAATTATACCTCAATATATTTGATCAATAAACACATTTGACAAAAAATTAACGTTCTATTCGGTTAGGCTATTTCCTCTGCCATATGCTTCAGTGACAGTTGCCCTGATTGTCAGTTAAGTAAATTCTTACCTATGCCTTTCTTCTCTGAAATATTCAAACCTAAACAAATAAATTTATTATGTTAGAACTACTGCTAAGGTAGGAGCTCTGGTAGCATAGTGCCTAAGGCACTTGACTGCTCACCAGAAGGCTGGCGGTTCAAACCCACCAGCCACTCCTCGGAAGGAAGGTTGGGCAATCCTACTTCCGTAGTGATACTGCCTCGGAAACCCAAGGAGGGGTCGCTATGAGTCAGGGCTGACTCGACGGCACATAACAACAACAACAACACTGCTAAGGTAGACTATATAAGTGTGACTACATGAGGAGAAATGCTAATGGAAAAAATTCAAGTCAATGCTACTTTATATCTAAATTACCTAAGAAATGTGCAATCCTCTTTTCTAATTGTAAATATCCAAGAATTATGAAATAATTAAAATTGAGAAGTCTTCATGGAGAAATCTGATTATCAGGAAACATATCACCCTCTTAAGACTATAGTTGAGTGTTGGACTCTTTCAAAAGAAAGATTGGCCCACTTTTTGGGCTTGTGGACATTGAACAAAAAGTCACCTCATAGGGAAGTGGATGAGAATGAACTTTGGAAAAAAACATGGTATTGAGGAGGTAAGTGAGTAGACACAGGCTAAAAAGGATAGCAAGAGCAGAACAATTTCTACAGAAGATAAGAGTGAGATGCAGAGATGTGAGAATGAGGAGAAATAGTATTAAAACATAAAAAAGACATTTTTTTAAAGAAAAATAATTTATGGTTTAATATAATGAAGATTTTCTTATGCAATAATTAGGGCAAAGCTACTTAAAACTTTTATAAGAAATTTTGGATTTTATCTTGGTCTGAAGTCTCATAAATGAATTTCTAAAGTGGAGAACATACAATAACAAATTGGAAGCATTCTTAAGAAGATTTTGGGTAACTTAGCATTCTTTCTGAAGTACAAACTTATTCAAGATAATGTCTACTAGTGGGAAAAATAAAGAACGAGATTGGAAAATCTATAATTTTATTTTATTATTATATACACACACGCACACACACACACACACATTATTGTGCTTTAGGTATAAGTTTACAGAGCAGTGTTTGTTTTACATTCAACATTTCATGTACATTTAGTTTCACACCGACCCAAACCCAGTCTCCTCCCCTCCCAGCCCAGTAATTCCCCCTCATAGTTATGCACTCCTGTGTGTCCTGCATTTCCTCCATGCAAATGTTACCCATCTGGTACCCTGTGGTCGATGGCTCCAAGGGATGGATTTCCATAGCATATGTGGGTACGTCATCCTGAGTTAAGTGGTCTACATGTACATCTTGTTTACTATTGGGCTGAGAGCCAGCCCCTGGGAGTGAGTTTTATTCCAGGCGCAGAATGTATCCCAGGGCCATAGTATTGGGGGTCTCACCAGACTCCATCCAACCAGTAATTCTGATCATATTGAGTTTTTGGATTTTGTTCCATGTTTTTCCTTCCACTCTATCCAGGATCTCCAAATTTGATCCTTTCCTGAGTGGTTGGCATTGGTAGCTGGGCACCGTCTAGTTCTTTTGGTCTCTAGGGCCATAGCGTCCCAGGGCTGATTGCCTCCAAAAGCCCGTTTTTTTTTTTTTTTGCACTTTCCTTCTCTTCTGAAGATAGGAGACCATTAGCTGCATCTTAGATGGCTGCTTGAAAGCTTTTAAGACCCCAGTCACTAATTGCCAATGTAGTATGAGGAACAAGACTTTTATGTATTTTGTTGTGCCAATTGAGTCTGGTGTCCTCCAGTCTATGGTCCTGAGTTGGTGGATCTGTTGGATCTCTCTCCCACATCAAATTGTGCACATAACAGATAAATGACAGATGCTAATACCAATCAGTATATGCACAATACTGCATTACCATTGACCCCAAACACCAGGCTACAGATAAACACATAAACATCTGAGAAGATAAGATGTGGGTCAGTGACCAGGAATATACTCTAGACGAAGGATAGATTCAGTGGAGGGTAATCTTGCATAGATAGCAGTGATACACAATATCTGCAAATTTACAGAAACAACAGGTGACAGACATAGAGTAATCCCACAGAAAATTTGTAATTTTAAAATGCTTTTTACAGAGAAGTGCAATTAAAATGACGTTTGTGAAAAAAACAAACTTATGCCTTACCTATTTCTACTTTTTATCATATTATCTCCAATTTTTATTTTGAAAAACTTCAAACCTATAGAAATTCTGAAAAGACAGAAGAATGAACTCATATATATCCTTCAACTGTATTTACAAATTCACAAATAGTTAACAGTTGCCAAATGTTGTTTTTCTCTTTTATCTGTCTTCTATCTATCTATCATCTATCTATCATCTATTTGTCTATCTGTCTATCTATGTTGTTGTTCTTAAGTGCCGTTGAGTCATTTCCGACTCATAGCGACGCCGTGAACAGCAGAACGAAACACTGCCCGATCCCGTGCCAGCCCCACAATCCCTGC
>NW_006921664.1:6351499-6361115 GCF_000298275.1 Orycteropus afer afer | reverse complement strand
ACAAAAAAAAAAAAAGGTAGGATGGGAAGAGTTTATGACATCATGTCACTTATCCCCTCAATTAAGAAAACAATTCCCTTCAAGTTCATGCTGACTCGTGGCAACCTCATGTATGTTGAAGTAGAAGTGCTTTGTAGGGTTTTCAGTGGCTAATTTTTTGGAAGTAGATTCCCAGGATGTTTTTCTGTGATGACTCTGGGTGGACTCCATTCTTCAACCTTTCAGTCAGTAGCCAAGAGAATACCTCAATACTTCAGCACATATCTCCTAAGGACAAGCATACTCTTCCACATTATCACAATATTATTCCCACACCCAGTAAATTTAACTCAAATACAATAATATTATCTAACAGAATCCACATTTAAATTGCCCTGAAATATACAGCTTTTTTTTTTTCCCCCTTCAGATCCTAGATCTAATGAGGGATGGTGCATGTTTTTGTCTTACTCCTTTAGCCCTCTTTAGAACATTTCTTCCTGTCTTTTTTGTTTGTTTTCCATTGACATTTTTTACATTCTTGAAGGATTCTAGGTCAATTGTCTTGTAGAATGTATCATAATCTAAATTTGTCTATTGTTTCCATAGTAAAATTCTGAAGAAAGATTGGGCAATCTACTTCCATAGTATGAGTCGGAGCTGACTCCAGGACAGTAAGTTGTTTTTTTTTTAAATATTATTTTTTACCAAGAATACTATTAAGAAGAGGTTCTATGTGTTCCATTTCCTCCAATTCATGAGACCCTGATCCCCCAAATATCTATATATTTACTCATTGACTGTATGCTACAACTCGTGAAAAAAAGTTTCAGCATTACTTCTACCAACAAACAAACCTACTAAGCAAAGTTTCGGATCTCTTTTTTATCTCTAGAATATGTCCTATTAATCATGTATATCATCTTGTATATACAAATTCCTTGAATTAATTCTTTATTCTATGGAATTATCAGATAGACAATTTGGTAAAGAGTTGAGTTCATTGTTTTTTCAATTTGAGTTCAATATAGAGTTTGGTTTACATTTAACTTTATTTTTGAATATATAAATTTTTAATGGTTCAAACACAAAATTGTATCACATGATATAGAAAAGTCTCATGCCTGTTCATCTCATTTCCATCCATCTCCTATTGGTAAAATTTTGTATTAATATCTGATGTATACTTCCCATGGTTTTTTTTGGGAAAAATAAGTGTATGGGTGTGTAGACTACTTATATTTATATATTTATGTTTATATAGTATTTATTTTTAAAAAATATAATGTGTACATTTATTCTTTTTTCTTTTACACAAGATAGTACAGTCATCCATTGGTATCTGTGGGGGATTGTTTCTAGGATGCTTGAAGATACCAAAATCTGTGGATACTCAAGTCTCTTGTATAAAATGATACAGTATTTGCATATACACTTTAAATCAACAATAGATTATTTACAATATCCACTCCTCGGAAGGAAGGTTGGGCAATCCTACTTCCGTAGTGATACTGCCTCGGAAACCCAAGGAGGGGTCGCTATGAATAAGGGCTGACTCGAAGGCACATAACAACAACAACAACAATGCAATGTAAATGCCATGTAAATAGAACTTTATGCTCCCTCTTAACTTTTAAAGGATTACTTTGATCATTTAATTATTTTTTTTTTTCCTGAATAATTTTGATCTGTGGTTGGTTGAATCCATGGATGCAGAACACATGGATATGGAGGGCCTACTGTATACTGTGTATATTCTTTGGCATATTGAGCTTTTTCACTCAGCAATATATTTTCCTAATCATTCCATATCAGTACTTAGAGAGTGCCCTCATTTTTTATGGCTCAATTTTACCCTATAGTGTAGCTATGCCATTGTTTATACAACAAGTATCTTAAGAACAAACATTTAAGATATTTCCAATAAATTTTCATTACAAATACTATATTTTTAACCTCTAATGCACCCACATAAATAACATGCACATACATATAATACCCACACTGAGTATAGGAAACTAACACTTGAAGGGGTTGTGTAGTTTGCAAGAACCATATAATGTGCATTAGTTGCATTAAAAATGTAGTATGTTAAACAAGTAATTTTGTATGATACAGGACAGGTTTCTAATAATGACTAAAAACTCATCAGCAATAAAAAAAGATACATTCAACTACAGAAAATTAAAATAAAAAATGTTAGCATGAAACACACACAAAAGCAAAAAACAATGAAAAGGGAAAAATTTTGAGGACAATATGTGCAATATACACAGATGTGGAGTGAATGCACATACAAATAATGGGCATCACTCAGAAAAATATCAACATAAAATAAAAAATGACCAAAATTCATAAAAGAGTTCACCACAAATTATGGACAGAAAGAATTAAATATATGAGAAAGATGTTTTTATGGTAACTTCTATGAAAAAACAAACCCATTACCATCAAGTCTAACTCATAGTAACCCTATAGAACAGAGTGAACTGCCCCCATAGAGTTTCCAAATCTGTAATCTTTACGGAAGCCTATTGTCACATCTTTCTCCTGTGGAGCACCGGTGGGTTCCAACTTCTGACCCTTCTGTTTGCAGTCCAGTATTTTCCCACTACGTCACTGGGAATCCTTAACTTATATGAAGAGAAATGTAAATAGAAGGTACCCTAAGAATCCATTTTTCACATATCCAAAAGCCCACTGTCACTGAGTCGATTCTGACTTATAAGCAACCTTATAGGACAGAGCAGAACAGCCTCATAGGGTTTCCAAACCTGTAATCTTTACAGAAGAAGACTGCCTCTTCTTTCTCTCATGGAGCAGTTGGTGGGTTTGAATAGCCAAATTTTGAGGTAGCAGTTGAATGCTTTAATCAACATGCCACCAGAGCTCTTTTTTTTTTAAAGGATTGCTTTTTCACATATCAGGCTAGTAAAAATTCAGAAGCTTTAAAATACACTTGAATGATGCGACTATGCAGAAACTTGTATTTTTGTATATTTTTTATGGGGAGCAGAATGGCATAAACTTTATTCAGGGGAATAATGAAATAGTAAACAAAACTGTATGTGCCTTTGTATTTTGGCCCAGCAATCCCACACAAGGGAATTTATCCTGAAAATACACCTCCACAAGTTCCATGTTTCCAAACCCCTCTATGTTTTAAATTTAAGAGGTACTATTTAAAAATTAAGCAGCTCTGGTGGCATAGTGGAGAAGGTATTTGGCTGTAAACAGAAGGTCAGCAGTTCAAACCCATCAGCCACTCTGCTGAAGAAAGCTGGGGCAATCTACTACTGTAAAGATTTACAACTTTGGAAACCCAATGGGAGTCGCTATGAGTTGGAATGGACTCCATGGCAGTGAGATTTTTTTTTAATTTTAAAATTGGTACCAATATTATTATTTTTGTGCTAGATTAACACCATCATTCCTTTGAATGAGTGCAGTTTTATTCCCTTTCAGTTAAAATAGGAAAGACACTTTTCATTTTGAATACAAATTCTAATTTAAGATCTGACTATCCCTTTCATCAACTGATGAGTAAAATGAGTTCAAAAGACTAGATCAACTTGCAGCATTCTAAGCACTGCATCTCACCAGCTCAGAGGCACATTCCATGCATCCCTGTAGAGAAGGCACATGTCATGACTTCTCCAAGGACCACGGTTCACTTGTTTGGAAAGCATGCAACTAATTGTAATCCATTGTGATCTCTCTTTAGGAAAATGCTTTAAATTGTACTCTCATTTTTAAAACTATTGTTTTCACAGATATTTTAATTAGGATAAAAATTAAACTCAATGCCATTGAGACGATCCTAACTCATAGTGACCCTTGTGGGTTTCTGAGGCAGTAAATCTTTATGGAAGTAGATTGCCCAGTCTTCCTTCCATGGAGTGGCTGTTGGGTTTGTGAAGTCCAAATTAATCTTTTCAAAGTTTGTTGCAATGCACCAAGTGTAATTGTTTAGTTATTTATTACTGGGTAACAAACCACTTCCAAACTTAGTGACATACAATAACACCTTCTTGTTCCTGATCCATTTGTATTGTTAGTTCCTCTGACTTCACAGACAGGGAACATACCTTAATTAGAACTAATTCTACTTCCTTAATCCATTGCTCTCTGTAGATCTCTTGATTCTGCCTTCTGCTTTCTTCGCACTATCCTTTGAAAGGTTCTTCCATTTCCCTTGCAAATGGCTGTGTTTGCAGCCTATTGGCCCTCGGAACCTTCCCCGTGAGCAGAGAAAATTGAAGGTTCAGAGGCTTCTTTTTGCTTCGAGCTGTCATTGTCCATTTTAGTCCAAGACAGTGATACTTTCTCCAAAATAATTCTCTTAATAACAATTTGGATTTTCCATAAATCTTATTGGGGTTCACTTCATGCATTAGAAACCACATCCATAGTTCCTGAAAAAAAAAGAACTTTCTCTACTTTGAGTGTGTCAGATTAATGTATGACAATATTCTTAATAATTTAGAAGTCATTTTGTCTAGCTTGGCATCTCACATCTACATCCTTGAGTTGGTATTTACCATTTGGCCATATTTTACTGGATGTGTCCTAGATTTGATCTAGGTCATGAGGCATTTCTCATTTTGACTGTCCTAAGCTTTCTATATTTCATCTATGTTTTGCTTGCATTCAGAATATTCTTTTCTTTGGTTCACTTCTCTCACAATATCTTAGCACATGAAGCTGAAAGAAGTCAAATGGAGCATTCATTAACACTTGTAGGCAATGGTATTGCCTAACAGGGACCTTTCTGTATCCAGCTACTGTTAGTAGTTTTGCCATTGCTTTTCCAGCTTCAACTACTCTGCTTGTCAGTCTTCCAGTCTTCAATATTGCTCATGTCCAAATCAATGTTACATGCCTTTGAGCTTTACTTCTATATATCTTTCTTTACAACTTCTATCTATTTATCTATCATCTATCTATTAATCTATCAATTTATCTATTGTCTATCTATCATATATCATCTATCTACTATCTATCTATCTATTTCTGTCTACTATTATCTACCTACCTCCTACCTACCTACCTACCAATTTGGTGTCCCTGGGTGGTGCAAATAGTTACACACTCAGCTGCTAACTGTAAGGATTGAGTCCACCCAGAAGTGCCTTGGAAGAAAAGTCTGGTAGTATACTTCTGAAAAATCAACCATTCAAAATCCTGTGGAGCACAGTTCTATTTTAACACACATGGGGCCAGCACAAATCAAAGTCAACATGATAGCTACTGATTATCTGTCTACCTATCTATCTGATATCTGTTTATTAAGTATCTATCTATTTATCTAAGAGCAATACTTCAGCTTCAAGTACTAATTTCTGTTTCAGTTATTTATTCCTGTTTAAGAAACTACTCCAAAACTTAGTGACTTAAAACAACCTTTATTTGCTGATGACTTTGTAATTAGTGTAAGGCTTTGCTGCTCATGTGGTGATGGCTAGGTCATTCAATTTAACGAAGACACAAAATGGCTTCACTTTCATGTTTGGTGCTTCAGCTCAGGTGGCTGGAATGTCTGAGTCTGATCAGTCCACCTTCCCTTTATCATTTCTCCTTCTTCAGAATCTCTTTCCAAATGGTACCTTTCTCTGAAAGGGTAATTATACTTTTCTACATGGCAACTGGTTTCCAAGAGAACAACAACTGAAAAACCTGCAAATTTCCTAAGGCTTAGGCTATGGAACTGGCATGAGTCACTCCCAACCATACGCTGTTGGTCAAAACAAGTTACAAGGCGAACTCAAAGTCCAAGTGGGAGGAGTAGCACACAATTTATGGCTATTTATAATCCATCTTAGTTATTAAGTTCTATCAACCTTAAGAACCAACTCTATGTTCATATTTAGTTTATCCATCTTAAAATCATAATCTTTGTTTCCTCCTGGAAGGCTAAATCCTCTAGTCAGTCACTCCAACTCAAAAATCCATTGCTTCCCTAACTCTGAATGAGATGTTCAGTCCTTGCCTACTGCTAAGTAGAGTTTTGCTCTCTCTTGTCATAGCCCTTATACTCATCCATCTCCCCTTTTCCCTGACACTACCTTCCTCCCCCCTTCATTGCTTTCACTGTTGGTTCACTTTCCAGTGATATCTAAAGGCCTCTGGGAAACACAAAATTAAAAGCCACATTGAAATATCATATGACCATTAAGATGAATGTAGTTGGGTTGAAGTATGGGGAATTCACAGCCATGTGTATGCATCTTGACACACACACATATATATATGTATATATGTATATGGGAGCTCTGGTAGTATAGTGCCTAAGGCACTTGACTACTAACCAGAAGGCTGGCGGTTCAAACCCAACAGCCACTCCTTGGAAGGAAGGTTGGCCAATCTACTTCTGTAGTGATACTGCCTTGGAAACCCAAGGAGGGGTTGCTATGAGTCGGGTCTGACTCGCTGGCATATAACAGCAATAAATACATATACATATATATAATGTATATATATATAAAATATATATATATGTGTGTGTGTGTATATATATATATATATATATATATATATATATATACACAAATACATAATGCTGTAATTTAAATGACTACCTCACCAAGATTATGTAAGATAGGTAGTTACATAAGCTGCTGTTTGATGCATAAATTTTTTTTTTTTAATTGTGCTTTGGGTGCAAATTTACAAAGCAGATTTATTTTAGATTCAACAGTTTATGCACAGTTGATTTCACAGCCCCAATTACAATCCCCAACCATAAAACCATAAAAAACTCTCCTCCCCCCTCCACCCTGTGACTATCCCCTCCCTGTGTCCTTCTTATCTATGCATTCTTGTCTGTCCAGCTTTCCCTTTATGTGAATGCCGCCCCTCTGATGCCTCATGTATGGTTGATCTCAGGGGCATATCTCCCTAGAGTAGGTGTGTATGTCTCCCTGGGGTAGGTATTCTGCATATAGGTCTGTCTACTGTTGGGCTGAGAGCTAATCCATGGAAGAGAGTCCATTTCCAGGCCCAAAGGATAACCCTGGGACCACAGTCTCGAGGGTTCCACCAATCTCTGTGCAACCAGTAATTGTAGTCATTTTTGTGCTTTTGAATTTGTGTTCCTCATTTTTCCTCCCACTTTAACCAGGAGCTCCAATTTTGATCTGTTTCCAAGTGGTTGGCATCAGTAACCAGGCACCATCTAGTTCTTTTGGTCTTGGGTCATAAAGTCTGAGGTCCTCGTGGTCTATCACATCTTTGGACTAATTGTTTCCAAATGACTTTGATTTTCTTCATTTTTCTTTGCCCCAGGTGAAAGGAGACCAATAGTTGCATCTTAGATGCCTGCTCAAAAGCTATTAAGACCCCAGTCACTATTCACCAAAGTAGGATGCAGAACAAGATTTTTATGTACTATGTTGTACCAATTGAGCATGATGTCCCTTGAGACTGTCTCTCTCTCAAGGTGTTTGGCTGTCTCTGAGAAGCTACTTCAACCCTGTTCTCTGTTACTTGAGTAATGTGTGTACATAATTCAATGCAGGAATTTTTTAACATAGCTGATAACAAACCATTACAATTTCAGCTTCTTAAAAATTATCAGCTAGTATTCATGGAGGGTCAGGAATGGGAGCATCTCAAGTATAATTTAGAATCCATAGGAGGAATAAGGAATGGGGGAGGTTCAGAGAGGGATAATGATTAGATAAGAGTGAAGGATGACAAAAGGCTCAGGGATGGGGTGATGGATGAAGTGAAATGAGGTTCAGGGGACTGAGACTCAAATATAGGAAGTTTGTTGTGCAAATTATGGGGTACCAAAATTAAGAAAACTTCTATCGTAATTATTATTTATATTTTTTTCATAGTAAAAAAATAAAATTATGAAAAACCTATTAGAAGAACTACATCTTTTTCTTCCACTACTTCCCACTCTGTTACTCCTGAACCATCTCCTTTCCATTTGGGAAATCTGTTGTCATTCTTGTGGAGTGTCCCCCCTCCTCATAGTCACCCATCCATATTCCATCCAGCCAGCAATTTTCTCTCAGATGCCAACCTTTTAGTGAACTGTCCTGGGAGACCAATCCACATGTAGTACCGCTTTTGACACATAGATTTAGTACTTTTTCATTAACAGTGACCCTCAATGTCAGACGTACATAATATCAATATCTGTCAGGAAGATTGTTGCTATTGTTAGGTGCTGTCGAGTCAGCTCTGACTCATAGAGACCCTATGTACAACAGAACGAAACATTGCCCAATCTTGTGCCAGCCTCACAATCCTTGCAATAATTGAGACTATCATTGCAGCAAGTACATTTGCTTGGTGATTTGGATGGGCTGAGCAGCAGTAGTTTCTGGTGAAAAAAACAAGAGGTCTCTCCTCTGATCATGGTGCTACCCACAACCTGTTTTTCCCCTAAAACTTAAGAAAAATGAGGTACTTCTTTTCTCTTCTACTAAACATTTTTCTTTAGCTTCAATATCATTCTTGTTCCTTTGCTGATCTCTTTCTGTCAAGGATTTCCACATGATTTACAAGCACGCTGTGTCAACAGCAGGGTGTATTTGCCATGTTATGGTTACTTGTCCTTAGTCATCATTTTCCTTCAAGATGAATCCTTCATTGTCAATCATTCTCTTTTTCACATCTCTCATCAGTTTTTCCCATGACCATGGTCTTACTTCCTTTGCCACATATTGCCTTGTTGGCCACTCAAGGCCTCCCTCTTCCCATCCTTCTTAATCCCATTGATGTATCTCTTTACTATTTCCAATGTCTTTACAATATGGCACATTCCTTTTGAGAAGGAGTTGGAAAACTTTTTCTTTAAAGGAGCAGATAGTAAATATTTTGTTTGTGAGCCATACAATCTCTGTCACAACCACTCACCTTTCTTGTAGCATGAAAGTTCCCTCTCTCTCTCACTGCCATAGAGTCAATATCTGATTCGTAGGGACCCCTCCTTGGGTTTCTGAGGCTGTATCTTTATGGAAGTAGATTGCTGATCTTCCTCCTGAAGTTGGTGGGTTTGAAAGAAGCCATACATAAATGAATGAATATGACTGGGTTCTAATAAAACTTTATTTAAAAAACAGACAAGGGTCCAGATTATGTGCAAAGCTATAGTTTGTTGATCCTTGCCTTATACCAGAATAACAATTTTTTTTAGACTGCCTGGCACAAAAGTCATGAACTTTGGTGGTGCTGTGGTTAAGAAATATTTTGGTTAACCAAAAGATCAGTAGTTTGAACCTATCAGCAGCTCTGCAGGAGAAAGATAAGGCAGTCTGCTACCATAAAGACTTATGGGAATCCTTTGGGGAATGCTATGAGTTGGGTTCAACTCAATGACAGTGGGCTTTTGGTTGGCACAAAAGTACTCAATAAACATTTGTTGAAAATTTTTACATTTAAAAAAGCAAATAAATACTATATCAACTGAGATGATTAGCAGAAACAATAGATTTTTTGTAGCAATATATGAAGGAATTCACATGATCTCCTCCACCCAAATGCACAACTATCACATATATTTTTTAAAAAAATAAAAGGAGAAGGCGGGGAAAGATGGCGGACTAGGCAGAAGGATTGCACAGACCCTCTTCAACAAAGAAAAGGGAAACCAATTAACACAGACACAGAAGATAATCTTGGA
>NW_006921664.1:6340122-6343739 GCF_000298275.1 Orycteropus afer afer | reverse complement strand
AAGGAAATCCCTGACAACTTCAAACTTTTGTCCATTTATTGTGACATTGCTCATTGGTCCAGTTGTGAGGATTTTTGTTTTCTTTATGTTGAGGTATAATCTGTACTGAAGGCTGGAGTCTCTGCTCTTCGTCTTCAAGTGTTTCAGGTCATCTTCACTTTCAGCAGGCAAGTTTGTGTCATTTACATATGGCAGGTTGTTAATGAGTCTTCCTCCAATCCTGATGCCACATTCTTCTTCGTATAGTCCAGCTTCTCAAATTATTTGCCAAACATACAGATTGAATAAGTATGGTGAAAGATCTAACCCTGAGTCACACCTTTTCTGATTTTAACTATTCATTATCCCCTTGTTCTCTTTGAATGACTGCCTCTTGGTTGATGTACAGGTTCCTCACGGGCGCAATTAAGTGTTCTGGAATTTCCACTCTTCACAATGTTATCCATAATTTCTTATGATCCACCCATTCAAATGCCTTTGCATAACCAATAAAACCCAGGTAAATAATATTTAACTGCTATTCATAAGATTTTCAGTGGCCAGTTTTTTCAGAAATGAACTGCCAAGTCCTTCTTTCTAGTCTATCTTAGCCTGGAGCTCCTCTAAACATGTCCATCATGGGTGATCCTGCTGGTATTTGAAATACTGGAAGCAGAGCTTCCAGAATCACAGGAACATGCAAGCCACTACAGTATGACAAACTGACAGATGAGTGGTGACTACATATGGGTGTATATGTATATAATTGCATCACTCAGCATCCTCATGATTTATAAAGATTAGAGTTATTTTCAAGTTAATGTGATAATAAAATTTTCATTAAATATGGAGACAGCAGACTAATGAACTGTTTCCCAGAAAAGTGTCTTTTAAAGGAGATCTGCCTTACTTCTCCAATACAGGGAATGGTGAAAGGTATTTTGGAAGAGATAAAAGAGAAGGCAAGATCATGATGTAATTGTAAGTGAGAGAATTTGAGAAAAGTGGGAAGTTCTGGATTTGCTACAATTTGTTTTCCCAAAATTGAGAAGTGAATAATTTGATTCCAGGGTCACCTTTTTCATCTCATATCCAGCCATTCACAACATGAACTCAGGGTTGAGACATGCTAGGATATCTACTCTTTACTCAAATCACCAAACCCTTTATACCTCACTGACTTTGTTTACTTTCAGTTTGTTGGTTTTGTCATTTCATCTTTACTAATTTCATAAAATTAAAAGAAAGTACATGCTGTTATAAAAAAAAATTCAAATAGCATGTTGTTGTTGTTATATGCCATCAAGTCAGACCCGACTCATAGCGACCCTTCCTTGGGTTTCCGAGGCAGTATCACTATGGAAGTAGATTGCCCCATCTTCCTTCCAAGGTGGGTTTGAACTGCCAGCCTTTTGGTTAGCAGTCAAGTGCCTTAGGCACTACGCTATTAGAGATCCTTCAAATAGCATAGAAGGTTTTAAAGAAAAAGACAAAAATCCTTTACTCCCATCCACAGTTCCAAATCCTCATAATTAACTTTTGGGTTCTTCTGGTACATAGCAGTTGCCACCAATAATTAGTTGATGACTAATTGTTGTCTCCCTTGCCTTCACCTCATTGTTAACAAGTTATAATGAAAGAAAATCTCAGAACAACTTTGCCACAGACTTGTTAAATAAATATTTATCAGCAACCAGGCCTTCAAGCTATTATGTGATGCAATCACAGGCCTTAAAGCTTTTATGTAAGTTTATGATATTTCAATTGTTTTAGGTTGACTGACCATATCTTCTGTGGAAGTGTCATTTGAAGCAAACTTGACAGTATTCTAGAGAGAAGATTAGTCAATGAAGTAATCACACTGGCACTCATAGCTGGCCACAAGACTGTTTAAGGGCCTTTCTGGGTGCCATTTCTAAGAGTGAAAGGTGCTCCCTCCATTTTGGTCTTCATGTAAGGATGATAAATATCTTCAAAATGTTTTAATCAACCTCATACCCTAAATACCACCAATTTCATCAGAGAGTCCATTTTCAAGTCTATTATGCTAACAGACATGCCATAAACGTCAACAGTGTAAAAACATATTTCTAATGTTTAGTGTGCTGTTATTAGGCTATTTAGTAAATCTCTGGTGTTGATCAAAGAAGCACCTAGAATAACTGCACCCAGAATGCTAGCTAACCATTCTTGAATGGGAATTCTTTATTAGAGCAATTGATTTCACATAGATAAGAATTTTAATAAAATGTTTTGTGAAAAAATTATGTGCAGATCACTTAGGTTTGATGGCAGAATAGGCAAAAAGACTGCACAGAGCCTTTTCAACAAAGAAAAGGGGAACCAATTTACACAGATATAGAAGATAATTCTGGAGCCCTGAGCTTTGAAGGGAAGGATATAGAAGTGGACTAAACTCCAACTAGCAGAAGAATTTGCATGAAAACACCAAAAAATGAGACACAGGGAGCTGTGGTCTGGCAGTGACCTGAGTGACCCTGATGGCACAGACGGCACAGATGGCACAGATGGCTTGGAGATTCCCGAGTGGTGGTAGGACCTAAGAATTAACCTAAAAATCAGCCCTGCTAGCCAGGGACTGCATGGAGGACTGCACTGGTAGCTGGTGAATAAAATGGGAAGCAGCGAAGATGAAAGTGGGTTGAACTGTGGACTTTTGTCTGTCCGGAGTGATGTCCTGGATGCCAGTGACTGGAAAGGTGTGATATTCCTCTTGTTACTCTTATACCCTATACCCTCTTGGTGAATAGAGGTGTGGCCTCCCTCATTCCCACCCACCTTCTGGGCTGGCAGGAATTCTATCCCAGGCTGTGTGCTTGCATGGAGCCTGGGGGTCCTGCCTAGATTTTTTTTTTTTTTTAGTTTGTTTATTTTGTCTGTCTTAAAAATTTAAAATTATTATTATTATTATTATTTTGTCCTTTTTTAGCATTATTCTTTATTCTTCCCTTCCCAGATTCTAGTTTTCAGCTTTTTCTCTTTTCCCTGTTCCTAATTCCCATTTTTAAATTTCTCATGGTTAACCCTGTTCTTTGTTTTTCTTTTTGTGTTTTTTCCCATTTTTTTTCTTCATTATTCTCCAACTTTGACTTTTTTCTCTTATTGCCCTCTCATCAGATATTGCAGGGTTTTTTTGTCCCCCTATTTCCTTTTTGGTTATTTTTCCTGTGTGATTACATGGTGTTTTTTGTCCACGTACTTTTACTTCTTTGATGGTTATTCAATTGTTAATTTTGTCTAAGTGAGTGGGAGACATCAACAGTGCCCATATGACACAATTACACCCACACCTCCTGCAGTTTCCCTTACTGAGTGAGAGCCACCAATTCCTTTGCCATAAACTGGCTAATGATAAACAGCCACCAAGAAGATACCTAATATATAATAATATAATTATTATATATTAGGTATGTTATATAATTATATTATTATATATTAGGTATCTTCAAAAATTATTATATATGTTATATAATAACATATAATATAATTCTTATTAGGTATATTATATAATATAATAATTATATTATATAATATACGTAATATATAATAAGGGGAGCTCTGGTAGCATAGTGCCTAAGGCACTTGACTGCTAACCAGAAGGCTGGTGGTTCAAACCC
>NW_006921664.1:6336180-6339667 GCF_000298275.1 Orycteropus afer afer | reverse complement strand
CAGAATTAATGAGATTGAAGACAAATACCTGAATACTTCTTTGGAAAGGGATCAATCAGAAGAAAGATCAAAACAAAATGAAGAAAGCTAAAGTTCATGTGGGATACCATCAAAAGGAATAACCTATTTGTCATTGGAATTCCAGAACAGGAAGAGAAAAAGAAAACCTCTAAGAAAATTGTCCAACATTTGCTGGAAAAGAACTTTCCTGATATGATCAATGATGAGAATATATCCATTGAGGAAGTCCAATGAACCCCAAACAGGATAGACTCCAAAAGAAAATCACCAAGGTATATCATGATCAAACTCATCAAAATCATAGACAAAAAAAGAATACTGAAAGTCACATGGGAAAAACGAAAAGTTGCTTACAAAGGACAACCAATAAGAATAAGCTCTGATTTCTCAGCAGAAACCATGCAAGCCAGAATGTAGTGGGATGGTATGTATAAAACCCTCAAAGAGAAAAATTTCCAACCAAGAATTATGTACCTGGCAAAATTGTCCCTCAAATATGATGGTGAAATTAGGAGATTTCCAAATAAGCAGAAATTAAGGGAATTTGTTAAAATCAGACCCACTTTACAAGAGCTAATAAAGGGAGTCCTTTGAACAGAGAAGTAATAATAGCAAACAACAACTGATCATTAGTTCACAAGATGACATAACCTAGCAACCACAGCTATGGACATATCCAAAGTAAAATAAGTTTACAAGATCATAAACAGGGAACTAGGGACATCAATTGGCAAATGAGGACAATGACAAATCAAAAAGAGGGAAAACACCATGTAGTTACAGAATCATAAATGGGGAGGAAGTCAAGAGAGTTGCAAGATAAAATGGACTGTTCTAAACTCAGGGAGAAAATTATAAATAACAGGGTAACGTCAAAGAAAAATGATAAACCTTCACATCACAATAAAAAAGAGGATAAGCACAAATATTTAGCAAATATTAAAACAATAGCATAGTACCTAAGGCAATTGACCACTAACCACCAGAAGGCTGGTGGTTCAAACCCACCAGCCACTCCTAGGAATTAAGGTTGGGCAATCTTCTTCCTTAGTGATACTGCCTCAGAAACCCAAGGATGGGCCAACTCAATGGCACATAACAACAACAACAAAATAATAGCAACAAAGGAAATGGTAACATGATTCAAAAACAATGAAACTCAGCACAGAAAATTATAGGGAATAAAGAAACCAGGAACACCATGAAAAAACACATAACAAAATGACAGCAACAAATTCATACTTGTTGATATTTAGACTGAATATTAACAGATTAAATGCACCATTCAAGAGATGGAGAGTTGCAGACTGGATAAGAAAACAAAACCCATCAATATGCTGTCTACAAGAGATACACCTTAGAGAGAAAGACAAAAATAGACTAAAAATCAAAGGTTGGAAAAAGATATAGCAAGCAAATGGCAACCAAAAAAGAGCAGGAGTGCCAATATTAATCTCTGATAAAATTGACATTAAGATAAAAACCACCATATGAGACAAAGATGGATATTATATAATGATTAAAGGATCAATTAAACAAGAAGATATAACCATTATAAATATCTATGAACCCAATGAAAGAAACCCAAATTACATATATCAGACTTTAAAAGAATTGAAAAGACAAATAGATGACTTCACATTCTTAGTAGGAATCTTTAAAACATCACTTTCAATGAAAGATAGAACAACTGGAAAGAAACTCAGCAAAGACTCAGAAGAGCTAAACAGTACAATCCACCAAATTGACCTTATAGACATCTACAGAGCACTTCACCCCAAAACAGCACAATACACATTCTTTTCCAGTGCACATGGAACATTTTTCATGATAGACCATATGTTAAGCCATAAAGCAAGAATTAATAAATTTAAAATATTGAAATACTGCAAAGAATCTTCTCAGATCACAATGCTTTTGAATTAGAAATCAATAATAGGAAGATCAATGGAAAAAGGGCAAACACATGGAAACTGAACAACAGCCTCCTTAAAAAAATACTGGGTAAGAGAAGAAATAAAAAATGAAATTCAAAAATTCCTTACATCAAATGAGAATGAAAACACAATACACCAAAATCTTTGGGATACAGCGAAAGCAGTGATCGGAGGCCAATTTATAGCAATAAATGCACACGTCCAAAAAGACAAAATCAACACTTTAAACAAACATGTCCAACAATTAGAAAAAGAACAGCAAGAAAGGCCTACAATCACCAGAAAAAAGGAAATAATAAAGATTTGAGCAGAAATCAATAAAACAGAAAATAGACAATAGAAAAAATCAACAAGCCTAGAAGTTGGTTTTTTGAAAAGATTAATAAAATTGACAAACCACTGGCAAATTTAACAAAGGAAAAGAGGGAGAGAATGCAAATAACACGAATGAGAAATGAAATGGGCAACAACACTACAGAACCAACTGAAATAAAAAGGATAATATCAGGATAGTATGAAGAACTGTACTTCAACAAATTTGAAAATTTAGAAGAAATGGACAGATTTCTAGAAACACACCACTTACCTAAACTTACACAGACTGATGTGGAAAAGTTGAACAGTTTCATAGAATAAGTTGAACAGGTCATCAAAAAATTACCAATAAAAAAAAGTCCTGTCCCAGATGGATTCACCAGAGAATTCTACTAAACATTCAGAGAAGAGCTGACAGTAATCCTACTCAAACTATTCCAAAACATATAAAAAGATGGAATACTTCCTAACTCATTTTATGAAGCAAGCCTAACGTTGATCCCAAAACCAGGCAAAGACATCACTCAAAAGGAAAACTACATGCCAATATTCCTCATGAATATAGATGCAAAAATCTTCAACAAAATCCTAGCCAATAGACTCCAACAACATATTAAGAAAATCATTCACCATGACCAAGTGGGGTTCATATCAGTTATGCAAAGATGGTTCAACATTAGAAAAACAATCAACATCATCCACCACATAAATAAAACAAAGGATAAAAATCACATGATTGCATCAATTGATGCAGGCATTTAATAAAATCCAACACCCATTCCTGATCAAAACTCTCAGCAAAATAGGAATAGAAGGGACATACCTCAACATAATTAAGGGCATCTATGCAAAACCAACAACCAACATTATTGTCAATGGAGAGGCACTGAAATCATTCCCCTTCTGAACAGGAACCAGACAAGGGTGCTATCACCACTTCTATTCAACATTGTATTGTAAGTCCTAGCCAGGGCAATAAGGTAAGAAAGGGAAATCAAAGGCACCCAAATTAATAAGGAAGAAATCCAACTATCCCTATTTGCTGATGATATGATTTTATACCTAGAAAACCCAAGAGACTCAGTCAAAAATCTACTAGAACTACATGAGAGATTTAGCTTTGTGGCAGGATATAAAATCAACATCCAAAACTCAGTTGGATTTCTCTACACCAGCAAAGAGATTGCTGAAAAAGCAATAAGGAAATCAATTCT
>NW_006921664.1:6303937-6335385 GCF_000298275.1 Orycteropus afer afer | reverse complement strand
TCCAAAGACTTCTCCAAAAGAGTCAAAAGAGAACCTACAGATTGGGAAAAAAATATGTGGCAATGACATGTCTGACAAGAGACTTATCTCTAGAATTTATAGAAAACTCCAACATCTCAATAACAAAAAGACAAATAATCCAATTAAAAATGGGCAGAAGTCATGAATAGACACTTCACCAAGGAAGATATTCAGGTGGCCAACAAACATATGAAGAAAATGCTCACGACATATGAAGAAATGCTCACAATCATTAGCCATTATAGAGATGCATATCAAAACAATAATGAGATACTGTCCTAGTCCAGCAGTAGCAGCAAAGTTCAACAAGACAGAAAATAACAAATGCTGCTAAGGATGTGGGGAGATTAGGTCTCTCATACACTGCTGGTGGGACTGTAAAATAGTACAACCACTGTGGAAACAGTATGGCGATTCCTTCAAAAGTTGGAATTAGACCCAGCCATTCCGTTCTTTAGTATATATCCTAAAGAAGTGAGAGCCAGGACAAGAACAGATATATGCACCCCTATGTTCATCACAGCACTATTTACAATAGTCCAAAGATGGACACACCCTAGGTATCCACCAACTGAAGAATGGATAATCAAACTATGGTACATACACACAATGGAATACTATGCAAGAATAAAGAATAATGCAGAATCTGTGCAACACCGCGTAACGTGGTTGAACTTGGAGGAGGACGTCATACTGAGTGAAATAAGTCAATCACAGAAGGACAAATATTGTATTAGTCCATTATTGTAAAAGTCAAGGAAAGGTTTTTCTATGGAAGGAAATTTTCTTTGTTGGTTACCAGGGGTGGGTGGGGATGGGAGGCAACACTGTTAGATAGGTAGAGATAAGTATTGATTTGGGTGAAGAGAAGGGCAATGTACCAAAAGTGAGTGATCAACCTGGTGGCATTGAGGAAGAGGAAGGCATAGAGAAGTACATGGGAGGTACAGACAACAAAGATTAATGCTTTTGCACATACAGTACTGCATTGTCAGTGAAGGCAAACGTGTGTATACGGGTGGATAGATGGGTAGACAGGCTGAACTATTAGGCATGTCTATGCAGGGCTGAGTGTGCCCAAGACCGTGTATAGGGTTGGCAGACAATGTTTCTACAAGTGTATTTGTATGTTCTGCAAGAATTCCCAGGTATATAGTAGAGCTGACAAGGGACAAGTTTGTAGTCACTTCTTGGGCACAGCCAGCTACCCAGAGGGAGCAAATAGTTGGACCTGTAGGCTCGTGACCATAGTTGCAGAGGTTATCAAGCTCAATTGGCATAACACACTACACAAAACCTTGTTCCATCTTCTACTTTGGTAAGTAGTGACTGGGATCTTTAAAGCTTGTAAGCAGCCACCTAGATGCAATGATAGGTCTCCTCGTCCAGAGCAAAGAAGAATGAGGGGAACTAAAGATTCATGGAAACAATTAGTCCAAGCGACTGGTACACCATGCGATCCTCAGCCTATATGACTATGAGACCAGAAGAACTAGATGGTGCCCAGCTACCAGTGTCAATCACTCAGAGGGGCCCTATGTAGGAGATCCTGGATAGAGTGGGAGAACAATGTAGAACAAAACTCAAAATCATTTGAAAAAAATGGGACCAGGTTTTCTGGTCTGATAGAGCCTGGTGGAACCACTGAGACTACGGCTCCTAGCTGCCCTTCAGGTCTGGAATTGAACCCACTCTTGTGGCTCCCAGCCAAACAAAAGACAGGCATATGAGCTGAGCATTTACATTAGGTAGATACACTCCTTGGAGAGAACAATCATGAGAGAATAGGAGGGCTGTGCATGCACAGGGACATAGCTCAGGAGCACGAGGGCATGGAGGGAGGGACACAGAGAAGAGGAAGGGGAAGAAGTTGGAGGGAAATTTTCCATTGGGGTAAATTGTAGTCAATGGTGTGAAACAACGTGTATGTGAACTTCTGTATGGAAAGTGAATTTGCTCTGTAAACTTTCACCCAAATCACAATTGGGGGAAAAAAGAAGTATGTGTGTGTATAGGTGTGGGTATTTAAAAAAATAACTAGAGGAAAAAAGAGAAATCTCTCAGAGTACTAAAACTCAAGAGAATATCACATTATCACTTTGGCATGTATAAATTTCATTCATTTTGTCCTCTATTCTCTGCATTAGTGAGGCTGTCCTCATGGATATACTTAAACATTAATTCTTTCAATACATATTTACTGAGTGAGTACTATATGCTAAACCCTAGGTATTCAGCAATTAATGCAACAAAGGCCCTGTTGCATGCAAGTGGGGACTGGGAAAGATAGTCAGTCAAAAATGGTATACTATAACAAGTGAGATTAAATGCTAAGTAAAAAATAAAAATAATAGCAGGAAAGGGTGATCATGGAGTGTTTGCATGATGTAGGCAGGTGAGAGAATATCCCTCTGATGGTACTACCTTAGAGGAGAGACCTGAAGGAAGTGAAAGAGTGAGGCTTGTGGGTTCCTGGCTCCGAGTGTCGTGGCAAAGACTGCCACTGCTCACTCATACCCTCCTGCTTTCTCACATTTCCCAGCTGCCCTTGCACCTGGATTCATTATGTTACTGAGTTCTGAGAAATAGCACATGGATAGCAATGGTGTGAACTGCTTTCAAGTCTGGCCCCTGATCCCATGCTCATGTCCATGTCTGTCTTCCCGTCTCTCTCTTTCTCTCTCCTGAGAATCTAGAAATGAACTCCAACATGGTGAAGCCATATAATGACAGGAGCCCAGATCCTTGAATCACCACTTGGAGCAGAGTCATCCTGGTGAGCTGTGTGACTTACCTTTAACTGTGATGTGAAAAAGCTATTGACTTCTTTTTATTTCTATATTTAAAAAGCCATCTTGTACATCTGGGTGGGATCTTCTCTTCCCTTAATTAGTGAGGCTCTCTTTTATGAAATGATAAAATAAACACTAAATTAAAATCTACACTGTGTGTGCTACTAGGTACTTTCCGTTTCTATCCCCTGCTTGGGAACTTTACCTGTACACTCCCCTCCCTCCACCCTTTCCTCCTTCCAGTTTATTGTTGATGTGGAGTTGTAACACCCTCTGAAGATAGGTACTAATAGGGAAAAGTGGAAGAACAAAACAGTAGCTGTGAGGCAGTAAAGGACTGAATGATTAGTCATGATTTTGCCTTTTTGAACTGGGAGCAGATATTGTTTCTTTCAAACAAATTTCAGGTAGACAGGATAGGAGTGCAACTGAGCATATCTTCTAATCAAAGTGATTTTTTGGAGGAGGGTACTTTCAGAGACTTTTTTTTTTAAATTTCAAATTTTGTAATTTATTTTTTATTTTTATTGTGATTTGGGTGAAAGTTTACAGAGCAAATTCACTTTCCATACAGCAGCTCACATATACTTTGCCTCATATAATTTACTACAATGCAACAGCTCCCCTCCCCCTTCTTCCCCATAGTTACCTCTTCCCTGTGTCCTTCTCTCCCATGCACTCCTGCTGCCTGAGCTGTCTCCCTGTGCATACACAGCCCTTCTATTCTTCAGAGACATTTTTTAAAGTTTTCAATGTAGAGATCTTAAGTATACAGTTCAAGGAGTTTTGGCAAATGCATATAGCTGTATAATTCACATCCAAATTAATATAAAGAACATCATCATCTCAAAATGTTCCTTTAAGGCTTTTTCTAAAACTCAGCACTGATGATGAAAGTAAAATCTGTTCATATTCCATATATTCTTGTTTCTAACTTCTTTCTCTTAACAAATCTGTGAGATCTAGACAGGCTTTTTGTATGTTCTTTTTCAGGGCTGAATAATGTGTCATGGTATGATTGACTATAGTATAACTTATTTGTGTATTGTATGATCTTTTGAAAACATGTTTTCATTCTCTTGAGTAAATACCTAGAAGTGAAAATGTTGGTGCATAAAAACAAGTAAGTTTAAATTTTAAAAATCTTCCAATTTTCCAAAGTAATATATAAGAGTTCCAAATCTTCACCAACTTTTGGTGTTGTCATGATGTTGGCCATCTTTTCACTTGCCTAATGGATAACTGTATATTTTATTTGGCAAAGTATTCAAGGTTTGTTTTTTTTTAATTAGTTGCTTGTGTTTTAATTATTGAGTTGTAAGTTTTTTATAATCTAGAAATTTTGTGCCTTTTTCAAAATTGTACTATGGCTAAGATATGATCTGAACAAACTACACATGCAGCATTACTGTAAATAGAACTTCTCTTTAAAGGCCCTGGGTGACACAAACAGATAAGTTGCTCAACTGATAACCAAAAGGTTGGAAGTTCAAGTGTAGCGCAAGGCACCTTAGAAGAAAGACTTGGTGATCTACTTCTGAAAAATTAGCCATTGAAAATCTTATGGCACACAGTTTTCTAACACAGATGGGATCATTACAAGTTGGAGTGAACTTGATGGTACCTTTTTATTTTTTGTTAGTAGACGTTTTGAGAAATTTTGTCAAGGGCCATTATAAAGGGACATTTTAAACTAGAAGTTTAACACAATTTTTGAAGGAGAAATCTTAAATTTTTTTATTCTAATCTGTTAATGTAACATTTTATAATGCTGGTTAGATAAAAGTCTTAAATGTTATAATCAAACTAATACAAGTATCAACGAGAGAGTACTAAGTTCCTCACAGAAGCATTTTAGCCCCCCAAAAAATATGTTTCTTTTTCTTGTCTTTTGACATTTTTTGACCCCTTATTTCTAACCAGTTATCCCATCCTGTAATTAATAGAAAGTCCCCCAGACTCTGGCAATGAACTGTTTCTAAGTTCCAATTCTCTTTTATTATGACTATCTATTTTTTTTTTTTTTTCTGGGCCTTCAGTAGGCAGTTTCATGTCAATAGTGCTACTATTGTGAGGATAAATAGAGACGGTATCTTGACATTTGTTGTGGTTACCTAGTGCCACTCTGACAGGCATATACCACAAATGGGATGCTGGAACAAACAGGAGTTTATTCTCTTACAGTTTGGAGGCTTTAAGTCCAAGTTCAAAGTGCCATGCTCTAGGGCTGTGTGAAGGCCCCTCGACCTTGGGCTTCAGCTCTGCCTCTTGCTCCCAGCCCACTGAAGCTAAAGGCATCTCTTCACTCAGGCAGCTACTGGCTGCTGAGGCTAATAAGCCCAAGGTTGACAAATAAAATGGCAGAGAACCGATGTTATCAAACCACATGGCAGGCCATTAATTCAAGTCTGTTGTAAGTCCCAAGATCGGCAGAGCATGGGAGGCTGCTGAACAATGACATGGCTACATGCAGGGTCTAAGCATGCCATAATCTAGAGACTATCCCCAAGGCTTCTCCTTATGTACAGAAAGAAGACCACACCCCAAAGGCAGCTACTCAGCTGCTTGTGGTAGATCCTGCCATGGTGTTGATTGCCTGTCTCATCATGGGGAATAACTACCACCTGCTGCCCAGCCACCCAACCAAGCCCAGCCAACTTGACATACAAATTTAACTACTGCAACACTCTTAAGTTCAGTTGTATTGGTTTGCTTCAAGCAAAGTAAAACAGTTGGCTCAGTGGTTAAAGCATTTGGCTGTTAGCCAAAATGTTGATGGTTTGAACTCACTAGCTATTCTTTGGGAGAAAGATGAGGCAAACTGCTTCCATAAAGGCTTTTGGCCTTGCAAACCTTATGAGGCAGTTCAACTCTGTCCTATAGGGTCGTTATGCATCTGAATTGACTCAATGGCAGTGGGTTTGGTTTGGATATTATGTTCAGTTGTTAAATACTTTACCAAACATCTGGTGAAAATACATGTTCATCAAACCCAGTTTTTGCTGCTGTTTAAGTCTTAATTTTCTACAGAAGACTCAAACTTGGAATGTTTTCCATTTCTTGATGTCCTGTGTGGCTTTAGGCAGAACACTGTCCTGGTTGTAGCCATATGGAACCTGATCTCTGAGACTCACCTTTAGCTGTCCCTAATCAAATGACCCTTAGTTCCAACTAGTTATGACACCCTCATAACTAATAGAAATTCCCCTTACATTATGGCAATGAACTGTTTCTAAATTCAAATTTTCTCTATTGTTAAGAGTATTTATATTTTTCTAGGCCTTCAATAGGTAGTTTAGTAGACAGTTGGATTAAGAGTTGCTTTTTAAACATTTATATCTTTAATCAAAATTGTTGATATAAAAATGAAAGAAGACAATAATCTTTCTTTATGTTAAAATAAATGGTAGATTGTAACCCAAATTATCATATATCTTAATTTTGAAATGCCAGATTCTTCCAATGATTATGTTCAGACAATAAGTGACTTGTCCCAAGTCATGAATTAAATAGGCAATTTTTCTATTTGCTTAGGAAAAAATTGTCACCCCTGGAGAACAAATAATTTGCTATTTTCTGGGTTGCAGTAAAATAGATTATGCTGCCTTCTCTAAATAATATGCTAGAGTCAATCTCTGAGGCACTGTGAATGGCATAACCAGCCTTTGAAGGTTAAATAGTACATTCAGGGAATCTTCTTATGACCTTCTTCAAGGCACAACTGCCTTAGAAATGAAATAAAATTCTGTTGCCTCTAAAGTATAAACAAAGACTCAAGAGTCTCTAAACAAAAGATGAATTAACCAGTTAGGAAAAAAGAGGGAGCTTGCCAAGTATCAATGCTAAGCCAACTCTCAAATAGCTCAGCCCACACTAGAATTTGTCATTAGCTGTTCTATATGTCACTTTTCCTGTCATCAGCAAAAGGATGTTTTTTCTAAATCTCATCACAGTGAGTAGTTGAACAATGCAGAAATTTCTTAGTAAATAAATATTTCAGATTTATTGTGTTTTTTAGTGAGGAATTTCTGATGTGTTACAATTTATGGCAATACCAATGGCATTTTTTTATGGCAAAGATCATTTTAGAGAAACAAAGCAAAGACAGGGCCAATAATATGTCCAACATTACAAAGCTATTTGATATAAAATCTGGAAGCTACACCATGGACACTGGGTCCAAAGCAGGTCCCTCGTGAACTATTTTCTGTCAGCTATATCTACAATTTAACTTTTTTGGTTGTTTTCCCTAGCATAGGTTCAAAAACTTCCTAAATTTGAAACCATGAATTAGAAAATCACTGAATGTCTAAGTGTGAGTGAGTTATGCCAAAATGAGAAGAAACATCTATTGGTAATTTGAACATGGGATGCACAGACTATGAATTTGGGAAAATTAGAATTTGTCAAAAATGAAGTGCTTCTAAACATTAGTGAGCTGAAATGGATGTTTATTGGTCATTTTGAATTGGACAACCATATGATATGCTATGCTGGGAATGACAAATGGAAGAATAATGATGTCGCATTAAATGTCAAAAAGAACATTTCCAAGATCTATGTGGAAGTACAACACTGTCAGTAAAAAGGATAATATCCATCTCCCTACAAGGAAGACCAATTAATTGACTGTTATTCAAATTTATGCACCCACCATTGATGCTAAAGATTAAGAAATTGAAGACTTGGATTTGTTTTACTTCCGCAGTCTGAAATTGACCAAACATGCAATCAGGGTGCATTGACAATTACTAGTGACTGGGATGAAAAAACTGGAAACAGAAGGGTTGGTAGCTGGAAAATATGGACTTGATAGAAATATGCCAGAGATTGCATGATAGAATTTTGGAAGACCAACAACCTATTTGTTCACAGTATCTTTTTTTTTTTTTTTAACAAGATAAATGGTGACTATATGTATGTGCCTTATCAGATGGAATACACAGAAATCAAATCAACTATATCTGTGTAAGAGAAGATGTAGATGTTCAATCACATCAGTCAGAACTAGATCAAGGATTGGCTGAAGAACAGACCATCAATTGCTCCTATGCAAGTTTAAGTTGAAGCTAAAGAAAAGCAAAACGTCCACAAAGGCCAAAATACAACCTTGAGTACAATCCACTTGAATTTAGAGACTATTTTTAAGAACAGATATGATGTGCTGAACACTAATCAGCAATGACCAGATGAATTGTGGGATGACACCCAGGAAACCATCCAAGAAGAAAACAAAATATCATTGAAAAGATAGGAAAGAAAGAAAAGACCTTAGGCTGTCAGAAGAGACTCTGAAAGTTGCTATTGAATGTAGACTGATTAATACGAATGGAACAAATAATAATGTAAAAGAGTTGAACAGAAGATTTCAAAGGTTGACTTGAGAAGACAAAGTAAAATTACAATGAAATGTGCACAGACCTGGAATTAGGAGACCAAAAGGGAAGAACACACTTGAAATATCTCAAGCTTAAATAACTGAGGAAAAATTCTTGCTCAGATTGCAATATTAAAGGATTCTATGGGCAAAATATTGAACAATGTAGGAAGCATCAAAAGAAGATGAAAGGAATACACAGAGTCACTGTACTAAGAAGAATTGGCTGATGTTCAAACATTTCAGCAGGCAGTATGTGATCAAGAACCAGTGCTATTGAAGGAAGAAGTCCAAGCTGCACTGAAAGCATATGCAAAAAACAAGGATCCAAGAATTGACAGAATACCAATTGAGATATTTCAAGAAATGAATGCCATGCTGGAAGTATGCCAAGAAATTTGAAACACAGTTACCTGGCTGTTTGTCAACTTGGCTGGACCACAATTCTATGTGGTTTAAGCAGTTGTGATGTGGTTCTCTAGAGAAACAAAACCCATGATAGGATCAGATGTATATGTTTTGAGCAGCCAATCTGTTGAAAGGGAGTTTCCCTAGGGGTGTGGCCTGCTTCCAGTATATTTATGGACATCCTGGGAAAAGAGACACTCTTCTATGGCTCAGTATTCTGTTGTGCTCCCTACAACTGTCTGTGAGCAAACAATCCACCATTTGGCCTGAATATCTTGGATTTGTCATTCATTGGAATCAACAGCCAGTATACTGCCTGCCAACCTTAAGTTCCTCAGACCCTGCAGCTGTGTGAGTTGGGAAAAGCCTCCAGCTTGATGTTTGATCCAAGAACTTTGGACTTGCCAGCCTCTGTAAGTGTGTGAGCCATTTTCCTAAGATAAATTTCTCTTTCTCTCTCTATATAAGCTTACTCGTTTTGTTTCTCTAGAGAACCCATTCTAACACACCAACCCACTGGAAGAGATCCATATTTGCACCCATTCCAAAGAAAGGTGATTCAACAGTATGTAGAAATTATTTAACAATATCATTAATATCACATGTAAGTGAAATTTTGCTGAAGATAATTAAAAAATGGTTCCAGCCATACATCAATAGAAACTACCAGTAATTCAAGCTAGATTCAGGACAGGATGTGGACATGGGATATCATTGCTGATGTCAGATGCGTCTTTGCCACCAAAAAATTCCAGAAATATGTTTTTCTGTGTTTTATTGACTATGCAAAAGTATCTAATTGTGTAGATCATAACAAATTATGGATAACATTGCAAAGAGTGAGAATTCACAAACACTTAATTGTGCTAATGTGGAATCTGTATGTAGACTAAGAAGCAATTGTTTTAAAAGAATTAGGGAATATTTTGTGATTTAAAATCAGAAAAGTTGTGCATCAGACTTGTTTCCTTTCACCATACTTATTCAATCTGTGTGCTGAGCAAATAATACAAGAAGTTGGGCTATATGAAAAACACAGCATTGGGATTGGAGGAAGATTCATTAACAGCTTGCCATATGTGGATGATACAGTGTTGCTTGATGAAAGTGAAGAAAACATGAAACACTTATTAATAAAGATAAAATATTGTGCAAAGATTGTGAGGATGGTGCAAGACTGAGTGGTGTTTCATTCTGTTGTACATAGGGTCACTAAGAGTCGAAACTGACTCGATGGCACCTAACAATAATAACAAGAGTGGTTGGCTTCTACTTAGACATAATGGGCAAATATGAATCACCCAAAGATTTGACATGATGCCTAAAATTCACACATTGAGCGATAATGTGTAAGACATAAAAGGTGCTTCTCAAAATGCAACTACGTAGAAAAGGACAATATATTAAATAATAATGAGCATTAATATGCAAATGGTATGCTTTCTTTACAAATTAAATAACCATTCATTTAGTAGAGTTCTTAGAAAATGGGAATAAAACAGGTAGTTTAGATAATAAAGGAGTGATTGATCAAGATTTGGAATACTGAATATATAAGAATGCATTTTCACTTGATACATAGAATTAATTTATTAACCAATGTCCCTCTAGTAAATTTTCCCAGCCTTTTCTGCTTATCTACAATCTACAGTTGTTGAATTGGCCTCCAACTCATGGTGACCCCACGCACAACAAAACAAAACATGCCGTTGTGATACATATGGTTTTCATTGGCTGATTTTCATAAGCAGATCACCAGGCCTTTCTTCCTAGTCCATCTTTGTCTGAAAGCTCTGCTGATCCTGTTCAACATCATAACAACATGCAGGCCTCCACTGATATAGAGGTAGTGGCTGTGAATGAGGTACCTTGAGCTGGAATTGAACCTGGGTTTCCTGTATGGAATGTAAGAATTCTACTACTAAACTACCACCCAGCAGAAATTAGAAATGTCTTGGTCATTATTTCACATAACACCACTGTTGTGTATTGTAGTGAAAAGAAAGTGACCTCCAGGAATTGTTCTCCTGGTATGGTGATATGGCATGATGCCTATGCAGAACTGCATGCCTGCAGTAAAAGATCAATCTGTGTGCAAGGGTTGTCTATAATCAGTCTCTACAGACCTATTTATGGAAAGTGGTGAGGTGGCTTGGTCCATGTCTATTGGTTTGTGGCATACTAACCAGATTTGTCCACCAGTCATCTGTCAGTTTGTTGTACTGTAGTGGCTTGCATGTTGCCATGATGCTAGAAGCTATGCCAACCAGTATTTCAAATACCAGCAGGGACATGCATGGTGGACAGGTTTCAGTGGAGCTTCCAGAATAAGAAAGACTGGTAAGAAGGATAGGGCCATCCACTTCTGAAAAATTGCCCACTGAAAACCATAAGATTAGCAGTGAAACACTGTCTGATACATTACTGAAAATTTGAGCAGGGAAATACTGTCTGATATAGTGCTGGAAAATGAGCCCTTCAGTTTAAGAGACACTTAAAATATGACTGGGGAAGAGCGACCTCCTTAAAGTAGAGTTGACTTTAATGAAATGGATTAAGTAAAGTTATGGACTTTGATTTGGTGATGTGACAAGACTCCAAAAAAAGAAGAAACAGCAGCAAGAATCCATTAATAATTGGGATGTGGAATATATGAAGTATGAATCTAGGAAAATTGGAAGCTGTCAAAAATGAAATGAAGGGGGTTCTGGTAAGATGGTGGAATAGGCAGAAAGACTGAATGGACCCTCTTCAACAAAGAAAAGGGGAACCAATTAACACAGACACAGAAGATAATCCTGGAGCCCTGAGCTTTGAAAGGAAGGATATAGAAGTGGACTAAACTCCAAGCAGTAGAAGAATTTTCATGAAAACAAAAATGGAGATATATGGAGCAGCAGTCTGGCAGCGATCATGATGGTACAAAAAGCTTGGATATTGCTGAGTGGTGTTAAAAACGCAAATGCAACTACTGCCGTGGAGTTGGATCTGACTCATAATGACCCCTCCTTGGGTTTCTGAGGTGATATCACTACAGAAATGATTGCTCAACCTTCCTTCTGAGAAGTGGCTGCTGGGTTTGAACTGCCAGCCTTCTGGTTAGCAGTCAAATGTCTTAATTAACCTAAAAATCAGCCCTGCTAGCCAGGGGCTGCACAGAGGACTACACTGGTGGCTGGTAAATGAAAGAGGAGGCAGCAAAGAGGAAGGCAGACAGAGCTGCAGACTTTTGCCTGTCTGGGGGATGTAGCCATTTTGAATGGTTACAAGCATTTTTACCATTTTGGATATTTAAACATTACCATTTTGGATTTTAAATGGTGTTCTCCCAGATTCCCGGGGCTTAAGAATAGGCTCCACTTGCCGGGACCCACAAAGACATTCCAGATGCTAGCCACTGGAGAAGTGTGATATTCCCCTTGTTACTCTTATATCTCACACCCCTTGGTGAATGGAAGTGCAGACATTCCTCACTCTGACCTACCTTCTGGGCTGGCAGGAATTCCATCCCAGTCTGTGTGCTTGGATGGAGCCTAGGTGCCCTGCCCCACCCTGCCCAGATATTTATATATATATAAATATATATATATATTAATTAGTTTGTTTTTATCTGTTTTAAAATTAATATTACTATTTTGTCCTTTTTATTATTTTTCTTGCTTTTCCCTTCCAAGGTTCCAGTTTTCAGCTTTTTCTCTTTTCCCTGTTCCTGGTTCCAAATATTTTCTTTCTCATGGTGAACCCAGTTCCTAGTTTTTCTTTTTGCATTTTTCCCATTTTTCTTCATTATTTTCCTGCTCTACCTTTTTTCTCTTATTCCCCTCTCCCCAGATATTGCAGACATTTTTTATTTTTCTTTTCTTCTTTTTCCTATTTTTGGTGATTGTTCCTGTGTGTTTATGTGGTGTGTATTTTGTCTCCTTGCTTTTACTTTTTTGATGGTTTTTCTATTGTTGTTTTTATCTGACTGAGTGGGAGACAGCAACTGTGCCCAGACAACACAAACACACCTGCACCTCCTGCAGCTTCACTTACTGAGTGAGAGCCACTGCATTCTTCTCCACTAACTGGCCAATGATAAATGATCACCAAGAAAAGCCTGACTCACCCTTAGCTGCTCTTCATGAACAGTTAACAGAGATCTAAATACAACAATTTCACAATGTCGTGGAGACAACAGACCATCACAGTCCACACAAAGAAACAGATAAAGTGGTAGAAACAAGGGAGCAGGATACAGACCCAGAACACATCCCTAAGGAAGAAGCAGCATTGGAACTCCCTGATAAGGAATTCAAAAGAATTATATTTCGGTATCTTCAAAGGATTGAGAGACAGATCAAGGAAAACACTGATAAAATTAAGGAAAACACAGAAAAAACCCTAGAACAATTTCAGAAGAAAACACAAGAACAAAATTACAAAACAGATGAAAAATTAGAAATGATATAAAATCTACAGATAGAAATCCAGAAGATTAATACAAAATTTTCAGAAATAGATAACACATTGAAAGGGAAAAGGCATATTATTGAATCAATGGAAGATAGAATTAATGAGATTGAAGACAAATACCTGAATATTCCTTTGGAAAGGGACCAATTAGAAAAAAGATCAAAACAAAATAAAGAAAGCTTAAGATCCATGTGGGATACCATCAAAAGGAATAACCTACATGTTATTGGAATTCTAGAACAGGAAAAGAAAATAAAACCACTGAGAAAATTGTCCAAGATTAGTTTGAAGAGAACTTTCCTGATGATCAAAAATGAGAATATATCCATTCAGGAAGTACAATGAATCACAAACAGGATAGACCCCAAAAGAAAATAACCAAGATATATCATCATCCAACTCATCAAAACCAAAGACAAAGAAAGAATCCTGAAAGCAGCACAGGAAAAACATAAAGTTACTTATAAAGGACAACCAATAAGAATAAGTTCTGATTTCTCAGCAGAAACCATGCAAACGAGAAGGCAATGGGATAGTATATATAAAACCCTGAAAGAGAAAAATTTCCAACCAAGAATTATATACCCAGCAAAATTGTCACTCAGATATGATGGTGAAATTAGGAGATTTCCAGAGAAGCAGAAATTAGGGCAATTTGTTAAAACCAGACTAATCTTACAAGAGATATTAAAGAGAGTCCTTTGAACAGAGAGCCAATAATAGCAAAGAACAACCAACCATTAATACATTAATAAGGTGACATAACTTAGAAACCAACACAGCTATGGACATATCTAAAGTAAAATAAGCTTACAAGATTGTAAACAGGGAGCCAGAGACATCAATTGGCAAATGAGGACAACTACAAAGAGCATAGTGCCTGAGACACTTGACTGTTAACCAGAAGGCTGGCAATTCAAACCCACCAGCCACTCCTCAGAAGAAAGTTTGGGCAATTTACTTCTATAGTGATACCACCTTGGAAATCCAAGGAGGGGTCACTGCAAGTCAAGTCTGACTCATGGCAGTTACCAATAACAACATCACAAATCAAAAAGAGAGAAAATACTGTAGTTACAGAACTTCTAAATTGTGAGGAAGTCAAGAGAGTTGCAAGATAGAATGGACTATTCTAAACTCAGGGAGAAAATTATAAATCACATGGTAACCTCAAAGAAAAATGACAAACCTTCACATCATAATAAAAAAGAGGATAAGCACAAATATTTAGTGAATACTAAAACAATAGCAACAAAGGAAATAACACAATTCAATGAACTCGGCATAGAAAATTATGTGGAACAAAGAAACCAGGGACATAATGATAAAACACAGAATGAAATGACAGCAACAAATTCATATTTGTCGATGATTACACTGAATGTTAATGGATTAAATGCACCACTCAAGAGACAGAGTTGCAGACTAAATAAGAAAATATAACCCATAACTACAAGAGACACACCTTAGAGACAAAGACAAAAATAGACTAAAAATCAAAGGTTGGAAAAAGATATAGCAAGCAAATAGCAACCAAACAAGAGCGGGAGTGGCAACATTAATTTCTGATCAAATTGAATTTAAGACAAAAACCATGATACAAAACAAGGAAGGACATTTTATAATGATTAAAGGATCAATTGAACAAGAAGATATAATCATAAAAAATATCTATGGACCCAATCAAAGAACCCCAAAATACATAATCAGACTTTAAAAAAGTTGAAAAGACAAAGTGGGGGCTTTAATACACCATGTTCAATGAAGGATAGAACAGCTGGGAAGAAAATCAACAGGCATACAACATCTAAACAATACAACCCACCAACATGACCTTACAAACATCTACAGAGCACTTCACTCAACAACAGCACAATAAACATTCATTTACAGTGTGCATGGACATTCTGCATGATAGAGCATATGTTAGGCCATAAAGCAAGCATTAATACATTTAAAAACATTAAAATACTGCAAGGCATCCTCTCAGATCACAACGCTATCAAATTAGAAATCAACAATAGGAAGATCAACAGAAAAAGAGCAAACACATGGAAACTGAACAACAGCCTCCTTAAAAAAGACTGGGTAAGAGAAGAAATAAATAAACAAATTAAAAAATTCCTTGACTCAAATGAGAATGAAAACACAACATACCAAAATCTTTGGATCCCAGCAAAAGCAGTGATCAGAGACCAATTTATAGCAATAAATGGACACATCAAAAAAAGAAGAAAGAGCCAAAATGAACACTTTAAAACAACATCTCCAACAATTAGAAAAAGAACAGCAAGAAAAGCCTACAGTCACCAGAAGAAAGGAAATAATAAAGACTTGGGCAGAAATCAATGACACAGAAAATAGAAAGACAATAGAAAAAATCAACAACACTAGATGTTGCTTTTTGAAAAGATTAATAAAATTGACAAACCACTGGCAAATTTAACAAAGGAAAAGAGGGAGATATTACAAATAACATGAATAAGAAACAAAAAGGGCGACACCACAACAGAGCCAAATGAAATAAAAAGGATAATATCGGGATACTATGAAGAAGTGTACTCCAACATATTTGAAAATCTGTAAGAAATAGACAGATTTCTAGAAACACATCACTTACCTAAACTAACAGACTGATGTAGAAAAGTGGAACAGATCCATAACTGTGATGGTTATGTTTGTATGTCAACTTGGCTAGGCCTGGTTGAGTTGCTGGGCAGCTGGATGTAATATTCCCTATGATGAGACTGGTAATCAACTCCATGGTGGAATCTACTATGAGCAGCTGAGTAGCTGCCTTTGGGTATGTGGCCTGCTTCCTGTATATAAGGAGAAGCTTTGAGAATGGTCTCCAGCCTTTGACACACTTGGACCCTGAATGTAGCCATGTCATTGCTCAGCAGCCTGCTATGCTCTGCCGACTTGGGACTTACAGTAGACTTAAGTTAATGGCCTGCTGTGTGGATTGATAACATCAGGATTGTGCCTTTTTTACTTGTCAACCTTGGGGCCTCTCAGCCTTAGTAGCCAACAGCTGTCTGAGTGAAGAAATGCCTCTAGCTCCAGTGGGCTGGGAGCAGGAGGCAGAGTTCGACCCCAAGGTTGAGGGGCTTTCACCCAGCCCCTAGAGCCTGGCACTTTGAACTTGAACTTAAAGCCTCCAAATTGTAAGAATAAACTCCTGTTTGTTATGGCCATCCCATTTGTGGTATTTTCTTGTCAGAGTGGCACTAGGTAACCAGAACAATAACAAAAGAAGAAATTGAACATATCATAAAAAAATTACCACCACCAACAACAAAAAGTCCTGGCCCAGATGGTTTCACCAGAGAATTCTACCAAACTTCCAAAGAAGATCTGACACCAATCTTCTCAAACTATTCCAAAACATAGAAAAGGATGGAATCATCCCTAACTCATTTTATGAAGCAAGCATAACCTTGATACCATAACCAGGTAAAGACATCATTCAAAAGGAAAACTACTGACCAACATCCCTCCTGAATATAGATGCAAACATCTTCAACTAAATCCTAGCCAGTAGACTCCAACGACATATCAAGAAAATCATTCATTATGACCAAGTGGGGTTCATATTAGGTATGCAAGGATGGTTCAACATTAGAAAAACAATCAAAGTCATTCACCACATAAATAAAACAGAGGAAAAGAATCACATGCTCATATCAATTGATGCAGAAAAGGCATTTGATAAAATCCAACACTCATTCCTCATCAAAACTCTCAGCAAAATAGGAATAGAAGGGACATTCCTCAACATAATAAAGAGCACCTCTACAAAACAAACAGCCAACAATATTCTCAATGGAGAGAGTCTGAAACCAGTCCCCTTGTGAACAGGAACCAGACAAGGATGCCCTTGGTGGTGTAGTAAATTACCTGGTATGGCTTTTCTAGCCATAAGTCTTTGTAAACTCCATGGTGGAATTTGCCCTAAGCAACTGAGTAGCTCCTGATCATTAAAGTTATCCACCTGGGGTATTTCTGTTGTGGGTGGCACAAAGCAACATTCTGGGAAGTTCACTTTCTCTCAGGTGTTTAGAATTCTGATGTTATGATTGGTTACTTTGGCCACTCTGCCAGGCTCAAAAGGAACCCTCCTAGAGGCAGAAGGAGTCTCTCTGACTGCTGGCTTAGAAATATGTGCTGCTGAGAGAACGTGCTCCTGAGAGACACACACTGCTGAGAAAGAGGCACCTAGAGACACTCATTGTAAGAGAGACTGTTGGCTGAGAGATGGAGGGCTGAGAGAGACTGAGTGATGTTCCTGAACTTGACTTGTAGCCTAGTGCTTCCCTAATAAACCCCACAATCTGTGAGTTCTGTGTGGTCACTACAGCAAATTATCGAAACCAGCAGAGAGGTGGTGAGTGCTGCGGAAGGAACGGTTGGTGTCAAGGTTGATGCGGAAGGCAGTATGTCTGGCCTCACAGGAATAGGCCTTGGGCTATTGTTGGTGATTCTGTCTTTCTCTGTGGGGTTAGAGGAGGTCAGAAGATGCAGCCTCTCTGTCCCTTTGGCACCCTCTATCACCACTTCTATTCAACGTTATATTGGAAGTCCTAGCTAGGACAATAAGGCAAGAAAGGGAAACCTAAGGCATTCAAATTAGTAAGGAAGAGGTCCAACTATCCCTATTTGCTGATGATATGATACTTTACCTAGAAAACCCAAGAGACTCAGTCAAAAATCTACTAGAACTACTTGAGAGATTTAGCGTTGTGGCAGGATACAAGATCAACATCCAAAAATCAGTTGGATTCCTCTACACCAGCAAAGAGATTGCTGAAAAAGAATTAAGGAAACCAATATAATTTACAAAGTTACAAAAAAAAAAAAAAAGCCTTGGTAATAAATCTTACCAGGGACACAAAATACCTGTACAAAGGAAACTATAAAAGACTACTTCAAGAAACCATAAGAGATGTACATAAATGGAAGAACATACCATGCTCATGGATAGGAAGATTGAACACTGTGAAAATGTGAATTCTACCCAAAGCAATCTACACATTCAATGCAATCCCAATTCAGATCCCATAAACATTTTTTAAGGATATGGAAAAACCAATCACTAATTTTATGTGGTGTTCTGGTTACCTAGTGCCACTCTGACAGAAATATACCACAAATGGGATGGCCTTAAAAAAACAGAAATTTAATCTCTTACAGTTTGGAGACTTTAAGTCCAAGTTCAAAGTGCCAGGATCTAGGGGCTGAGTGAAAGCCTCTCAACCTTGTGGTCTAGCTCTGCCTCCTGTTCTGGCCCACTGGAACTAGAGATGTTTCTTTATTCAGACAGCTGCCGGCTGCTGAGGCTGAGAAGCCCAAGGTTGACAGGTAAAAAGGTACAGTCTAGATGTTACCAAACCACACAGCAGGCCACTAATTTAAGTCCATTGTAAGTCCCAAGATCAGCAATACATGTCAGCTGCTGAACAATGACACTGCCACATACTGGGTCCAAGTAAGCCATAAGCTAGAGACTATTCCTCAAGGTTTCTGCTTATATACATGAAGCAGACCACAACTCTATGGCAGCTACTCAGCCGCTCATAGTAGATTCCACCATGGAGTTGATTATCAGTCTCATCAGGGGTCATACTACATCCAGCAGCCCAGCCATTCAATGAGGCTCAGACAAGTTGACACACAAACTGAACTACCACATATGGAGAAGAAAGAGACCTCACATAAGCAAAGTACTATTGAAGAAGAAGAACAAAATAGGAGGTCTCACATTGTCAGATCTCAAAAGCTACTATACAACCATGGTAGTCAAAAATGCCTGGTATTGGTATAATGACAGACACATACACCAATGGAATAGAATTGAGAACCCAGAAATAGATCCATTGACCTATGGCCAGCTGATCTTTAACACAGGGCCAAAATCCATAAAATGGGGGAAGATAATGTTTGTTTAATAAATGGTGCTGGCAAAGCTGGGTATCCTTTTGCAGAAAAATGAAACAGGGTCTGTACCTCACACCATACACAAAAACTGACTCTAGATGGATCAAAGACTTCAATATGAAACCTAAAACTATAAAGTTCCTCAAGGAAAAACTAGTGGCAAATTTAGGGGCCCTCATATATGGCATAAATAATTATCAAAGCATAACCCAAAATGCACAAACAACAAGATAAACTAGATGAATGGGACCTCCTCAAAATTAAATTTTTATGTGCTTTCAAAGACTTCTCCAAAAGAGTCAAAAGAACCTACAGATTGGGAAAAAAATATTCAGCAATGACATATCTGTAAAGGGACTTATCTCTAGAATTTATAGAAAACTCCAACACCTCAACAACAAAAAGACAAATAATCCAATTAAAAAATGGGCAGAAGACATGAATATACACTTTACGGAATAGGATATTCAGGCAGCCAACAAGCATATGAAGAAATGCTCATGGTCATTAGCCAATAGAGAGATGAGATACCATCTTGCTCCAGCACTAGTAGCAAAGTTGAACAAGACAGAAACTAACAAATGCTGGTGAAGATGCAGAGAGATTGGGGCTGTCATACACTGCTGGTGGGACTGTAAAATTGTTCGACCACTATGGAAACCAGTGTGGTGATCTCTTAAAAAGTCTGAATTAGAAAAACCATTTGACCCAGCCATTCCATTATTAGGTATATATCCTAAAGAAATGAGAGCCAGGACAAGAACAGATATATGCACTCTCATGTTCATCACAGCACTATTTACAATAGCCAAAAGATGGAAACAAGTTAGGAATCTGTCAACTGAAGAATGTATAACCAAACTATAGTAATACTATGCAACAAACCATGGAATACTATGAAACCCTAAAGAATAATGTAGACTCTGTGAAACTCCACATAACATAGATGAACTTGGAGGATATTATGCTGAGTGAAATAAGTCAATCACAGAAGGACAAATATTGTCTTAGTCCATTATTGTAAAAAGTCAAGGAAAGGTTTATATATGGAAGGAAATTTTCTTTGTTCATTACCACGGGTGGGAGGGGAAAGGGCAAAATACAGTTAGATAGGTAGAGACAAGTACTGATTTGGGTGAAGAGAAGGGAAATGTACCAAATGTGAGTGATCAACATGGTGGCATTGAGGAAGAGGAAGACATAGAGAGGTACAAGGGAGGTACAGACAACAAAGATGAACCCTTTTGCACGTATAGTACTGCATTGTCAGTGAAGGCAAACATGATATACGTAACAGGTGGATAGATGGGTAGATAGGCTGAACTATTAGGTATGTCTGTGTAGGGGGGAGTGTGCCCAAACCACATATAAGGTTGGCAGACAATGTTTCTACAACTGTATTGCTATGTTCTGTAAGAATTACCAAGTATATAGTAGAACTGCCAAGGGACAAATCTGAAGTCACTTCTTGGCCACAGGCAGCTACCTAGAGTGAGCAAGTAGTTGGACCTGTGGGCTTGGGACTGTTAGTGGCAGGGGACATCAAGCTCAATTGGCATAACATACTACACAAAACATTGTTCCACATCCTTCTTTGGCGAGTAGTGACTAGGATCTTAAAAGTTTGTAAGTGGCCATCTAGATGCAACGATGGGTCTCTCTTCATCCAGAGCAAAGAAGAATGAAGAAAACCAAAGATTCGTGGAAACAATTAGTCCAAGTGACTGGTACACCATGTGATCCTCAGCCTATATGACTATGAGACCAGAAGAACTAGATGGTGCCTGGGTACCCCTGTCAATTACTTGGAAGTGGATCTGTGTTGGAGATCCTGAATAGAGTGGGAGAAAAATGTGGAACAAAACTCAAAATCATTTGGAAAAAAAAAAAAAAAGGGACCAGGTTTGCTGGTCTGATAGAGCCTGATAGAACCACTGAGACTGTGGCCCCTAGTTGCCCTTCTGGTCTTGAATTGAACTCACTCCTGTGGCTTCCAGCAAAACAAAAGACAGGCATATGAGGTGAACACTCTTTAGAGAGAATAATCATGGGAGAATAAAAGGGCTGTATATGCACAGGAAGATTGCTCAGGGGGCAGGAGTGCATGGAGAGAAGGACACAGGGAAGAGGTAATAATGGGGAGGAAGTGGGAGGGGAGCTGTTGCATTGTGGTAAATTTTAGTCAATGTCATGAGACAAAGTATATGAGAACTGCTGTATGGAAAATGAATTTGCTCTATAAACATTCACCAAAATCACAATTAAGAAAAAAAAAAAAAAGAAATGAAATGCATAAAGACTGATATCCTAGGCATTAGTGAGCTGAAATGGACTGCTATTGGCCATTTTGAATCAGACAGTCATATGGTCTGCTCTGCTAGTAATGACAAATTGAAGAGGAATGGTGTTGCGTTCATCATTAAAAAGAGCATTTCAAGATCTATCCTTAAGTACAATGCTGTCAATGATAAGGTAATATCCATATGCCTATAAAGAAGACCAATTAATACTACTATTATTCAAATTACACATCAACCACTTAAGCCAAAGATGAAGAACTTGAAGATTTTTGGTAACTTTTGCATTCTGAAATTGTCCAAGCATACAATTTAGATGCATTGATAATTACTGGTAATTGGAATGCAAAAGTTGGAAACAAAGAAGATGCATCAGTAGTTGGAAAATATGGCCTAGGTGATAAAAATGATGCCAGTGACTGTGTGGTAGAATTTTGTAAGAAAAACTACTTCATTGCAAATTCCTTTTTTTCAACAACATAAACAATGACTGTATCCATGGACTTTTGCCAGATGGAATACACAGGAATCTGATTGGCTAGTTTGGCCACTCTGCCAGACTCAAAAGGAGGCCTCCTAGAGGCAGATCTCTCTCTGATTGCTGGCTGAGAAAGATGTGCTGCTGACAAGAAATGCGCTCCTGAGGGACACACTCTGCTGGGAAAGAGACGCATGAGACACACATTGCTGAGAGAGACACCAAGGGACACACACTGCTGGGAGAGAGACTGTGAGAAACTGTTGGGTGGGAGACAGTGGGCTGAGAGAGACTGAGCATTTTTCCTGAACTTGAATTGTAGCCTGGTGCTTCCCTAATAAACCTCATAATCTGTGAGTTCTTTGTGACCACTGCAGTGAATTATCGAACCAAGCAGAAAGGTGGTGAGTGCTGGGGGAGGAATGGTTGGTGTCAGGGTTGGTGAAAGGGCTGGAGGGAGACAGCATGTCTGGCCTTGCAGGAATAGGCTGTGGGCTACTGATGGTGATTTTGTCTTCTTCTTGTGAGGTTAGAGGAAGTCAGAAGATGTGGCCTCCTTGTCTTTTTAGCACTTGTGTTCACCACATTTTTCCCACCATTATGTGCATTTGAAAATTCCTGCTTACATAGCCCTGGCTATTTGGTATACTGACTTTCACTGGGGTGTGGGGAAAAGGGTATCATTTTCTCCTATTATTATCAACATCTGAAAAAAGAAAAGCCATTCACCAAATAATGAGTTCAGTTCTTAAATGTAAGATTGTTTTCGAGTTCACAGTAAGTGCAGAGAAGAGTGTATTTTTTTTTTCCTACCACTTTCTATCCATTGTTTTTCCAACATAATAACTTTGCAAGGACATTCTGTAAAGACCTTAGGTTATATTACCCACAACCTGGCAAGGCAGTCACTAGCCTTCTTCTTTGCTACCTTCAGTTGTATTTGGGGCTTGTGTGCACGGAGTGGGTTTTTCTAATTCTCTCTTAGGAGGAAAGAAAGAAAGGAGGGAGGATATTCATTTAGTGACTTGCAGAAAAGACCCCAAAAATGTATTTATTATACTATGATCTATAGAGGATTTGCTTCTGAGGTTTGATTTCAACTTAAGATGTATTAACTAATGAAAGAAAACAGGTTTCAGAATCAGTTTTTCCCACCACTCCAGGTCTGAGTGATGTCTATAAGCTCTCTGTTAGTGTGCCTGACCTCTAACTAGGTTCTCTCTCCCTTTAGTCCTCTCTCTGTTTTTCTCTTACACTTTCTTTCCTTCTCACTCTTCCTCTGCATTCTACTAAACATTTCCCTTCCTCAATTTCCACCATATTCAGTGATTTCTTTGTTTACTCTTTATCCTTTCCTTTCATCTTTGGCTTCAGTCTCTTCTTCATTTTCCTATTTCATTCTACAATCAAAACAATTACATTGCTCTTAGAAAGTACTTTAATATGACTTATTTTCTAGAATTCTTTAAAGCAATTCTTCCTTCTTTTCTTTTTGTTGGTCTTCAGTTTCTGTTTACAATTATATTTGACCTCTTCTTCAGGACTTTTCTTCCTTCACTATCTCCCAGACACCATGACAATGATTAATATTCAATGAGAGTGCAATGATTGTCTTGAATCTATACCTTGTATTCACACTGGACTCTCTTGATGTGAATTTCCTTATAGAAAGAATGTGCACTGTCTTATATCTATTTGGCTGGGGCATAGTGTTGTGGTAATGGCCTTCAATGTCCATGTGTCTCCATGTGCTCCCCATTTTGTTATGTGACTTTGCTTCTTCTCCCATCAAGAGGTAGAGCCTATTTCTCCACCCTTTGATTGTAGGCTTGGGCAATGACTTGCTCGGCTTTTGTGACCAGAGCAATCACTTGAGAAGCGATTGCACATGGGGCTTGCTTTGTCTTGCATGCAAGCCTTCTGCTACCCTGGGAACAAGCCCAGCCTTGCAGGCTGCAGGTGAGGATCTTGTGGAATGAGGAGATTCTGTCCTAGCTGAGCCCCAGACTAGAGGAACCGCTCAGACAACCTGTAGAGTTTTGATATGAGCTCTTGGGAGATGTTTTAAATGCCTTATAGTCTTCTGTTCTTTGAAATGGATATTTGGGGAAAGGTTTTTTTTTTTTTTTTTTTAATAAAAATAAAAACTTCGCATTTCTAAATCAAATTACATTCCTTACTGGTACATTTTGCTTTTAAATTTCCTTCTTGGGGTTTCACCAGCAGAGTTACCAGTGGGATATGTTTGTTTATCAGCCCATCTTTGCCTTTAACCACTGTGTAAAATCATGAAAATAATGTTTGTTGTTCTAATTCATTAGTGTTGGAGTGGTTTGTTATGTAGCAAAAAACATTACAATGTGTAAATGAGAAAATCCATGTGAAATGCAGAGCACAGGATCCTACCCATCCCAGATGATCTATTTCTGTGTGTGGAGTGATGCTAAGGATCTTAACTCACTCTTGAGATAGTAAATGTGGCATTTCTCCAATCTTGAGACCCTCTTAAATGAAATATCTGCACTTTCTTCTTTATATTTTCTTAACCACGAGTAATTGATTTTGAACATACAGATATTTTGTTACAATTTAAGGTATAATAAAGAGAACATGGAAGTGGGGGTAAAAAAAAAAAGCACAGAAGGCACTGAAAGGGGGAACAAAAGTGTGTGCACTGCAGTCTTATCTGTGCTATAAGAAGTGGATGCAAAATAAATGTGAGCCTTAAAAATGTCGTCAGGAATGTGCTGGGGTGAAGGAGGTATAGGCATTTAGAAGAACTAATGGAATACACTGTGTTATGTTCTCATGTGCACTTGAGGTGGAGTGAATGATTTGTTTATCTTTGGTATTTGGGAGAGAGGTTGAAAAATACTCTGCAATCTGACTGAGTTAAATAAACATTTCCTAGTCTGTCCCTATCTCAAGCTTCCAAGCTAACTGCAATGTGAGACCATAAAGACGTGTCTCAACAGCTTCTAATTATAAAGCAGACATTTGAATGGAAGATCAAAAATAACAACAAAAGGAAATAGCAAATGCTTTTTCTAATGTCTGTATCAGAAAAATGAATTATAAGCATTTTAAATAAGGGAAATTTTGATATAGTTCTGTAACACAGAAGAGTGGTTAGTAAACCTGAGGACCAAACTCAGCCTGCCACCTGTTTGTGTAAATAAAATTGTATTGGAACACAGCCATGATTATTCATTTATATATTGCATAAGGATGCTTTGGGGCTACAACAGCAGATATGAGTAGTTGCAACAGAAACTGTATAGACTGCAAAGTCTAAATTATTTACTATATATTCCCCTTTACAGAAAATATCTTCCTACCATTGACATAGAAGAAAGTAAATGTTAGCAGCATGCATAAATATTTATGATTACCAGTTTCAGGATGTGTACAATACTATTGATATTCTCTTTACTTCCTTTGCTGTCTTTGTTGTTTCATTTTAATGAACTTATAGTGAGGATTCCAGACTATGAGCCTGTTATGGAGTGAATTGTGTCTCCCTCAAAATTTTTATTGGAATTCTAACCCTTAACTCAAGAGCACCTAACAACAACAACAACATACCTATGGATGTAATCCTGTTTGGGAATAGGATTTTCTTTGTTATGTTAATGAGACCATATCAGTGAGATCCCTTTAAAGGAGGATGAGCACATACAAACTAAAGGGATGGGGGCATCTCTCCTACAGCCCCATGTGATACCATGTATCTTTGGCAATATCAGAACTCTGCTGTGTGGGTTTAAGGTACAGGGATGCAGCAGTCAAGATGATAGTAGAGATAAGAGTCCCTACTTAGGGAAGTGGGGAAAGTTGACTGAGCATGTTGAACATAAAGGTTGAACAGAAGCACACGCACTAGGAGCTTAGTGGAAGCCACAATACTAGAAGAATAGAGATGACCACAGTGTCTCCAAAATAACCCCCAAGGCCTGGAGCACCCAGCAGAGCTAGATGATGCTTAGGGACTATCATTCAGGAATCTCATCTTGTCAAGATTTCTAGGAGCTGCCCAAAAGAGAGATCCTGGAGACACTGGAGTGAAGGAAATGAATATATTTTCTTATCAGAATTACAGTTCTGTTTATTTCCAAAGTAGTTGATGGAATCAGAGTAAATGAGAATCAGAGAGTGGTTCTTGGAGAAGCAGGAATATGGGGAAGAGAGACTGTGCTTCTGATTCAGCTCCTCCTCTTACCGTCACTCTGTGAATTTGTTCTTCACTAAAATGCAGTTACCTCAGGGTCATGTGCTTTCCTCTTCAGGTTTGCAGAGAGCCAAGGCAAGAGCCTTTCACTGTACTAACCAGACTTTGAAGCCAAGCTCTTATATTGCTACTGAAAAGAGAGACTAGTTGTTTTAAAAAATATAAGCTTCTTCCCAAATCAAAGAAAGACTTATTTCCCCCCTAACTTTGACCATGTCACTTAATATTTCATAGTCTAATCTAAAAAGTGGTAATATTTATAGAGTGATCCTTCCAAGAAAGGGGCCACATACTTTTTAATTTCACAAAGTATTTGCTCTATAACAGGCAAAATGCGTTTTCAAGAGGAATGGTTTATACTTAAGAGCAATACTTCATCTACAGACCACATAAAGTGGTCTCCAATTCATCACAGAGGTAAAACAAAAGCTATGGATGTTGAACAGCCAGTGTCACCAAACAAGAAGGTCTCTATGGTCAAATATATTTAGAAAATGCTGGCTTAGAAAATATTAAAATGTTTATTTACTTCAGGACTTCTCAGTTTCTTAAATACGTTAGTATATGAAATGTATTTACAAGACAGGGGTGTAATTTGAAGTATTACCAAAATACTTGGGTATTTGACTAGTGGGCCCTCTTTGTGTATCATAACATTGCATAAACCACATTCACTCTTTACATGTTTTTAAATTCCAATTCGTTATGGGGTGGGAATTTGCTTAGGATGGTAGAAATTGGGGCAAATGTATTATATTAATCAGCTCTCTTAGGGTGCAAGAAGATTTTAAAAAAAATTATTGAAAAATATCTTAAAAAAACAAATGTGCTGGCTTATGTAGCTGAGAAGATTAGATGTTACTATAGAGCAGCCTTGTGCATGACTAAGTAGATGCCCAAAGAGATAACTTCATCCCTTCCCCACTTTTTCTAAGTCACATTCATTCTCTTCCTTCGCCTTTCAACTCTGCTTTCCTCTGTGCTTAATTTTTCAAAAAAGCTCTTTCTACAAGGTAGTAAATCTGTGATTTCAGAAGTCCAAGAGTGTCTCTTTCCTGGGAATTCCAGAGAGAGCCCTCATTAGCCCCCTTAGACTATGCATCCATCTCTAGTCCACACACTGTAGGCAGGAAATGCAGCATTATGATAGCTTAACTCATTTCCATTCACACTACATGGAAGGGGTCCTTGAAAAGAGGATCGTCTTAACAGAAGACAGAAAAAAAGATGTCAGGCTGGAAAAAAATCGACAGATATTCAATATGTATTATATGTATTTTATACCTACAGAAAGATTGGGAGAGTGCCTTCCTGTTTAGGCTTATTACTTAGTTTTTAATCTAACTTCACAGTCCTCATCTCTGGTTCCTCTAGTGGCTTTCATATTGCCTAGGTATCTTCTCTGCAGGAAATGTTTCTGTGACACCCACATTCTCTTTTGCTTGTACAAATGATCAACTTCACAGATCTCTAAAAGAGTGGTTCTCAAAGTGTGTTCCTAGAATAGCAGCATCAATATTACCTGGGAAGTTGTTAGATGTGCAAGTAATTGAACACCACCCTAGACCTAATAAATAGAATTTCTGGAGGCATAACCAATAATCTGTGTTTTATGAAGCCTTCCAGGAGATTCCAATGCACAGTACAACTTGAGAACCATTGCTGTCTAGAAATATTAAGAACCACTTAATCACCCATCATAGGGGGCACTGGTGGTTCAGTGATGGAATCCTCACCTTCTTTGCAGAAGACCAGGGTTCAATTCTTAGCCAATGCACTTCATGCACAGCCATCACTCATTCATTCATCAGGGAAGGCTTGCATATTGCTATGATGCTGAACAGGTCTCAGTAGAGCTTCCAGACTAGGACAGACTAGGAGGAAAAGCCTGGTGATCTACTTCCAAAAATAAACAAATGAAAACCCTATGGATCACAATGGTCTGATCTGCAACTGATCATGGGACTTGTATAGGAACAGGCAGTACCAACCCCCTTATTTATGGGGTCACCATGAGCCAGAGCTGAGTTGATAGCAGCTAACAACAACAACAAACCAGGTATCATTTCAGAACCTTTGGTGGAAGGTTTCTATTAATAGACCTGCATCAGGAGTTCTTCTATCAGATTTAGATTTGACAGGTCTGGGATGGTGCTTGTTCCTCTGTATTTTATCAGAATTATACAAGCCATCCACTTCCATACGCAAGTTTGCAGACCACTGTTTGAAAAGAGCAAAATGTTGGAGGTAAAGCTAGTGGCCAAATTTCAATAGAATGAAAGCAATTACCACAACTAAAGAACAATGCATGAATTGGAACAGACTTGAACTGAGTGACCCCAGGATCTGAAAGCAGCTGTTGCAGAAAGAATTTAAGCCAGGCAGGCTAAAGGAATGTGATAAGGACTAGAGAAATCCTTTCAAATGATGGAGCATGACCAAGTAACACTCAGAAACTGAAGAAAAGAGAGGTTTCTGGAATTTAGCAACCTGAGTGGTATTTTGAGGGAAAGGGGGTAGAGAACAAGAAAGAGTGTTTGAGCAAAGGCTGGAATGTTAGATTATTTTGCAAGGTGAGGAGGCAAAACTCTGATCAGCAACAGATTCACCAATCAGGCAAAACAATGTTTATATACACACTTCCCAAGACCATAAATCAGGATTTTCAGCCCTTCTGACACAGGTGTGGGACAATTCATCAGCTGTGTCATCTTGGAATATGGAAGGCAAAAACATACATACACTTCAACAAGAATCTTGGTGGTGTCAAAAATCTCAACATATATTAAAAATACCATCAGCCAATGTTTGATTTCCTGAGGGATAATTACATGGAGACTGGTGGCCAGCTGTTTCCCCTCTCCCTGAGGAATTGGGCTTAAGAGGCAACAGGAAGGATGGAGGTCAGTGTAAGGAGATCCTTTCTGGTGGAAAAGTCATGAGATGCAGACCCCAGAATAAATTACCATGGGAGGCTGAGGAAGTCCCTTCCCAGAAGGAACTGTCTGCTGTGGTGGTGCCAAGGGTGCTCAGAGCTCTCTGTTTCCCTGAAATAGCTCTTAAAATCTCTGCAGACTCCGTCCAAGGAAGCAGATGTGTAATGGTTTCTAATACATTGATTGCCAAAGCACTGAAGGCTTAAGGGAATGAGGCAAACAGGACCCACTAGGTTTAAATAATCTTCTGAAGACTCCCCTGAGATTCTCCTGACAATCTAAATTAGAAAGCAATCAGTCTATTCTTGATTGTTTAATATGGGATATTCAATTTAGTGGATTTCTGTGGTCTTTTGCTTCTTTTTCTAACCTTTTCTAGATAAATAGATAGATGATAGGTAGATGATAGATAGATAGATAGAGTACCACCATTACCTTGATTCCAGTTCTTGGAGATCTTATGTCTAGCAGATATTGTACATAACAACCTTATCTACAAACTTCCCTGGTTACATTATCCTCACAATTGTCCACATGTTCAAGTCCATCATTATAGCAATTATATCTCACTGAAGACCTCTTTGACCTTTGTTGGCTCTCTATTTCACCAAATATGATGTCCTCCTCTAGTGACTGATCCCTCCTGATGATGTGTCCAAAGAAAATGAGTCAGAAAGTGTCCTATTATGATCCATACAGTTTTCATTGGCCAATTTTTAGAAGTAGAAGTCCAAGCCTTTCTTCCAAGTCTGTCTTAGTCTGGAAACTTCTGAAGCCTGTCCACTATGGAATAGCTTCCAGCATCTCAGCAACACACAAGCTGCCACAGTACAACAAACAGACAGGTGGTGGAACTTTTCTACATATTCTTAATCATTTCACTGTCTCCTAGAATTTCCACAAGAGATAATCAGGGATGAAATATGGAGGAAAAACTCACTCTGCTAGCGTACATGGCTTCCTGTAACTCTGAGGGACCAGAACCTATTTTATAAATGGCAGGAAGGTGATTGCCATCAATTTGGAATTCTCCCTGCAAAGAGTGTTGTGTAGGAAAAATGGCACAGTATTGGGTCAGACTTAATTTTATTATACATTCACAGTGTGACAATGACATGTTTCTGTAGTATGTGAATCTCGGTTGATCACGGATAAAACTAAGATAAAACTATTTACCTCATGAGGTTATAGGAGGTCTGGTTGTGTAGTGCCTAAGACATTTCTGCTAACCAGAAGGCTAATGGTTCAAACCCACCAGCCACTCCTCAGAAGGAAGATTGGGCAATCTACTTCTGTAGTGATACCACCTTGGAAATCCAAGGAGAGGTCACCATGAGTCAGATCTGACTTGATGGCAATGAGTTTGGGTTTTTTTTCATGAGGTTGTGGTGAATATTAAATAGGCTAATGAATTTTCAGCTTGGGGAAGTGTTCCCTTGTGCTGTTAACACCGCTGAACTAGGGCATCCTGACACATTCCACAAACTGGTAAGTAATTCAAGATCCTTAGGACCTCAAAGCAAGGAATGAAGAGAGGAAAAAGAAATTAGAGCACAGAAACAGAAAGATAGGAGCTGAGTCAACAGCATGCAGACAACCAGAGGCACTGTTGCATTTCTAAAGTTACTGCTACTATTATTATGATTTCTACTACCACCACTGCCACTACCAGTATCACCACCACCTCCATTACTGCCACTACCTCCATCACCACTGTCATGATCTTCACTCTTACTACTACCATTTCCACCACTACAACCACCACTAACACTACTATTATCTACCACTTACTGAGAATTTGCTGTATGCTGATGACTATGCCAACAACTGAAGATTCGTACATCCCCTGTGATCATCCATCCAATAAGTAGAAGATTCTGGATCTGAACCCAAGGCTGCTTCAATCCAAAGTGCATGCATTTATTATATGCTAAATGATGATGAATAAAGACCATTTCCAAACAGGGCATGGCTGTGTGTTTGTCAATACTTTTTCCTGAGTTTACTTTGTTTTGTATTCTCTATTAAGTCCTGCAATAAACTCTCCCTAAGTGAGGCACCACTTAGAGAGCCTAACCTTAGAGAGAGGTTTCCAACAGGGAGACAAACTTATCTGTCAGTTTGTCCTACCATGGTGATGTGTTGATATGAGTTTTGAGGCTGAGCCACCAGTGTTTCAAACCCAGTGGGATGGACATAGTACACAGGTATCATCCCAGCTTACAGACTAAGACAGACTAGGAAGAAGGAGGAGGCCATCCACTACTCAAAGAATTGGCTAGGGAAAACCTTATGAATAGCAAAGAAACACTGTTTGATACATTACCGTGCAGCTTTATGAATAGTCTGGTTAGGTTAGAAGGCTGGGAAAGAGCTGCAACATCTGAGTAAACCCAGCCTTACTCATGGAAAAGAGAAAGCTTTCGAGACCTCCATTTGCTGATGTGGCACCACTCAAATTGAAGAGAAACAGCTGCAGACATCCATTAATCATCAGAACATGGAATGTACAAAGTATG
>NW_006921664.1:6278310-6301290 GCF_000298275.1 Orycteropus afer afer | reverse complement strand
AGAATGGCCAGACTTTGTCTCACCTATTTTGATCATGTTGTCAGAAGTGACCATTCCTTGGAGAAGGATGTCATGCTTAGTAGGGTGCAGGGTCCATGAAAGAGGGGGAGGCCTTCAACGAGATGGATTGACATGCTGGCTGAGATGATGGGCTCAAGTATGGCAGGGATTGTGGAGCTGGCACAGGATCGGGCAGTGTTTCATTCTGCTGTGCAGGGGGTCGCTATGGGGTTGTTAGGTGACTCAAAGGCACCTAACAACAACAGCAACAAAAGTGAGGATCTTTAAGTATAACCCTGTTCCTTGAAACCAGATAGAGTCTGAAAACATAGTTTGGGTTTTTCTGTGTCCCTGTTCAAGGAGCTCTGGCTGGTAACCAAAAGGTGAGGAGTTGGAACCTACCAGCTGCTCCATGGGAGAAAGATGATGTAGTCTGTTTCTCTACAGATTTACAGCCTCAGAAATGCTCTGAGGCAGTTCTACTTTGCCCTATAGGATCACTACGAGTCAGAATTGACTCAGTGGCATTTAGTTTGGTTGGTGTCTCTGTTCCAGACCTTCTCCATCCAGTAAAACGCCTCTCAACCAGAAACTGGCTCCTAGGCAATTCTACCTTGGCATGGTCATTTAATGTTAAACATCTCCATCTAAGCACTGCTTTAGCTACATCCTACAAGTGTTGTTATTTTTCTTTTAATTTCACTCAAACTATTTTTCTTCCTTTGAGATTTCCTCCTTGAACTCTTAATTATTGAGAAGAACAATTTTTTTTTTTTTGAATTTTCAAGAGTTTGGAGATTTTCCTATTTCCTTTGTGTTATTGATTTCTAATTTAATTTCATTGTGGTCAGAGAACATTCTTTATATGATTTTATTTATTTATTAACTTCCATGTTTGTTTTATGACCTAGGATATGGTCCATCTTGGTGAATGTCTATGTGTACTTGAAAAGAATTCTGCTGTTGGGTAAAATGTCCTATAAATATTAATTTGATCTATTTGTTGTGTTATTCTTTAGTTATTCTTTTCTCCTTGCTGCTTTTCCTTCTACCTATTTTTTGAGAGAAGGATTAAAGTCTCCAAGTATATTTTTGTCTTTCCTATTATTTTTTCTTCTTGTATTTTTGAAGTTTTGTTGTTAACTGTATAAACATTTGGGATTTTTATTTTTTCTTGGAATTTTTATCAGTATCTTTATCCCTAGCAATTTGCTCTATTTTATCTGATATTTATATAACTACGTAAACTCTCTTTTCATTATTGTTTGCATGGAGTATCTTTTTAATCTTTTTACCTTTAATATATAGTTATATCTTCTTTTTATCCATATGACAATCTCCATCTTTTGATTGGTGCATTTTTTTATATTTTGAGTAATTATTCTTGTATTTGGATTTAGATCTACCACTTTTTGTTTTCTGTTTGTTCCCTCCATTTTAAATTTTTCTCACTATTCTTTTTTTTTTTCCTGAATCATTTGAATATTTATTTAATTCAGACTATATATACTTTTCTAGTTTTTTTGGTGGTTACTCTAGAGATTAAATATATGTGCTTAACTTTTCTCTAAGGATTACAGCATGGATTGCAACATACATACTTAGCTTTGGATTGATATTTTATCATTTCAAGCAGAATGTTGAAGCCTTCCCATTATATACCTCTCTTTATTTTCTTCTTTCCTTTTCTTTTTTAATACTTTTCATATAGTGTACCTGGAGTTCCTGGGTGGCACAGCTGTTAAGCTCTTGACTACTAGCCAAAAGGTTGGCTATTCAAACCTACCCAGAAATACTCAAAAGACAAACTTAGCAATCTTTTGAAAGGTCACAGCCTTGAAATTTATATGGTGCAGTTCTATTTTGCATATATGGGGTCATCATGAGTCACTATTGGCTAAATAGCAACTAATGAAAAGAATAACATGTGTTATACCTACATACATTGATAATTCCTTCAGACAATGCTATAATTTTTCTCTTAACTAAATGAACATAAGAGCATTGTTATCATCTCTTTTACTTTTCATTCATTTCTGATGTTCCAAGCTTTTCTTCTGACATTGTTTCTGATTTCTTTGCAGAAATTAGTTTATTTATTTATTTAAATATAGGAGGTATACTTGTTGTGGAGTCTCTTAATTTTCTTTGATCTCACAATGTCTTCATTTCACTTTCACTCCTAAAGAATTTTTGTGGGATATACAATTCTAGATAGATAGTTCTTTTCTTTCAGCACTTTAATCATGTTATTGCAGTGCTTTTTCATTTCCATGGTTTCAATGAGAAAAATGCAATCATCATAATCATTGCTATCCTGTATGTAATGCATTGTTTTTCTCTGACTGCTTTCATTTTTTTCTATTTCTTTAATTTGTAGCTGTTAGATTATAATATGTCTGAGTACAAATTAGTGAGCCCTAATTGGGCAATCTACTTCTGTAGTGATACTGCCTCGGAAGCCCAAGGAGGAGTTGCTATGAGTTGGGTCTGACTCAAGGGCACATGACAACAACAAGTGCCCAGTAGCTAAAATGCTTAGCTGCTAGCTAAAAAGTTTGGTGGTGCAAACCTACTAACCACTCCATGGAAGAATAATGTGGCAGTCTGCTTCCATAAAGATATACAGCCTTCGAAACCCTGTCAGGCAGTTCTACTCTATTCTATGTTGTTGTTGTTGTTATATGCCGTCGAGTCAAACCCGACTCATAGCGACCCCTCCTTGGGTTTCTGAGGCAGTATCACTACAGAAGTAGGATTGCCCAACCTTCCTTCCGAGGAGTGGCTGGTGGGTTTGAACCACCAGCCGTCTGGTTAGCAGGCAAGTGTCTTAGCCACTATGCTACCAGAGCTCCCACTCTATTCTATAGGGTCACTATGAGTCGGAATTGACTCCACAGCAGTGGGTTTTTGGTGGGTGAATGTAGATTTCTTTTTGTTTATCCTTTTTAGAGTTCAATGTGTTTCTTGAATCTATAAATTTATTTCTTTTGCCAAATTTAGAAAGTTTTTAGACATTATGTTTTAAACATTTTTTTATGTGCTATACAATTTCTTATTTCCTTCTAGAACTCTGATAACGTAAATGTTTGACTTTTTGCTTTTTCTAGAGGTCATTGGATATCTGTTCATTTTTTCACAATCTTTTTTTTTCCTATTCTGATGGGATAATTTATTTCCAAGTTCATCAACATATTCTATTATTGAGTAAAGGAACTGAATTTTTTATGCCAATTTTTGTATTTGTTGTTTCAAATTTCCATTTGATTCTTCTTTATATTTTCTACTTCTTTACTGAAACTTTCTATTTCTATTTGTTTCAACAATGTCAGCTTTTCTTCTTGCAGCATTGCAATATTAGCTGTTTTTGTTGCTCTTCTATTAAGAGTTGAGACTTACCTGGTCCTTCATTTATCAAGGTTTCTTTTTTTCTTTAATTGTAATTTTGATGAAAGTTCACAGGGCAAATTATCGTTTTTCCATTCAACAAATCATACCCATTTTGTTTTGTTTTGTGAGATTCATTGCAATCCCCACAATGCAACAACACTCTTTCCACTTTTTGCCTTTGTCTACCATTTCCCTTAGTCCCTTTTTCCTATCCTTTCCTGCCTTTTGATCTTTATTCCTGGGAAATACTGCCCTTTGGATCTTGTGTGGCTGATTGTTCTAATGAGCACATATTTTCCTGGCATTATTGTTCACCTTATAGCCCTGTCTGCTCTTTGTCTGAAAGCTGAGCCACTGGGGTGAGTTTGGTTCCAGGGCTAAGGGTGTCTAAGGGCCATAGTTTCAGGGGTACCATCAGTCTCAGTCACACCAGTAAGCCTGGTCGTTTTTTTTTTTTTTTTTTTTCCAACGAGTTTGTTCTACACTTTCTTTCAACTCTATCCAGGACCTCCTATTGATCCCTTTCAGAGTACTCAGCAATTGTAGCTGGGAACTGTCTAGCTCTTCTGGACTCAGGGTTAGGGAGGCTGGAATTCATGTGGTCCATTATTCCTCTGGATTAATTGTTTCATTGTGTCTTTGATTTTTCTTCACTTTTCTTTGCTCAAGATGAGGAGAGAAGAATAGTTGCACCTTAGATGGCTGCTCACAAATAATAGCAGGGAACTTTAAAACTCTACTTTCATGAAAGGCAGAACATTTACTTGATAATTTTGAATTGCATTCTAGATATTTTATATATTGTGTTTTGAGATTGTGTGTCTTGTTGGTCTTGTGTTAATCCCAAGAAGACTGCTGACAATTTTTTTAGTTTGTTTTAATATACAATTTACCTTTTTAGTTTTAGTCCAATTTTTGATTCACTTCCTTTAGGCTCTAGTTCCAATATCAACTTATTTTTCTAGAACACTGGAGTGCTATTTAGGTCTATTCGATTTGTGCAACTCCAGTGGCCTGTTCAGCACCTTACCCTTTAAGGCAATTCTCAAGAGTCTTTAGTACGTTGTTTAGGATTAGATACACTCATGCACAGCTTGTAGATGAGCCTAAGAATTCATAAACAACCTTATAGAATTTCTCTTGATCTCCTTCCTTTCTGCAATCTCTCTGACACTTTAATGCTCCTATCGGCCCCACTTTCCAGTGCTTTAGAAAGAAAGCCAGGCTTTATTTTCTCTGCTCTGCTTCACAGTTCCTATGACTGCATCTCTATCGGGACTACACAACAGGAAGAAAAGATAGAAAATCAACAATAGGAACCTGAGCACAGTCTTGTGACCACAGCTACTCTGGTCAGAGTGAAATCTTCCACCTTAGAGTTGTAGGCTCCTGCATTACTGCTGTTGCTATCACCTTCTTTGCCATGCTGTTACCTTGGGTATTACCTGGGGGCTTGGACTGGAGATAAAAGGAAAAAAAAACAAAAGGAATCTCCACTCTTTCTGACTCAGGAGTCCAATTTCTTGCTCTTGAACGTACAAGAGAGGGATTCTCTCAGAGCTCCTTCTGTCTGCATCTACTGTGTACTTCTATGTTTTTGGCTGATTTTGAATCCAGGCAGGATGATTCTGGAGGAAAACACATACACACACACACACACACACACACTCACAGATAGACAAGATAATTCACTGCCAATGTCATATTACTTCAAACTATGCTCTCCTTTTCTAATCTGCCTGTTATCATTTACTTTTAAATTTTTTTATTGTGATGATAATATATATAAAATATATACCAAGTTAAAAATTTCTACATGTATCATTCAGTAACATTGAGTATATTCTTCAAGTTATACAACCATTCTTGCTATTCTATCCCCACCACTATTAACATAAACTCAATGACCCCTAAGCAAAAACTCCTCCTTTCTGCCTCCCTCCCACTCCTCCATCAAGCATTCTCTCCAGGAATGCTTGTATTCAGTGGGACAGATAATGTGGAGTGTGCTTACCCTGTCTAGCCTGGAACCAGAACTTCATGGACAGAAGAGCTGATACCTTTGGTTTATAGTGTTGGTGAAGAATACTGAAAATATCATGGCCTGCCAGAAGAACAAATAAATCTGTCCTGGAAGAAGTGCAGTTGGATGCTCCTTAGAAGAGAGAATGGCCAGACTTCTCTCACCTACTTTGGTCATGTTGTCAAAATGGACCATTCCCTAGAGAAGGATATCATGCTTGGTAAAGTAGAGGGTCACAGAAAAAGGGGAAGACCCTTAATGAGATGGATTGACACAGTGGCTTCAATTATGGGCTCAAATATAGCAAGGATTGTGAGGATGGCACAAGACTCAGCAATGTTTCGTTCTGTTGTACATATGGTCGCTATGAATTGGAGCCGACTCCACAGCACCTAACAACAACAGAAACAACAACGACAACATGAGGTTTTACATTCTAAAGCAGGATCTCATGTTCTGTGCTCAGAAGATTGATAGATACAGATCAGGGAACCAAAAGTAACCTGTAGTTTTGGGGATTTTTTTTTTTTTAATGATGCTGTAAAATAGAATAGCAGATTCTCAATCAGATTAATATTCATAAGGGGTTCCTGAATTATTACATTTTAAAAAATACATAAGTTTTAAAATCCCATCTGTTTTATATAAGGGAATGTCTCTTTCACACCCAAAGATTTGGAGCTATTTCCTACACTCCTACCACCCCCTATGACTGCATCTCTATCGGGACTACACAACAGGAAGAAAAGATAGAAAATCAACAATAGGAACCTGAGCACAGTCTTGTGACCACAGCTACTCTGGTCAGAGTGAAATCTTCCACCTCAGAGTTGTAGGCTCCTGCACTACCGCTATTGCTATCACCTTCTTTGCCATGCTGTTACCTTGGGTATTACCTGGGGGCTTGGACTGGAGAGAAAAGGAAAAAAAAGGGAACCTCACTCTTTCTGACTTAAGAGTCTAATTTCTTGCTCTTGAATGTACAAGAGAAGGATTCTCTCAGAGATCCTTCTGTCTGTACCTACTGTGTACTTCTAGGTTTTTGGCTGATTTTGAATCCAGGCAGGATGATTCTGGAGGAAAAATAAAATACACACACACACAGATAGACAAGTGCTAGGATTATTTTTGCCCTTACTTAACACAAAACTAAAATATTGACTGTATTTATTAGCAAAACCTAATTTTTCATTGCTAAAGGCATTTGATTGCTTGTATTTCCTTGATAATCAATCCTCCATATTCAACATTTGGCACAATAATCACTGCATATGTATACAAAATCCAAGCAGGAGTTCAGAAGTCTTTCTCCTGGGGAAATGTCATCTGCAAAACATACAACAAACAGCATCATAAGATATACATAAGAAAGACTGAGTTTCAGGATTAGATTCTGTATGAGGAAATCAGGGTGTCTTATGAAATTGATCTGCATGCATCACCGTGACATTGTCTGGACAAAGGTTCATTTGGAATCTATGTGACTGCTATTCAAAAAAAAAAAAAAAATCATTTTATGAAAACCATAAGGCCAGATGGAACTGTGGGCCAATTTTTTTTTTTTTTTTTTTGGTCTCTTCTGTTTATCTCAAATGAATATAGTTTGTTCTCCTATGCTTCTTTTCTATGTTGTATATTCTCTTTCTCAAAAGTCAGAGACTAAATGATTTTACTCAGGTTGAATTATAAAACCCATGTAAGTTTTATGTCTTCTTGAAAAATAAGGTCTTTCTAAAGAATCAAGCTGTGAGAAGTTTTTTCATACTAATATGAAATACAGGTCAAATTTGCCTTAAAGTGATTCATAACTAAAATAATGTTTCAATTTTGAGTTTAATATTTTTGCTTTCCTTAAAGACAGATTTTCAAAGAAAAATAGCAAAACCAGCTCAGACACATGATATTGTCAGCTCTCAGAATGTTACTCAAATGATGAATGGAAGTGAAAATTGAGATTAAAGTTTTATCAGCATTGGGAATACCATCACATAGTAGAAACTTTCAGAATTATATTTAGCAAGAACTAATGTAAATCAAGGAGCTCTGGTGGTATAGTGCTGCAGTATAGTAAATTACCTGGTGTGGCTTTTCTAGCCATAAGTCTTTGTAAACTCCATAGTGGACTTTGCCATGAGCAACTGAGGAGCTCCTGATTGTTAAAGTTACTCACCTGGGGTATTTCTGTTGAGAATGGCACAAAGCAATGTTCTGGGAAGTTTGCTCTCTCTCAGGTGTTTAGAATTCTAATGTTATGATTGGTTAGTTAGACCACTCTGCCAGGCTCAAAAGGAGGCCTCCTGGAGGTAGAAGTCTCTCTCTGACTGCTGGCTGAGAAGGATGTGCTGCTGAGAGAAATGCACTCCTGAGAGACATTCACTCTTGAGAGACATGCACTGCTGGGAAAGAGATGCAAGAGACACACTTTGCTGAGAGAGACATCAAGAGACATGCACTACTGGGAGAGAGATTGTGAGAGACTTTTGGCTGAGAGATGGCAGGCTGTGAGAGACTGACCATTGTTCCTGAACTTGAATTGTAGCCTGCTGCTTCCCTAACAAACCCCACAATCTGTGAGTTCTGTGTGGCCACTGGAGCAAATTATTGAACCCAGCAGAGAGGTGGTGGGTGCTGTGGGAGGAATGGTTGGTGAAAGGGCTAGAGGGAGGTAGCATGTCTGGCCTCCCAGTAATGGGCCTTGGGCTACTGACAGTGATTCTGTCTTCCTCTTGTGGAGTTAGAGGCAGTCAGAGGATGTGGCCTCCCTGCCCCTTTGGCAGTTGGTGTCAGAAGTGGTGGGATTTGTTGCAGTGGCTCCAGACTCATAGAAGCATGGGATTTTGTAAAAGAAAGAGGGAAGGGACCTGGGAAGTGAAATTTTGGATTTTTAGGTGGTTACATTGGTTAGTATAACCTATTAAAGGAAGTAATTGATTCAGAGGCTAGGGCTTTTGGTTACACCCAGCCAAAGGCCCAAGGCCATATACATAGAATGGGAAGGTAATCAAGGTGAAGAGATGAACCTGGAATATCTTAAAAAGGATTATGTGTTTTGTATTATGTATTTATCTGAATGTACTACAGGTATTGAATGTTCTCTTACCTGCTTGTATATTAGAAATGATTATGAGGTACATGGATAAGATAGAGTGTGGAAGTCCACCTTCAGCCAATACTTGATAGGATATGTCAAGAGGGGAAATAGAATTTGCCCAGAAGAAACACAGGTTTTTGTTTCAAACCTTGTGTGTAGAGTATAGGGGGCTTAGGTAGAAAATCTGTACCCTACCCAGTAATACTTAGGGGACAGAAGATTTGCACTTGAATAAGGACCTCAAGAGGAAAAAAAAAAAAAAAAATGACTATTTGGTTTTTTGAATTTTGAGCAAGCAGTTAGGCTTTGGGTGCATCAAGGCAGGAAAGTCATGGTCAGTGAGAGAGAAACCCCTTCCAGGACTGAAAGTTAAAGGAAGCCAGTGAGCAGTAGACTTGTATGCTACTCACTTGTGACCACCTGGGTCCACCTGAGTGGAAATGGGGGAAGTGCAGCAAAGAAGAACTGGGCTGAGTTTGGTACTCTTTGACCTAGGCCATGGAGGCTGGGAATAAGAGGAAGGGCTGACTGGTCTGAAGTGTAATGAGTTGTGAGTCTATGGGCATTGAGATAATCCCTGAGGACTGAGGATGTGAGAGAGAAGGTGCTGGCTGGTCTGAAGTGAAGAGTGTGACTCCCAAACTTGGCAGCTTGTACCCATGACCTAGCTGGGATGGTTAGGGCTGAGGTGACCAGAACCCAACCAAATGAAGAGGAAGGTGTTTGGCATTGAGCTGGTGTTAAGTTGCTGCAATATGATGGCTTGTGCTGGGCTGGACTTTGCTTATTTATGGATGCAGATGCCCAAACTTTCAAGCAGAACAGAAGATTCTTCAGAGGGAAAGGAACATGCTTGTCTCCTCACAGTACTGGTTTGACAGGGATGGGAAAATTAGAAATTGGCTATCTAAAATGGGGGGAGATAAAGGCATGAAGTGCCTGGCTTACCTGCTTTCATGGGTGTGGTTTATCTTAAACTGATGGTGAAGGGAATGTTAATTTTTGAAGTATAAAAACGATAATGGCTAGAAAAGCCAAGGGGTGGCCTATGGTGTAGTAAATAACCTGGTATGGCTTTTCTAGCCATAAATCTTTGTAAACTCCATAGTGGAATTTGCCATAAGCAACTGAGGAACTCTCATTGTTAAAGTTACTCACTTGGGGTATTTCTATTGAGAGTGGCACAAAGCAATGTTCTGGGAAGTTCTCTCTGAGGTGTTTAGAATTCTGATGTTATGATTGGTTAGTTTGGCCACTCTTCCAGGCTGAAAAGGAAGCCTCCTAGAGGCAGTAGTCTCTCTCTGACTGCTGGCTGAGAAGGATGTGCTGCTGAGAGAAATGCACTCCTGAGAGACATTCACTCTTGAGAGACATGCACTGCTGGGAAAGAGATGCAAGAGACACACTTTGCTGAGAGAGACACCAAGAGACACACATTGCTGGGACAGAGACTGTGAGAGACTGTTGGCTAAGAGACAGCAAGCTGTGAGAGACTGACCATTGTTCCTGAACTTGAATTGTAGCCTGCTCCTTCCCTAATAAACCCCACAATTTGTGAGTTTTGTGTGACCACTGCAGCGAATTATTGAACCCAGCAGAGAGGTGGTGGGTGCTGTGGGAGGAACGGTTGATGTCAGGGTTGGTGAAAGGGCTGGAGGGAGGCAGCATGTCTGGTCTCCCAGTAATGGGCCTTGGGCTACTGATAGTGATTCTGTCTTCTTCTTGTGCGGTTAGAGGAGGTCAGAAGATATGGCCTCCCTGCCCCTTTGACAAGTGCCTAAGGCACTTCACTGCTAACCAGAAGGCTGGCTGTTCAAACCCACCAGCCACTCCTTGGAAGGAAGATTGGGCAATTTACTTTCGTAAAGATTCCACCTTAGAAACCCAAGAAGGGGTCGCTATGAGTCAGATCCGACTCGATGGCAGTGAGTTTTTTTTTTTTTTTTTTTAATGTAAATCATGCTCCTTTCTTTAGAAGGGGCAGTTGCTTGGGAAATAATTGGAAAAAGTCCTAATAAAATTCCTCTGTTATTATTTGTGCCATCTTGTCAATTCCAACTCATAGCAACCTTATAGGACAAAGTAGAACTTCCCCATAGGGTTTTTTCTTAGACTGTAATCTTTATGAAAACAGGCTGCCAGGTCTTTTCTCCCATGGAGCAGCTGGTGAGGTTGAGCAGTGACCTTTTGGTTAGCAGCTGAGGGCTTAACCATTGTGCCACCAAGAGTTCCTTAAGATCTCTAAGTTCTCCTAATTCAGCCAAATGAGAGCTACAAGTGAAAAAAGACAATAAGACATTTGAACTCGACTGGCATCTGGAAATCTCCAAGTGCACTGGAAGACCAAAGATGATTGGGAAACAGGTGAAGGTAGAGCAAGAGTCTCTGACCTTTGCTTATTCCTGTAATTACTAGATAAATAAGGAGAAATGAGGATGTTATGGAGACTCTAGATGGTACAAACAGTTAATCCTCTCTGCTGCTTAACTAAAAGGTTGGAAGTTCTAGTCCACACAGAGATGGAAATTTTTATATTCTAATTGAAAAAAATCAGCCATTAACATTGAATAAGGGTGAAGTGTACACAGCTTGTCAAAGGTATATATGTCTATGTGAATGTATTTACATATATTGACATATATAATAAAACACACAGAAGGTATGGTTATAGATATATCTTAGGCATAGCCAAATACCATATGGGACAAATTGTGAGTGACATTGGTTACATTCTTTACAGTGTGTGAGCATCCTCATTCCCATTTGGTTGTTCTATTTCCATTAATCTAGTTTCTCTGACCCCTTATATTCTTATCTTTGTTTTAAAGCAATTGTTGACCATTTGGTCTTATATTGGTGGTTTTTGAAAGGATCAAAGTACTTACAGGTAATATTCATTATTTAGCTACAAGGGTGCTTCGGGTGTTAGTTGCAGTTCAAGGTTTGAAGAGCATCTCAAAGCAATAGTCTTAGGGAATTCTCTAGGATCATCTAGTTCAGTAAGTCTATTTAAAAAAAAAAAAAAATTAGGAATCTGAGATCTGTTCCACATTTTTCTCCCATTTTACCAGAGTCCAAATATTGTGACCCTGATTAGAATGATTGGCAGGTCACCATCTATTTCTTCTGGTCTCATGATTCAGGGTGGTTGGCATTGGTATCTGGGCACTATCTAGTTCTTCTGACCTCAGGGTTGTGTAGGCTGAGGTTCCCATAGTTCATTACTTCCTTGGACTAATTATTTCCAAAAGTCTTTGACTTTCTTCACTCTACTTTGCTCCACATGAGGAGATACCAATAGTTGCATCTTAAAGGGCTGCTCACAAGCTTTTAAGACCTATTGCTACTCCCAAAGTAGGATGTAGAACAATGTTTTTGTGTATTATATTGTGCAATTGAGCTTGATGTCACCCATAACCATGGTCCTGAGCCTGTAGGACCAATGACTCACTCCCTCAAAGTGCTAAGTTGTGGCTAAGGAGTTATCCTATATTTGTCCCCTGCCCCTCTTAGCTCTATAATGTGTATGGGCATTTTTATAGCACATACAAATATGTACGTAGGGATATCATCCACTAAACCTATATATGGTCAAAGGTATAGTCCCATTTGTGTATCCATACCTGATGGTGGTAGTTAAGGTTGTATGTCAACTTGGTTGGGCCTGGTTGAGTGGCTGGGCAGCTGGTGGTAGTTGTTCCCCATGAGGAGACTGGCAATCAACTCCATGGTGGAATCTACCACAAGCAGCTGAATAGCTGCTTTAGGGATGTGGTCTGTTTCCCCTATATAAGCAGTGGCTTTGGGAATGGTCTCTAGCTTATGGCACACTTGAATCCTATATGTAGCTGTGTCTGTTCAGCAGCCTGCCATGCTCTGCTGATCTGGGGACTTTCAATGGACTTGAATTAATGGCCTGCCATATGGTCGCTAGCATTGGGACTGTGCCTTTTTATTTGTCAACCTAGGGCTTGTCAGTCTCAGCAGCTAGCAGCTGTCTGAGTGAAGAAATGCTTCTAGTTTCAGTGGGCCAGAGCTGAAATCCAAGATTGAGGGGCTTTCACCCAGCTTTTAGAGCCCGGCACTTTGAACTCAGACTTAAAGCCTCCAAATTGTAAGAGAATAAACTCTTGTTTGTTCAAGCATCCCATTTGTGGTATATTCTTGTCATAGCAGCACTAGGTAACCAAAACTCTGGTCTTCTTGTCTGTCTACCTATCTATCCACCCATAGATTAGCACTTGTTATTACTGATAATGCAGTATTGTGTATGTAATAGTATTCACCTTTGTTGCCATACCTCTTGTGCAGCTCTCTGTGTCTTTCTTTTTCCTTTTGATATTATGCTGTTTTATTGCTTGTCCCTTCACTCATATTGCCTGTCTCTTCACTCAAATCAACATGTCTATTAACTAACTAGCCAGCAAATTTTCCTCCCTTCCTCTCTTGTGCCTGCTAACCAATAAAGAAAAATTCCTTCCCCATTTAAACCCTTTCTTGACTTTTTACAATAACAGACTCCTACAATATTTGTCCTTTGATCAACTTATTTCACTCAGCATAATGTCCACCAAGTTCATCCATGTTATCAGGTAATTTGTGAATCCTTCCTTATTCTTTAATGTTGCATTAAAAAAAAAAAAAAATGCACCAAAGTCACTGCCATCAAGTCAGTACCAACTCATAGGGACCCCATTGCATTTCCAAGGTTGTAAATCTTTACAGAAACAGATTGCCCTATCTTCCTTCTGCAGAGCACCTGGTGGGTTTGAACCACCAACCTTCTAATTAGCAGTCAAATGCCTTAGGCACTACACCACCAGAGCTCCTTTAATGTTGCATAGAATTCCATTATATACACTACAGCTTTGTCATCCATTAATCTGTTGATGGGCACTTAGGTTGTCTCCATCTCTTTGCTATTGTGAACAGTGCTATAATGAACATGGGTATGTATATATCTATTTGTGTTCCAGATCTCACCTCTTTAGGATGTATTCCTGCTGGTAGGATTGCTGGGTCAAATGGTCTTTCTATTTCTAACTTTTTAAAGAAGTGCCATACCACTTTCCACAGTGGTTGCACCATTTTACAGTCCAACCAGCAATGTAAGAGAGTTCCAATTGCTCCACATACTTCCTGGTGTTTGTTGTTTTCTGTCTTGTTGAAGTTGCTATTATTGCTGAGGTGAGATGATACATCTCTCTAACGGCTGATAGGGAGCTCTGGTGGCATAGTGCCTAAGGATAACCAGAAGGCTGGTGATTCAAACCTACCAGCCATTCCTCAGAAGGAAGGTTGGGCAATCTACTTCTGTAGTGATACTGCTTCGAAAATCCAAGGAGAGGTCATTATGAGTTGGATCTGACTCGACGGCAGTGAGTTTGGTTTTAATTTGGCTTAATGACTAATAATCATGAGCATTTCTTCATGTGTTTGTTAGCTGCCCAAATATCTTCTTTAGTGAAGTGTCTGTTCATGTCCTTTGCCTATTTTGAATTGATTGTCTTTTTGATGTTGAGGTATTGATGTTTTCTATAAATTTTAGAGGTAAGTCCCTTGTCACATGTGTTGTGGCCAAATATTTTTTTCCAATCTGTGAGTTCTCTTTTTACTCTTCTGGAGAAGTCTTTTGATGGATATAAGAATTTAATTTTCAGAAAGTCCCAGTCATCTAGTTTCACTTTTGTTGTTTGTGCATTTTTGGTTATACTTGATAGTCTATTTATGATATAACTTATAATTGTTTTCGTTAGGTGCCATTGAGTGGTCTCCAATTCATAGCAACCTTTTGTACAACAGAATGAAACACTGTTCAGTCCTGTGTCATCCTCACAATCCTTGCTGTTCTAGATCTCATCATTGCAACCACTGTCTCAATCCAGAATCCAACTGTGGATGGAGTAAAGCTTTTGGGACTTTATTTGCTGATGAGGCACAACTCAAAATGGAAGAAGCACCTACAAACATTCGTTAATATATGAATTCGTAGAATATATGAAGTTTGACATAAATTGGAGCCCCTAAATTTGCACCTCTTTTGCTTTTAATGAAATTTATAGTTTTAGGTTTTATATTTAGGTCTTTGATCCATCTTGAGTTTATTTCTGTGTATGATGTGAAGTATGAATCTTGTTTCGTTTCTCTGTAAATGGATATCCAGTTTTTTCAGCACCATTTGTTAAAGATTCTATCTCTCCCACATTCAATGGGTTTGGTCCTTTGTCAAAAATCAGCTGTCCATAGGTGGGTGGGTCTGTTTCTGGATTCTCAATTCTGTTCCACTGGTTTATTTGTTTATTGTTGTACCAATATTGGCTCTTCTGACTACCATTTATGGAGTTTTGAGATCAAGTAATGTGATACTTCCTACTTTGTTTTTCTTCTTCAGTAAGGCTTTGCATGTCTGAGCTCTCTTTTCTTTCCACATATTAGTGATTGGTTTATCCATGTCCTTAAAGAATGTTAATGTAATCTGGATCAGGATTGCATTGAATGTATAGATTGCTTTGGGTAACATTGACATTTTTATAATCTTCAGTTTTCCTATCCATGAGAATGGAATATTCTTCCATTTATGTAAGTCTCTTATAGTATCTTGTAGTAGTGTTTTATAGTTTTCTTTGTATAGGCCTTTTGTGTCCCTGGTAAGATTTATTCCTAAGTATTTTAACTTCTTGCTATCATAAATGGTACTGTTTTCCCTATTTTCTTTTCAGAGATCTCTTTTTTGGTGCAGAGGAATCCAATTGATTTTTGTATGCTAATCTTGTATCCTGACACTTTGCTGAAATTTTCAATTAGTTCCAGTACTCTTCTTCCTGCGTCTCTTGGGTTTTATGTATAAGGTCATCTCATCTGCAAATAGAGAGTTTTACTTCTTCTTTGACAATCTGGGTGCCTTTTATTTCTCTTTCTTGCCTTATGACTCTAGCAAGGACTTCCAGTACAATGTGAACAGAAATGGTAATAGAGGGATCTTTGTCTGTTTTCTGTTCACAAAGGAAATGCTTTGTTTGAGTCTCCCTTCATTGAGAAAAATGTTGGCTATTAGTTTTTCATATATATCCCTAATTATGTTGAAAAATTTCCCTTTTATTCCTATAGTGCTTAATTTTTAAAAATCAGGTATGGGTGTTGGATTTTACCAAATGTCTTTTCTGCATTTATTGATACATTCACATTGTTCTTTTCTTTTGTTGTATTTACATGATGGATTATATTGATTGTTTTTCTGATGTTGAACTATCCTTGCATACCTGGTATAAATCCCACTTAGTCAAGGTGTATTATTTTTTTGATATGTTGTTAGATTCTGTTGGCTAGGATTTTGTTGAAGATATTACATGTATATTCATGAAGGATATTGGTTTGAGGTTTTCCTTTCTAATGATGTCTTTACCTGGTTTGGTATCAGGGTTATTCTTGCTTCACAGAATAAATTTAGGAGTATTTCATCCTTTCCTTTGCTCTGGAATAGTTTGAGTAGGATAGGTGTCAGCTCTTCTCTCAATGTTTGATAAAATTCTCCAGTGAAGCCATCTGGGCCAGGACTTTATTTTGTAGGGAGTTTTTTAATGACTTGTTCAATTTCTTCTTTTGTTATGGATCTGTTCAAATTTTCTCTCAGTCTATGTTAGTTAAAGTAGGTCTTGTGTTTCTAGAAATTTGTCCATTTCTTCTAGGTTTTTTAATTTGTTGGAACAGAATTCATAGTATTCTCTTATTCTTTTCATTTCAGTTGGTTCTGTTGTGATATTGCCCATTTTATTTGTTATTCATGTTATTTGCATCTTCTCTTTCTGATTATTAAAGTTGCCAATGGTTTGTCAGTTTTGTTAATCTTTGAAGAATCAGCTTCTAGTCATTGATTTTTTCTATTTTCTGCTCAGTTTCTTTCAGGTCTGATATTTATTATTTCCTTTCTTCTGGAGACTGTAGGCTTCTTTTATTGCTCTTTTTCTAATTTTTGGAGTTGTTGGGTTAAAGTGTTGATTTTTGTTCTTTCTTCTTTTTTGATGTGTGCATTTATTGCTTTAAATTGACCTTTGAGTACCGCTTTTGCTGTTTCTCAAAGGATTTGGTATATTGTGTTTTCATTCTCATTTGTTTCTAGTACTTTAAAAAAAAAAAAAAATTATATTGTATTTCTTCTGTTACCCTGTAGCTCTTGAACAATGTGTTGTTCAGTTTCTGTGTATTTGATATTTTCCCTCCGATCTTTCTATTATTGATTTCTAATTTTATAGTGTTATAATACAAGAAGATGCTTTGTAGTATTTTGATGTTCTTTAATTTATTGATGTTTGTTTTGTGGCCTAACATATGGTCTACTCTGGAGAATGATCCATGTGCACTGGAAAATAACGTGTATAGTTTTTTTTGTTGGGGTAGTGCTCTATATATGTCTGTGAAGTCAAGTTAATTGATTTTGTTGTTGAGATCTTTTGTATCTTCCCTGAGTTTATTTCTAGTTGTTCTGTTAATGTCTGTTAAAGTGATGTGTTAATGTCTCCCACTACTGCTGTAAATTGCCTAATTCTCTTTTTAATTTAACTATTATTTGCTTTATGTATGTTGGAGTTCTTTCATTAGGTGAATAGGTATTTATTACAGTAATATCTACTTGGTCAATTTACCCTTTTATCATCATATAATGCCCTCTTTTGTCCCTTATAAGGAGTTCTGGCAGCACAATGCCTAAGGCATTTGACTGCTAACCAGAAGGTCAGCAATTCAAACTCACCAGCCACTCTGCAAAAGGAAGATGAGGCAATCTAATTCCATAAAGATTTATTGCCTCAGAAACCCAATGGGGGTCATTATGAGTCAAACTTGACTCAGTGGCAGTGAGTTTGTGTTTCAGTCTGTTTTTTTGTCCCTTATGTTGGTTTTCACCTTGAAGTCCATTTTATCAAAAATTAATATTTCCACTCCTGCTCTTTTTTGGTTAGCATTAGTATATATATTTTTTCCAAACCTTGATTTTTAATTTATTTTTTATCTTTGTGTCTAAGGTAAGGCAAGTCTCTTTTAGGTAGCATATTAATGAGCATTATTTTCTTATCCGATATGCCACTCTTTTTCTCTTGACTGGTGCATTTAATTCATTCACATTCAGTGAATTCATGATAGATATGAATTTCCTGTTGTCATTCTTTTATATTTTTTTGTTTTGTTGTTGATCATTTCTTTGTTCTGTGCTGATTTCATTTTGTTATTGAGTTTTCTTTCCCTTTTCTTCATTGTTGTTGATTGTGCTTACTAAGTCCTTGTTATTTTCTTCTTTCTTATTTTAGTTAGAAGGCTTATTAATTTTCTTTGTGGTTGCACTGTAGTAGATTCTTATCTTTTTAATCTTGGAACAGTTTGTTCTATATTGATACCATCCTGACTTCCTCTCCATTTGGAAATTTTGTCATCATATCATTTATTCCCTCTATTTGCTTTGTTGTTGTTGTTGTTGATTGCCATCGAGTCGGCCCCGACTCAAAGCGACCCCTCCATGGGTTTCCGAGGCAGTATCACTATGGAAGTAGGATTGCTTTGTAGTTGATGTCATTTACAGATCGCCTCCTCTGGGTCTATATTTTCCATTTTTTAAGCTTATTTTAGTTTTGTGAATTATTTTCCTGCATTGGCTTCTGGGTGGTGTTTTCATGCATCTTAATCTTCAGGTGTTGTCTTCTGGTGTTGGTTTGCTGTTGGACAGACTCCCTTTAGCATTTCCTGTAGGGTTGGTCTGCTTCTTACAAATTCCCTTAATTTCTTTTTGTCTGGGAATGTCCTAATTTCATCATCATATTTGAAGGACAGTTATTGTGGATATATGATTCTTACCCACAGCTATCAAGTTGATTCGACTCATAGCAACCCCTCCTTGGCTTTCTGAGGTGGTATCTCTACAGTAGTAGACTGCCCAACCTCCCTTCTGAGGAGTGGCTGGTGGTGGGTTTGAACCACCAGCCTTCTGGTTAGTAGTCAAATGCCTTAGGCACCATGTCTTGGTTGGCAATTATTTTCCTTCAAGGTTTTGTATAAGTCATCACATTATTTTCTTGCCTGCATAGTTTCTGCTGAGAAATCAGAATGTAGTCTTATTGGTTTCCCATTTTAGGTAATATTTCATTTTTCCTGAGCTGCTCTCAAGATTCTTTCTTTGTTTTTGGTTTTGGAAAGTTTGATTATGATATATCTTGGTGACTTTATCTTGGGGTCTATCCTTTATTGGGTTCTTTGAAGTTCTTGGGTGGATATCTTTTCATCTTTCATGATATTGGGGGAAATTTTCTGCTAGCAAGTCTTTGACTAGTTTTTTAGTTTTTATTTTATTTTTTCCTCCCTCATTGTGTTCTGGAATTCCAATCAGATTTATGTTATTTCTTTTGATATCATCTCATATAACTCTTAGATTTTCTTAATTTCTCTTCATTCTTTTTTCTGATTTCTCCTCATTCAAGCTAGGATCAAGGCATTTGTCTTCTAGCTGGGAAATGCATTTTTCAGCCAGATTGTCTTTCCAATATGTTATCTATCTCCATAATTTTACTGTTCATCTCCTGGATTTCTAATTGCTGTTTTTGTATGATTTCTAATTGTCTATTTATTTGGTCTAATTGTCTATTTATTTGGTCAGGAGCTCTGGTAGCACAGTGCCTAAGGCACTTGACTGTTAACCAGAAGACTGGCGGTTCAAACCCACCAGCCACTCCTTGGAAGGAAGGTTGGGCAATCCTACTTCTGCAGTGATACTGCCTCAGAAACCCAAGGACGGGTCACTATGAGTCGGGGCTGACCCAATGGCACATAACAACAACAACAACATTTATTTGGTCATTTTGTTCTTGTATTGTTTTCCTGAATTCTTCAAGTATATTAACTGTCTTTTCCTTGTGTCTATGCTTCTATTTATGGTTTTCTTGATATATATATGTATATATATATATATATATATATACACACATATATATATCAAGAAAACCATAATTCAAAATTCTTTTGAATTCCTTATTAGGTAGTTCTATTACCTGTTCTTCCTCAGGGAAATTTCCTAGTTCTTTATTTTGGTAGCTTCCTTCCACTATCTTGTTCTGTTTCTTTGCTTGAATTAAAGTTTTCTTCTGTCACTGAGATATTTTGAAGTTGTTATCATTATTTATTTGTATGTGTTAGTTTGTTTCACTCTGCTTTTTTGTTTTGCTTGTTTTGGTATTTCCATATGTCTGGGGCAAGTGTGCTTCTTTGGTTGTTAGGGTGGCGACAGAGGGGGACATCTTAGTTGTCTCCAGGTTGGTTGAATAACTGATGGGGCTGTGGGTATAGGAGTCTGTTTGTCATAAGGGGAATTGCAGGTGGGATAAGCAGATGTTGTCCACCATCTGTCATCAGTCCACTGGTGCAGAAGCTGATTGTGGTACTTGTCCATAGGGTGAGGTGGTCAGTACAGCAGATACGGCTGACTAGTAGAGAGTTAATATGCTCCTCCCATTGGATGGCATAGGAAAAAAAAAAAAGAAAAGTAACCCAAGAAGAAGAAGAGAAGAAAAAGAAGAAAAGATAGAATAAAAATAAGTTAAAAGAAGTAGAGAAAAGAGGAGAAAAAGAAAAGGGGTAGATGAGTTGAAAGATTGGTAAAAATAAAAGAAGAATAGAGAGGAAAAAATGAACAAATAAAAGGGAAGAAAAATTCGGGAAAAGGAAAGGAGAGAATAAGGGAAAGATAAAGAAACTGAGGAGGAGAGACTTTTGTAGTTATGATCAGCCATCACCCTGGAAACAGGCTGTTGTAGCAGAAACCACTGATCCACCAAAGCATGTGGCCATGGAGGTGATAGGAACCTTTTCCAAAAGAGAAGGCTGCAGGTGTGTGCCTCATGTTCAGTTTGAGAAAGATCAGCTGGTGCTGTTAGATCAAGAAGGGAGAGCTGGGGCCCCTGGGTCTCTCTTTGGAGTGGTTTGCTGTGGGTGGCTAAGCTGTAGAGGAGGTGGTCAGAGGATCCAGGTGAGAGTTCTCTGGCCATCAGCTTGGGGGTGGTGGGGAGAGATTTTGCCCCTATTTCCAGGGAAGCTATACTTTTTATAGCAAAGAGTGTGGCTCACCAGTTGCAATTCACTGATGTGGGGCTAACACCTTTCTAGGGCTACACAGCCCTTTATCCAGCTCTTGCCCAGACTCTAGTGAAAGACCACCCTGAGACTATCTCCTCCAACTGCTCCAACCAAGGACTTTCCCTTTGTAGAGGTGGGAAGTGCCTGTTACAAGTGGGTGCCTCTGAGAGAGGGAGCTGCCAAGGTGTGCATCTTGCATACAGTGTGAAAAAGATCTGTCAGTGCCACAGATACTGGGTAAACAAGCTTCAGCCTCTGACTCTTTGCTAGAGGAGTGGGAAGAGTGTTTACCCCTATGTACAGGAATGGTATGCTTTTTGGGTCAGAGAATATATTTATTCAATCTCAATTCACTGGTACAGGTCTGGCACCCTTGTGGGCCCACACAATTATTTATCCAGCTCTTGCCCATTTTCAATCAAGCAAGAGGTTGGTCTGAGGCTAGCTTCTTCAATAGCCTTGACAAAGACTTTTTTCCTCATGTGGGTCCTTAGTTCAAAAGACTCTGGTGTAGTGTTTAAAGTATTTGGCTGTGAACCAAAATGCCAGCTATTGGTATCCATCAGCTGTTCCATGGGAGAAAGATAAAACAGTCTGCTTCCATGAAGATCCACAACCCTGGAAACTCCACAAGGCATTTCTACTCCATCCCAAAAATGGTCACTATAAGTCAGAATAGATTTGATAGTAGCAGGTTTGATTTGGTTTACTAGTGGTGAGTTATTTCATTCCCTTTCTCTGGCTCTTTCCTTCCTCTGTAGCCACTGTCAATCTGACCTGCTTCCCAGCATGTTCCTCTTCCAGCTCTCACACAACTTCATTCAGCTTACAGTGAATGCCTCCAAATTTGTCTATACTGTGTCTTTATTGCTGTGATTCCGTGAAGTTTTTTTCCCCCCTCCTCATCTTTGTCTGATGCTTCTGTGTTTATAATGTCTATTCATTTGCTGGTCCCAGCTTCTTCTTTCTCCCCAGTCACTGACATTGCTCCATCTCCCTCTCAAGTCAGCACTCAATCTAATTCTTTATCTTCTCGTTAGATGCTCAGAATTTGAGGCTTATTGTTTATATTTGCTTCACTTGCTTTTTCTGGGTTTCTGCTGAAGAGGATTGGGTGGAATGTGTTAGCAGGACTCCATCTTGTATCTGCTTCCTACTATAGCTTTATATTATAACATCAATAACTAATGTAAAAGTATCCTACAAATCTCAATTCAAAACTACAGTAAGATACAACTTCTCATCCACTAAATAAAAATAAAAGCCAAACCTACTGCTATCAAGTTGATTCCAACTCATAGTTGCCCTATAGGACAGAGTAGAACTGCTGCACAGTGCTTCCAAGGCTGTAAATCTTTGCTTAAGTAAACTGCCTCATCATTCTCCCAAGGAGTGGCTGGTGGGTTTAAATTCCTAACCTTTGGTTAGCAGCCAAATGCTTTAAAAATTGTGCTACCAGAGCTCCTTTCTCATCCACTAGGATGGCAAAATCAAAAAGTCAGAAAATAACAAGTGTTGGTGAGGATGTGGAAAACTTAGAATACTCATATACCACTATTGGGAACAGTGCAGTTACTTTGGAAAATAATCTGGCAGTGACTCCAAAATGTGAAATATAGAGTTACTATATGATCCAGTGGGAGCTCTGGTAGTGTAGTGCCTAAGGCACTTGATGGCTTACCAGAAGGCTGGAGTTTCAAACCCACCAACCACTCCTTGGAAGGAAGTTTGGGCAATCTACTTCCATAGTGATACCACCTCAGAAACCCAAGGAGGGATTGCTATGAGTTGAGTACAACTCGACAGCCCATAACAACAACATATGATCCAGCAATTTCACTGCTAGGTATATGTCCAAGAGAAATAAAAACTGGTGTCTACACAAAATATTGTGCATGAATGTTCAGAGAAGTATTTTTCATAATAGCAAAAGAGAAGAAACAATACAAATGTCTAAAAAATGGTTAAAAATACCTCAAGAGAAAGTATTAAAATATATGTGAATAAATATAACTTAACATTATATATTTAACATATATGCATATATATATATAACATATATTTGTTCTATGTATGTTCTATGTAACATACATATATGTAACATACATATATCTATATCTATATCTGTATCTGTATCTATATCTATCTATTCTGATGAGGGACATAAAAAAATACTTAAACAGACACAAAAGACCTGTACAAAGAAAACTATAAAAAACTACTTCAAGAAGCCGTAAGAGAACTACATTAATGGAAGAACATCCCAACTCATGGATAGAAAGATTGAACATTGTAAAAATGTCAGTTCTACCCAAAGCAATTTATACATTCAATGCAATCCCAATCCAGATCCCATCAACATTCTTTA